>NC_059197.1:45075070-45435903 GCF_020615455.1 Coregonus clupeaformis
CAGATAAAATATTTCTGTAGACTTCAGAATTCATTGTTCTTCTTCTGTCTGCAGTCACATCATCGATGAAGACAAGTGAGCCTGTTCCACTGGCAGCCATACAGGCCCAAGCCATAACACCCCCTCCACCATGTTTCATGGATGAGGTGGTATGCTTTGGATCATGGGCATTTCTTTTTTTTCTCCACACTTTTGTCTTTCCATCACTCTGGTACATGTTAATCTTTGTCTCATCTGTCCACAATATTTTTTTCCAGAACTCTTGGGGTTCTTTTAGGTGCTTTTTAGCAAACTGTAATCTTGCCTTTCTGTTCTTCAGGCTTATCAGTGGTTTGCATCTTGTAGTGTACCCTCTGTAGTCCTGCTGGTGTAGTCTTCTGCGTATGGTAGACTTTGACACATCTACACCTGCATCCAGGAGAGTGTTTTTGATCTGTTGGGCTGTTATCAGGGGTTTTTTTCTTCACCATAGAGAGTATTCTCCGGTCATCCACTACAGTGGTCTTCCTCTGTCTACCGGGTCTTTTGACATAATTGAGTTCACCGGTTGTTTTTTTCTTGTTAATGATGAACAAAACTGTTGACTTGGGCATGGCCAGGGTTTTTGCAATGTTCCTGAATGATTGATTTTCATTTCTGAGCCTTATGACGGCCAACTTCATTTGCATCGACACTGCTGTCTTCCTCATGTTGTCACACCCCAATAACAACCTCCAAAGGCAATAGCAACGTCTAGAATCATTACTATTCATCAACAGCTCTCCTGCATTCACTAACGACACAAATGAATACACCTGCCTAACGACACACATCTGTGAAGCCAATTTAACAAATACTTGTAGTACCTTAAAATGGGGGGACCATGTACAAAAGGTGCTGTCATTTCTAAACGGTTCATCCGATATGTATGAAAATACCCTCAAATTAAAGCTGACAGTCTGCACTTCACGCTCATTGTCATTGTATCCTTTCAAACTCAAAGTGCTAGAGTACAGAACCAAAATAACAAAACAATGGTCACTGTCCAATGAATTATGGAGCTCACTGTATACCCTTTGTTGGCAATGACACAGGTCAAACGTTTTCTGTAAGTCTTCACAAGGTTTTCACACACTGTTGCTGGTATTTTGGCCCATTCCTCCATGCAGATCTCCTCTAGAGCAGTGATGTTTTGGGGCTGTCGCTGGGCAACACGGACTTTCAACTCCCTCCAAAGATTTTCTATGGGGTTGAGATCTGGAGACTGGCTAGGCCACTCCAGGAGCTTGAAATGCTTCTTACGAAGCCACTCCTTCGTTGCCCGGGCGGTGTGTTTGGGATCATTGTCATGCTGAAAGACCCAGCCACGTTTCATCTTCAATGCCCTTGCTGATGGAAGGAGGTTTTCACTCAAAATCTCACGATACATGGCCCCATTCATTCTTTCCTTTACACGGATCAGTCGTCCTGGTCCCTTTGCAGAAAAACAGCCCCAAAGCATGATGTTTCCACCCCCATGCTTCACAGTAGGTATGGTGTTCTTTGGATGCAACTCAGCATTCTTTGTCCTCCAAACACGACGAGTTGAGTTTTTACCAAAAAGTTCTATTTTGGTTTCATCTGACCATATGACATTCTCCCAATCCTCTTCTGGATCATCCAAATGCACTCTAGCAAACTTCAGACGGGCCTGGACATGTACTGGCTTAAGCAGGGGGACACGTCTGGCACAGCAGGATTTGAGTCCCTGGCGGCGTAGTGTGTTACTGATGGTAGGCTTTGTTACTTTGGTCCCAGCTCTCTGCAGGTCATTCACTAGGTCCCCCCGTGTGGTTCTGGGATTTTTGCTCACCGTTCTTGTGATAATTTTGACCCCACGGGGTGAGATCTTGCGTGGAGCCCCAGATCGAGGGAGATTATCAGTGGTCTTGTATGTCTTCCATTTCCTAATAATTGCTCCCACAGTTGATTTCTTCAAACCAAGCTGCTTACCTATTGCAGATTCAGTCTTCCCAGCCTGGTGCAGGTCTACAATTTTGATTCTGGTGTCCTTTGACAGCTCTTTGGTCTTGGCCATAGTGGAGTTTGGAGTGTGACTGTTTGAGGTTGTGGACAGGTGTCTTTTATACTGATAACAAGTTCAAACAGGTGCCATTAATACAGGTAACGAGTGGAGGACAGAGGAGCCTCTTAAAGAAGAAGGTACAGGTCTATGAGAGCCAGAAATCTTGCTTGTTTGTAGGTGACCAAATACTTATTTTCCACCATAATTTGCAAATAAATTCATTAAAAATCCTACAATGTGATTTTCTGGAATTTTTTTCCTCAATTTGTCTGTCATAGTTGACGTGTACCTATGATGAAAATTACAGGCCTCTCTCATCTTTTTAAGTGGGAGAATTTGCACAATTGGTGGCTGACTAAATACTTTTTTCCCCACTGTAAGTACAACACATATTCAATGTAATTATTTATATAGTGTCCACGCTATAACACTTCTCCCCCCTCAATTTAAATTCCCCCTGTAAGGAAAACATAAGGTTAACAAGTAAACCACATCAGTGTTTTCTTTTCTTTACAACACTGTAGAACTTCTGCTGGTGTTACTGTAAATGTAAACAAAACAAAAAAATGACAGTCCTTATTTCTTTTCAACTAGGTCTGCTGCTCCAAACAAACACTAACACCACGAGTCTCTCAGTCTCAACTACAGAGTTAGTCTTTCAGGAGGCTTGTGACTACGCTGTGATCTGCGCAGTACTCCTGGTGTGCCACGAGACACAGGTAAGGCAAGTCCCAGTGGAGCTGGGTCTGAGGGCACAGGAGCGGGTTGGGTGTTTGTGAGAGAATGTCCATCACCCTCTGCTGGAACCACTGAATGCCCCTGTTCCTCAGATACTGTTTCCTGTGGGGTTTCAACTTGTATACTACCACCCACAGCTGTTCCGTCTGAAAACATGGTCTTGTCTTTGTCATAGCGCAGGCGTAGGTGGTCCTGGTGTCTGCGCATGACTCGACCATCAGTCAGTTTGACCACAAAGGAGACGGGACCACTCTGACTCAGAATGATACCTGGCAACCAGCGTTGGCTGCTTGTGAAGTTGCGGATGTAGACAGTGTCATTGGGTTTTAACTGTCTCTCCCTCGCGTGGTGGTCATGTCTCTCTTTTTGTTTCTCCTGCTTCCGTTCCACTCGTGCTTTGATGTACGGACGCAGTAGATCCAGGTGAGCTTTTGTCTTTCTGCCCATTAACATCTCCGCTGGAGCCTGTCCTGTTGTTGTTTGTGGCGTGATGCGGTACTGAAACAAGAACCGAGAGAGCTTAGTTGTGATGGTTCCCCCAGTCATCCTTTTGAGCCCCTCTTTCAGTGTCTGCACAGCCCGCTCCGCTAAGCCATTTGAGGCCGGGTGAAACGGAGCGCTGCGGACATGGCGAATTCTGTTTCTCCGCATTAATTCTTGGAACAAGTCACAGGTAAATGTTGTTGCGTTGTCGGACACAAGAGAGTCAGGCAGACCATGGGTTGCAAACACCTGCCGAAGCTTTTCGATGGTTGTGGTCGCTGTGATGCTGCTCATGATGTGAGCCTCCAGCCACTTGGAGTGCGCGTCCACCATGACAAGGAACATGTGACCCATGAAAGGGCCTGCAAAGTCTATGTGCAGCCTGGACCATGGGTCGGTCAGGCCACTCCCACAGATGTAGTGGCGCGGGCGGCGCCATCTTCTGGTTACTCTGACACTCAGAACATGATTTAACTTTGATTTCTACATCCTGATCCATGTTAGGCCACCAGATGTAAGATCTGGCTAAACTTTTCATCCGGGAGGCACCCAGGTGAGCCTCATGGACCTCATCCATGACTTGTGCATGGCCAGGGGGTGGAACAACCACTCTGGACCCCCAGAGTATGTAGCCGTCCTGCACACTCAGCTCAGTTTTGCGCTTTGCATAAGGTCTTAGTCCATCATCTTCTATGCCAGGAGGCCAACCCTGCATAAGGAATCTTTTCACTTGGGACAGGATAGGATCCCGGTCTGTCCACTGTTTGATCTGTTTGGCATTCACAGGTGAGTTTGACAATCTCTCCATTAGGAAAATTGTCTCGGGAGGCACCACAGTTGTGGCGGGCATCTCTGGTAGCGGGAGACGGCTGAGCGCGTCTGCGTTTACATTGTCCTTCCCCGCTCTATACACTGTAGTGTACTGGTAAGCTGACAGTGTGAGGGCCCAGCGCTGTATCCTTGCTGAAGCCATGGGAGGAATACATCTTGATTCACTGAAAAGGCTCATCAGTGGTTTGTGGTCAGTGCATATGGTGAAATGACGACCGTAGAGGTACTGATGGAAGCGTTTCACAGCAAAGACTATGGCCAGACCTTCCTTGTCTAACTGTGAATAACCCTTCTCAGCACTCGTCAGCGTACGTGATGCAAATCCAATGGGTTTCTCTGACCCGTCCTCCATCTGATGAGAGAGTACTGCCCCGACGCCATTGGGCGAGGCGTCACATGACAGGATGATCTCTTTGTCTTGGTCAAAATGAACCAGAAGTTGTGCTGATTGTAGTAGTGCTTTCACTTCCTTGAAAGCTTTATCTTGTGCTGTCCCCAACTTCCATTTACAGTCTTTGTGGAGCAGCTGATAAAGTGGAGCCAACACTATTGACATGACAGCTCAGGGAGGAACTTACCATAGTAGTTCACCATGCCCAGGAACGACCTGAGCTCGGACACATTCTTGGGGTTTGGAGCATCCTTGATTGCCCTGATGTTGTCCTCCACAGGACACAGACCCTGCGCTGTGATCTTGTGACCTAGGTATGTCACACTCTGTGCTTGGAATGTGCACTTGCTACGCTTCAGGCGCAGCCCTGCCTCAGAGAATCTCTTTTAACACCTGGTCCAGATGGTGGAGGTGCTCCTCCTCCGTCTCCCCTGTAACCAGGATGTCATCCAGGTACACTGCTACATGAGGGATCCCCTGCAGCAGATTGTCCATTGTCCTCTGGAAAATGGCTGGGCTGGACGCCACTCCGAAAACCAAGCGGTTGTACCTGAACAAGCCTTTGTGCGTGTTGACTGTGACATACTCTTTTGAGTCCTCGTCCAGGAGGAGCTGTTGGTAGGCGTGACTCATGTCAAGCTTTGAGAACATCTTGCCTCTTGCCAGTGTCGCAAACAGGTCCTCCACCCGCGGCAGCAGGTAAGCGTCTAGCTTAGAGGCCCTGTTGATGGTGAGTTTGTAGTCCACACATATACGCACCGTGCCGTCACTTTTCAGAACGGGAACGATTGGAGCTGCCCAGCGGGAGAACTGAATGGGGGTAATGATGTTTGTTTCCTGCAGCCGCTCCAACTCATCTTCCACTTTATTTTTCATGGCGTAAGGCACTGTCCTGGGCTTGAAAAAGCGAGGCTCGGCCTGAGGATCCACGAACAGCTTAACTGCAGTGCCCTGCAGTGTGCCCAGTTCATCTTTGAAAATCTCTGGGTACTTTTGAATGACATCCTCAGTCACTCTGGTGTGTTTTATCTCACCCCAGTTCAGTTGTATTTTGTTTTGCCAGTCACACCCTAGTAAACTAGGCCCATTCCCTTTCACCACCAGGAGCTGTGCTCTCGCTTCCTGGCTGTTGTATGCAATGTCCCCCAGCAATGGTATGGTCTCCCCGGAGTACGTACGCAGTCTGATCCCTGCCGGTGTGAGGGCAGAAGCTTGTTTTGAGCCCCACATTTGTTTGTAGGTCTCCTCACTTATGACAGAGGCAGAGGCCCCTGTGTCAACCTCCATCCTCATCTGCTTTCCATCTACCTCCACTGTAGCATAGATAGGCTCTGCGCGCGGCTCACTCACATTAAACATGTTGTAGGAACAATGCTCTTCCTCCTCCTCTGTGCTCTCTAGGTGGTGCGCTGCTGACTGAGGTTTTGGTGCTGTGAACTTGCCCAGCCCAGTCCGCCCACCCTCTGGCTTGCTCCTAGGACCCCTGCATTTTTTAGCTAAATGTCCCTTTTTGTTGCAATTGTGACAGACAGTATCCATGAACTTACAGTTGTTAGCATAATGTGTTCCTCCACATCTGAAACATTCCACTGCTTTTCCCCTTTTTACTGCCGCCTCCTTTGTCACCTGATGCACTGCACAACTTCCACTGTTGGCCTTTTGAATATTTTTCACATTACTAGCGGCCATCTCCATCCCTTGAGATAGTTCCAATACTCTCTTGAAAGTCAGTGTGGCTTCCCCCAGCAACCGGCGCTGTATGCTGTCCTCATTAATGCCACAGACTAATCTGTCAAGGAGCATGTCCTCTAACATAGCCCCAAACTCACAATGTTCAAAGAGTTCACGTAATTCAGCAACAAAGTTAGCAACAGACTGACCCGTTTTCCGAAAATGGCAGTTAAACTTGAACCTCTGGACAATCACTGAAGGCTTTGGATTGTGGTGAGTCTGACCGAGAGCAACTAGATCCCCAAAAGGAATTTCTCCCGGTCTCCGTGGTGTAGCCAAATTCCTCATTAACTTGTAGGTTTTAGCCCCACACACCCACTCAAGAGAATAGAGCGCTGTTTAGCCTCATCTGTGATTCCATTTGCCAAGAAAAAGTGTCCCAACCTTTCCACATATTCCGTCCAGTCCTCATTCTCTTCCACAAACTCAGTGATAGTCCCAAACATTGCCATTATAACGCCAACTTGTCCTTGATCCTCGAGTGCGATTTTCACTTGCTGCTGATTGTCCCCATCAGCGTTTCCGTCCAGCGGCACCTGCTCTCCGTCGCTCATTAAGCTAGCAAGCTAACTGACTACCTCCACTGTTTCTTAGCTAGCTAGCACATCGCCCTGTAAGTTTTATCTTCGTCGCCAAAAAGTAACTTGACAAGGAATGCCCACACGCATTTCAATATGACTTTCCTTTAATTTCAACCCAATAAATAAAAGGTGTACAGCCATGTACAAACGGTACAAAACAGCAGAACGATACAGCCCACTCAACCTGTGGTAGAATCACATTGTACAGATCTGACTCTTGGTGATGACATCAAAGGGGAAAGGTCACGGTCAATGCCAATAATAACCATGCACATATGAATAGCAATCATACTATACTGAAGGTAAGTACAACACATATTCAATGTAATTATTTATATAGTGTCCACACTATAACACTCGCCCACTGGAAATTCAGTAAGAGTAATGTATATGCCAATTAGATGATGGTCCGACCGCATTCTGTCCCCTATCAAGTCAAGACCACTAGCTTGATTGAGTCTTTGCCATGTTTATCTCACTAGATCAGGATATTTAAGCTTCCATATATCTACTAGTTCTAATGTATCCATGACATTCACGATTTCCTTAAGAGCATGAGGGTGATTGTTTGTAGTAATCATGGTCGATTATTACTCGGACTACTGGGAACTCGAAGAGCTTACTGACACCACATCAGACACCATAATTGAATGCTGCAAAAAGCAGTTCAGCAGACATGGCGTTGCCCACGCTGTTATTTCTGATAATGGGCCCCCCTTCTCCAGGAATGGACTTTCAAAAATGTGCTGATGAGTTGGACTTTAAACATGTGACGTCATCACACTATCACAGCCAAAGCAATGGCAAAGCAGAATCAGTGGTGAAAATTGCCAAAACGCTCCTAAAAAAAGTATGCGATGGATGGTGAAGACCCATGGAAAGCAGTGTTGGCATGGCGGAATACTCCAACAGAGGGACTTAACAGTTCTCCAGTACAGCGACTCATGTCCAGACACACACGCACGATCCTACCGACCATGAAAAAACTGCTCAAAGCCCAAGTGGTACAAAATGTAAATCCAAGAAGCAAGCCAAAGGGCTGACAGCAAAACACCACTATGACACACATGCCTGTGACATGCCTAACATCATCCAAGGACAAACAGTAAGGGTTCTTCTCCACCCCAACAACTCAGCCAGCACTTGGATGCTCGGAATATGCACTGATCAACTCAGTGACTGGTCGTATGAAGTACTAGTGAATGGTAAAAAATACAGCAGAAACAGAAAAGACATTCGTCCAGTGACTGAACAACTCAGAATCCTTCCGAACGACCACCTAACAAACATGGATGAGGATGACTGAGGACCATGGAACGAATTTACCATCCAAGCAGGTGGTGAACAACAGGCTGCTGATATGGATTCAGCCCCACTGCCTGAAAATATAACTCTGAGACATACCAGAACCAGGGCAAATAGAAGGCCGCCTGTGAGATACTCCAGAGACTATGTTGTTTAATCTAAAAGGTTAGATATTTGTTGTATTTTCTTTGTATGAGGAGTCGAGGAATAGATCTGCTTATTGACTTTAAAGTTGATGCTTATTGAAGGTACTTGAATAAGAACACAGTTCTATGTTTTTGTTACCAATGTAATGTTTTCACTGGCAAGGGTCTAACCCCAGTTCTCCTGTTTATGAGTCGAGGAATAGATATCTTCATTTGTTGGGTAAAGGAAGATGTTACTAGATGTCGCTAAGCCAATAGATGGCTCTGCTGTTATGTGTATCTGAGTGTGATACTATATAGTACTAGTGAGCCAAGTGAGGCATTACTTACTATGCGCTGAATGGAGCTGTTTGCATGCTACAGAATAATGCTGAAGTAAAGACTTTCTAATCAACATTACCTTGCTCTTGTATAGAATAAACACCATACAAAACAAAGTTCAATGGTTCTGCGTGTTCTCAGTTCTCTCCTTCCTGAAGTCTCCCATTACTGCAAGACCCATCATTCACACCAATTTAATCAAGATGAAAGAAAGAAAGATTAATTAATCATCACCATGCAATTGCATTGTAAAGTCATCATTGGCATTTCAAAATGTGAGAAGACAGCTTTATAAGTCTTTATCAAGACATTGTCAATTTGTAATGTACTTAAAGAGCCATTGAACACACCGATTGGCATGTGTGTTTTTCTGTTGCTCATTAGAAAAACAAGATTTTAGTCTTGGAGGTGTTTCCTGACCTCAAAAGTTTATTTCCTCAAAATCCCCAGAATAAATGTAAGATAACTCAAGAAATCTGTATTAAATGTCTGTCTCATGGTCTATGCTATTGGATAGAGACCAATCACTGCAGCTGTTCATGTTAGTGGGCAAATAGACATCGTCAAATCAAAACCCAACCTTAATTTACCCGTTGTGACGCACAGATGTTCCAAACTCTGTTTTAGACCAGACTGACTTTATGACCAAAATTATCCTATTTACATTTTGTAGTCAATTTTGACACTAGAATAACTGTTTCTGACTCATATCGATGCCACATTTGTTGCTTTTTAAAGGCAGTCGCTCTTTAAGGCCATGCAGTACAGTATATGAATCCAGGCAGGAAGTAATTACAACAACACAAAGAGGTCATACCCATCTCCAAGCCTGTACTGTGTGCTGAAGAGATTGTCAAGACTTAGAGGGGCATACGTTTTCACATTCACTTTTGACATACAATTAGCCACACGAGTCAGCACAACTTCCAAAGCAAACCTGTTGATGAAAGTACCTTAGGTCTCACCAGTAAAACAGTCTGACCATTTCTTTGTTAGGGGATTTAGGCCTGTCGCTTGTACGCTTCGTCATCCTCCACCATTCACCCTCTCTCTCTCGCTCTCTCTCTCTGTCTCTCTGTATGTCTGTCTGTCTGTCTCTCAGGCCCCCCACTGGTGCAGTCACTGAGTTCTTGGAGGGTGTGTTTACAGAGGGGATGGGAATGCGGGAAACATGACCGAATCCTGAATCTGTCTCTGTCTCCCCTGGTCCCCCTGGACTCAACACTGTGGGACCAGCTGGAACCCCGGTGACCCAACAGTGTGACAAACCACGAGCCATCACCATGACGATGACACCAGCAGGAAGTGGGGATGCGCCCTAGAGCTGACTTCCTGCTCCTTCTCTTTGGCCCACCATCATTCCATAGACCACCAAGAATGAGCAGCCTACACTTTGTAGCTCAGTTGGTAGAGGGTTCAATTCCCGGGACCACCCATATGTAAAATGTATGCACACGTGACTGTAAGTTGCTTTTGATAAAAACGTCTGCTAAATGGCTTATTATTATATTATATTATTACACGACAAAAGGGTTCTTCAGATGTCCCTGTGGCAGAACCCTTTGAAGAACCGTTCTGAGTTCCAAGTTTAACCCTCTGTGGAAAGGGTTCTACATGGACAACAAAAGGGTTCTTAAAGGGGTTCTCCCATGGGGATAGCCCAGTGGGGAACAGTGAGGGCCTTCTATGCCTAACGATTTATAAAATAATTGTAGTTTTAAGATGTAAATGTCCTTTTCATTTATCTTTTATATTTTCAATAATACTTCAATGATTATATTATTATTTTTAATGATATTCTGATTTAATCTCTTTAGTTTGTGTTGGAAAGGGTTAACACTGAAGAGAAAAAAAAATATCCAATCAGGATTTTTCCTTGCTGGTCTCTGGGGAGATAAATCTAGCTAAGTCAGCCATTGGCTAGGCCCTCGGAAGCTAGATAAAAGGCATCTGACATTCAAATGTATTAGGGCAGAAGCGACTCGAAGGAGTCGGAGGTTCACTCCAAAAACTCTAGTCTGCACTCAACTCTGCAGATGTGGTATTGTGGAGTTGAGATATACTGTACTTGGCTAGGATAGCACCTGCTGCAGCCGCTAGCTAGCTAGACTGTGGGAAAACTACTGCTCGCTATTGCGCAGTGACCTGTCGGCCTTCGAAAAGGCAGACGATTCCATACATTTTTGTAAAAACAGTCCCACCCATTACAAGTCAAAATGTGATTGGTTGATTCCACTGTCACTCTAAAATTCTGCCTTAATAAAGTTGAATGGCAGATGCCTTCTATCTACAGTGCCTTCAGAAAGTATTCATACACCTTGACTTATTGCACATTTTGTTGTGTTACAGCCTGAAATAAGAATTGAGTAAATTTGTTTTTTCTCTCTCACAATCTACACACAATACCCCATAATGACAAAATGAAAACATGTTTTTAGACTTTTTTGCAAATGTATTGAACATTTCTAAAATATTGCTAGGCAGCCATTTTACATTTACATTTACATTTTAGTCATTTAGCAGACGCTCTTATCCAGAGCGACTACAAATTGGTGCATTCACCCTATAGCCAGTGGGATAACCACTTTACAATTATACTTTTTTTTTTTTTTTTTTTTTGGGGGGGTAGAAGGATTACTTTATCCTATCCCAGGTGTTCCTTTCAAGTCTTCAAGTCTTCATGTCTTGCCATAGGTTTTCAAGCCGATTTAAGTCAAAACTCTAACTAGGCCACTCAGGAACATTCAATGTCCTCTTAGTAAGCAACTCCAGTGTATATTTGGCCTTTTGTTTTAGGTTATTGTCCAGCTGAAAGGTGAATTCATCTCCCAGTGTCTGGTGGAAAGCAGACTGAACCAGGTTTTCCTCTAGGATTTTGACTGTGAGATCCTAAACTCCATTCCGTTTATTTTCAATCCTGAAAAACTTCACAGTCCTTAACGATTACAAGCATACTCATAACATGATGCAGCCACCACTACGCTTGAAAATATGGAGTGGTACTCAGTAATGTGTTATATTGGATTGGCCCCAAACACAACACTTTGTATTCAGGACAAAAGTGAATTGCTTTGCCACATTTTGTTGCATGTTGCAAAACATGTTGCAAACAGGATGCATGTTTAGGAATATTTTTATTCTGTTCAGGCTTCCTTCTTTTCACTCTGTCAATTAGGTTAGTATTGTGGAGTAACTACAATGTTGTTGATCCATTCTCGGAGTTCTCCTATCACAGCCATTAAACTCTGTAACTGTTTTAAAGTCACCATTGGCCTCATGGTGAAATCCCTGAGCGGTTTCCTTCCTCTCCGGCAACTGAGTTAGGATGTGTCTTTGTAGTGACTGGGTGTATTGATACACCATCCAAAGTGTAATTAATAACTTCACCATGCTCAAAGGGACATTCAATGTCTGCTTCCCCCCCCATCTACCAAAAGGTGCCCTTCTTTGCGAGGCATTGGAAAACCTCCCTGGTCTTTGTGGTTGAATCTCTGTTTGAAATTAACTGCCCAACTGAGGGACCTTACAGATAATTGTATGTGTGGGGTACAGAGATGAGGTAGTCATTCAAAAATCATGTTAATGCGTGTCCATGCAACTTATTATGTGACTTGTTAAGCAAATGTTTTCTCCTGAACTTATTTAGGCTTGCCATAACAAACGGGTTGAATACTTATTGGCTCAAGACATTTCAGCTTTTCATTTGTTATTAATTTGCAAAATTTTCAAAAAATATAATTCCACTTTGACATTATGGGGTATTGTGTGCAGGCCAGTAACACAAAATCTAAATGTAATCCATTTTAAATTCAGGCTGTAACACAACAAAATGTGGAAAAAGTCAAGGGGTGTGAATAATTTCTGAAGGCACTGTAGCTTCTGAGGGCCTACCAATGGCTGACCTAGCTAGCTTGTGTTTTCGTATTCTTATGATTGGGACCTACTGGCTTATTATGTCCACAGGAATGTGATGCTTATTCTTTAACATCATGCTGTGTGTTACTGCTGTCTATCTATCAGCCCTATGTGTTTTACAAAAAGGTGCGCTCTCCTACATGGAGTGCACTGCATATTACGGTTGTTGTCCTTTCAGCATCACAAGCCTGTCACACTCACATCCTTTCATGTGTCACTGTTGTCGCTTTTGGTGATAGTGTGATAGTGATGGCGTTAGGCTACAATAGGTTTTGTAAGCAGTGGGGTTGTTGTTGCTGGTAGCATTATCCGTGCTGGTGCCGTCTCTGTGTGAGTGGCAGTCCAAAGCGTGGCTCAGCATCAGGCCTGTTTGATTCAGTTGGACGCATTAATAAGTGATGCTATGTTTCTGTAATTTCTCTTGATTTTTGAGTTTGGTACAGCGTGTTGGAAGATTTTTATTCCCCCACTGAAGGCCTAGGTCCAATAGCCATGGTTCGCTACTGTGTAAAACCATTTTAGGTTCTAGGTAGAACCTTTTTTCTAAGAGTGTACAGTCTGTCTTGATGTTAAATTGCTTCCAAGGTCTCTGCTAATGCTATTCTACATTTGTACAAAATTATATTACATTTTGCCCATACAGTGCATTTAGCTAATTTAATAGGAACCACCAAACTAGATCACAATGAAGCATGCAGAAATAATTAAGCAATTTGTATTACTGGGTAAAGGATCCATTCTAATATCTGTCATATCAATAGAAAAATACATATTCTGTTATATGTAAATATTTTATACCTAAAATTATTCCACATTTCAGTCATGTAAAGAGACGTTATTCTAGCTGGATATCAGATTTCATGGAATGGATATGAATACGAAACCTTAGATTAAAAAATTGACATCTGGTGAAAACAACACAGTTTCCATAAATACAGCGCTGTTATCTTTTGACAGCACGTGCTGGAAAACAAACCCCTGGAGCATATTGGTGTGCGAGACTCAAGGCCACACTTTTTTGTTTTTACAGAGGATTTCACAAAATGCTGTGGTAAAGAAGATGATGATTGTGTGAATGAAAAAGCAAGCACAATGAGACAGTAATTACATAAGAGGTTATTTGTAGCTCTGCATGAAAATTCACAATATCACACGTCACTGCTTTAAATGTATCCACTGTGTATCATTGTGATATAGTAAACAGATTCACATATGGGGGCCTACTATATTTATTCAGAGAAAATTACTTAATTCCATCAGACCAACAGCACGGGGAAAAACACACTAAAAGTTGTGTTGACTTTGACACAACACCCCAAAAGGGCCTTTGACCATTGTTCAAAATCCAGTGAGACACGACAAAACCTGATTACGGTGCTCAACAGCACACCAGTTTAGCAAGACATCATGAAGGAAAGCAAAAACAGACATTGTTTTCACATTTCCCTGACCACAATCTTACCAGGCACACCTCTGACCAACCTGGACTCAAATTAGCATGATATGTCACGTTTGGTATGGTATGTATTAATTTGTAGATCCATTTCATATGATATGTTACAAATTACTATTTGTATGATGTGTTACGAATTGCAATTCGTACAATATGTTACAAATTTGCAATACGTATGATAAGTTACGAATTCCCATTTGTTGTGGCTAACGTTAGCTAGGTGGCTAGGTGGCTAACATTAATGCTAGCTAGGTGGCTAACGTTAGCTAGGCTAGGGGTTAAGGTTAGGTTTAAGGTTAAGGTTAGGAGTTAGGTTAAAGTTAGGTTAAAGTGTTAAGGTTAGGGTTAGCTAACATGCTAAGTAGTTGCAAAGTTGCTAAAAAAATTGTAAGTGGTGTTGCTAATTAGCTAAAATACTCAAGTTGTCCGTGACGAGATTAGAACATGCAACCTTTGGTTTGCTAGACGTTCACATTATACATCCACCCATCCACCCTCCTTTTGTTTGTGCCCTAAGTAACCTTCTGTCTTATGTACTGTAACCATACCAAACGTGGTGGAGCTTATGAATGTGCAGGCTCTATTTCTTTTATACTGACTTTCTTCGGCCCTGCACCCCACTAAAGGATGTGCGTTTGATCACACTTTACTACCATACCAAACATAAAAATATGATCCTAATTTGAGTGTCCCAGATTTTCGTTTACTATGTTATGTCTAGTCTATGATCCCAGGCTGCTCTGACAGTGTGTCCTACTGTACCATGCAAATTAATGGGTTCATTTGGGTAAAAGCTTACAGTAATTTCAAGCTTGGGTTCCTCAGAGAGTAATATAGTATACCAATTATCATATGCATGACAATCCCAAATACAGTAGTAATACACGACAAAGGTCAGTACTCTGTGTTAGTTATTTCTGATTGATATAGGAAAACTGGGGTACACTAACACCTTGTCTTATCACTGAGGATATCAATCAAATGAAATGCCTCCGTAGATAGTTTATCTTATTTTGTATCAGTGTCAAGCCAGTGATTTGGTTTGTGGGAAATGTCAAATGAAATTATAGTTCTGAATAAACTTGGGTTTATGATGCCAATGAATTAGCAATGGAAGACCTTGTTTCTGCCGTTTGTGTTTTATCTGTAGGTTGGCAGGATGCATTGGAGAGACCTGTTTGTGGTAAGATGAGTTGAAAGCAATGCAGCCGATTCTAAGCGGTGCTCACTAAAGCAAGGGGTGGGCTGTCATGCTAAGATTACACAAGCATAAGAATAGAGAAATTACTGTTTTGGCTACAGCATGGCCATTATTAAATCTGATTAAGAGGCCTACGCCAATAACAACAACAAACATCACTGGAATGGAATAGTCTAGGGATGTGATATTTTACTGGTCATTCTTTCCCAGAGTATTTTTGTGACAAGCTCCTTTAGAAATAACATTTTGTACAGACTCCAGGTAAACCTAGTGTATGTGGGCGGCAGGTAGCTTAGTGGTTAAGAGCGTTGTGCCAGTAACCGAAAGGTCGCTGGTTCTAATCCCCGAGCCGACTAGGTGAAAAACCTGTCGATGTGTCCTTGAGCAAGGCACTTAACCCTAATTGCTCCTGTAAGTCGCTCTGGATAAGAGCGTCTGCTAAATGACCTATTTATTATGTCACTTGCTTACGCCTCCTCCTGAAACTGCCACAATTGGGTGATTCAGAATCCATATAGCTTAATCTAATTTAAACACTATTTCGTATTTCCATATTGACTTAACAAAGTAGGTCACCAGGCTCGCTTTAATCCCATTAATATCAATGAAAACATAACCTGCCTCTCGGAGATAAGAAGCCCATTGTATTTGGACTATTGACGTTAATCATTTCCATGTCATTGAGCAACAACATTAAACCATGGAGGCAGAGTGAGAGGCTGCAGATGGCCCCAATCTGATCTGGGAAACATTTTACAGGCAGAGCTGTGATCACATCTGATTAGGAATCTCACTGGCTCATTAGCAGGTAAGCGGTGGTGATGAGGGTGATAGCTGCCTTGCCCTGCTTCCTTTAAATAGGCACATCATGCAGGTCTTGCAATGCCAATGTAGTGCGGACCTGGATCGCACTGTACGGTTTCCATTAGAAGGAATTACAGTTGAAGTCGGAAGTTTACATACACCTTAGCCAAATACATTTAAACTCAGTTTTTCAAAATTCCTGACATTTAATCCTAGTAAAAATTCCCTGTTTTAGGTCAGTTAGGATCACCACTTTATTTTAAGAATGTGAAATGTCACAATAATAGTAGAGTAGAGCTTTTATTTCTTTCATCACATTCCCAGTGGGTCAGAAGTTTACATACACTCAATTAGTATTTGGTAGCATTGCCTTTAAATTGTTTAACTTGGGTCAAACGTTTCGGGTAGCCTTCCACAAGCTTCCCACAATAAGTTTGGTGAATTTTGGCCCATTCCTCCTGACAGAGCTGGTGTAACTGAGTCAGGTTTGTAGGCCTCCTTGCTCGCACACACTTTTTCAGTTCTGCCCACAAATGTTCTATAGGATTGAGGTCAGGGCTTTGTGATGGCCACTCCAATACCTTGACTTTGTTGTCCTTAAGCCATTTTGCCACAACTTTGGAAGTATGCTTGGGGTCATTGTCCATTTGGAAGACCCATTTGCGACCAAGCTTTAACTTCCTGACCGTGCTTCACGGTTGGGATGGTGTTCTCCGGCTTGCAAGAAACCCCCTTTTTCCTCCAAACATAACGATGGTCATTATGGCCAAACAGTTCTATTTTTGTTTCATCATACCAGAGGACATTTCTCCAAAAAGTACGATCTTCGTCCCCATGTGCAGTTGCAAACTGTAGTCTGGCTTTTTTATGGCGGTTTTGGAGCAGTGGCTTCTTCCTTGCTGAGCGGCCTTTCAGGTTATATTGATATAGGACTTATTTTACTGTGGATATAGATACTTTTGTACCTGTTTCCTCCAGCATCTTCACAAGGTCCTTTGCTGTTGTTCTGGGATTGATTTGCACTTTTCGCACCAAAGTACGTTCATCTCTAGGAGACAGAACACATCTCCTTCCTGAGCGGTATGACGGCTGCGTAGTCCCATGGTGTTTATACTTGCGTACTATTGTTTGTACAGATGAACATGGTACCTTCAGGTGTTTGGAAATTGCTCCCAAGGATGAACCAGACTTGTGGAGGTCTACAAAAAATTTTCGGAGGTCTTGGCTGATTTCTTTAGATTTTCCCATGATGTCAAGCAAAGAGGCACTGAGTTGGTAGGCCTTGAAATACATCCACAGGTACACCTACAATTGACTCAAATGATGTAAATTAGCCTATCAGAAGCTTCTAAAGCCTTGACATCATTTTCTGGAATTTTCCAAGCTGTTTAAAAGGCACAGTCAACTTAGTGTTTGTAAACTTCTGACCCACTGAAATTGTGATACAGTGAATTATAAGTGAAATAATCTGTCTGTAAACAATTGTTGGAAAAATTACTTGTGTCATGCACAAAGTAGATGTCCTAACCGACTTGCCAAAACTATAGTTTGTTAACAAGAAATTTGTGGAGTGGTTGAAAAACGAGTTTTAATGACTCCAACCTAAGTTTATGTAAACTTCCGACTTCAACTGTATGTCTCCCTGACATCTCAAGAATACATACCCACCCTCTGCATGGAACAATGTGACAGTCCCATCGACACACCATAAATATTGCGGTCCATCAGCCAAACGGCGGGGAACACACTTTTTCTTGCCAGTGGAAACACCCATCATCCTCATAATCACATCAAGGAATGGTGTGATAGGCGGTGTGAAAGTCATTTTATGTGTGACTTTCAGATATGACAGACAAGACACAAGAAATATTGATGGGGACATTAATCATAAGGGTTTGTTATTCTATCAATTCAAATAGGCACCAACTGCAAGACAATATACAGTAGCTTCAAGAGTATGAGAATGAACATTGAAGAAGGACACCGACACAACACTGTTATCAGGCCCATGGTCAACACTCTAATGGTTTTACGGCAACACATCAACCATACAGAGGCCCCCCCTGTCTTCGGTTTCCTGACATGATATTTGTTCAATGTACTGTTACAGCAGACACAACACAATTGAAACGATGATATCCATAATTTATTTCCCATTGAAATTGATGAACAAAAACACGTAGCATTGTGCTTCACTCTCGGGCTGACAGAACACATTTAGGATCTTTGGAGCTGTTACAAGGCATCGAGCTCATTGAAAGATAAATGTAAACAGGTCAAATCCAATGTTAGATAACCTTGTCCCACCCAGAACACATACCTGCTATAGATGGCGAGGTGGAGAAAGAAACAGTTTGGTGGCAAACATCCTTAGTTTCACTTTGCATCACATCTATACCACTGAACTTACTGTTGTCTTTCTTACTGTCGTCACAATGTACTCATGGTCCATCTTGAATTGATTATTTTCGTCTATATCAAACACATTTCAATCACAGTTTACCATATGAGGTACATAATGAGGTGTCATCCCCAAAACTGATAAAACAGCTAAAACATTTCACATGAGCATTATCAAATCTCTCCTATTTTCTATTCTACATAAAATGTATCATCCCCCACTTCCCCATAGTCTTGTGTTTTCTCATGTCCACCCAATGGTGGATCAGGATGGCTGTTTATTTCTTAACACTGAGTATGGTCATCTGAAGGCACTCCTCTTTGAGGGCCACCAGCTCTGTCTTGTAGGTGCTGGCCTTGACTTCACTGTACAGGCCCATCTGCTTTTTGGTGGACAGTGGTGTCTCCAAGGTGACAGATCCAGCTGTCATTGCGTCAGCTGGCGAGGGCGAGTTCCGCTTGAAGACCCCCAGCAGGTTGGTGAGTGCGTGACCAATGTCATGGCGTGCGCCCTCGTTAACAAAACAGTAGAGGATGGGGTCAGCCACACAGTTCAGGCTGGTGAGGGCCAGCGCCACGTGGTAGGCTACAAACAGGTCCTCCTCTGCGCCACAGTCGCAGGGCTTCTGGAGGAAGAGGATGCTGCGAGACAGCAGGAGCACGTGGTATGGCCCGAAGCATACCAATACGATCAGGATTAGGCTCAGCGCCAGGCGCTTGATCTTGGCCTTCTCGTGGCACTCAGTGGACACATTGCCACGCACCGCCCGCAGAATGCCCCGGTACGCACCCAGCATGAGCAGCCAGGGCATTAGGAAACCCAGAAATGTCCGGTAAAGGTTCATGCCCGCCACCCAGTCCTGCATGGGGTACTTCTCGAAGCAGAAGGTGTGGTTAAAACGGTCCTGGAAGAGCTCGTCGTGGAAGAGGGGCGCAGAGTTGGCCACTATCTCGATGGTCCACACCACCGAACTGACCAGCACGGCGGTTTTGACCCGCCGGACCTTGGCGAACTTGAGCGGGTAGGCCACGGCCAGATATCGGTCGATGGAGATGCAGCAGAGGAAGGCGATGCTGACGTAGATGTTGGTGTAGAAGATGAAGCCGAAAAGCTTGCAGGAATTCTGGCCGTGAATCCAGTCGTCGTGCTGGAGGAAGTAGTCGATCCATAGGGGCAGGGTGCCGATGTAGAGGAGGTCAGCCACGGAGAGGTTGATCAAGTAGATGCCCAGCTCGTTTTTCTGCTTCACCTGCAAGTAAGCTGCCCACAGAGCCATGCAGTTTGTGGGCAGGCCCAGGACGATGACAATGATGTACAACGTAGGCTGGAAGTACTGGTCGATCTTTGAGTCGACATTGCAGAAGGATATGTTGCACATTGTCCTCGTATTCTGTAGGTGCATTGTTATTTTGGCACTAAGTATTTACAGGGTTAGGACAATCCAACATGTTGTTGTTAATGAGAATGAAAGAGGGAAAACGGCATTCTGTACAGTGACGTTTCCTTCTTGTTGTTGAGTAAATCCTTATATCCAGGCCTGAAAGCACACGTTTTCTCCAGGCGGGCTTCACATGTCAAACAGCCGTCTCCCATTTCACTGCTTTTTCAGATGAGGAAGAGACAAGAAGAGAAAAAAAGGAGAAGTGGTGAAATAAAACCCCTCTTATTGACAAAGAGCCAGGCCTCCACTCCGGCATAAGGACCTCATAAATCTTGGAGAGATTATTGACTCTGTACTGGTACCCCCTGTATATAGCCTAGCTACTGTTATTTTACTGCTTTAATTATTTGTTATTTTGTTATTTTTGTAATTTTTTTATTTGTACTTATCTATTTTTTACTTAACACTTATTTTTCTTAAAACTGCATTGTTGGTTAAGCGCTTGTAAATAAGCATTTCACTGTAAGGTCTACACCTGTTTTTGATTTATTTGATTTGTCCGGGGTCTGTCGCTATATGTGGAGAGGGAGGTGGGGAGGTTGATGGGGTGGAGGGGGAGGACGGGGCCACTCTGTGCTGGTGAGAGGTCTTCAAAGGCCAAACAACAAACACACTTCCTCCAAGACTGTCACTGACGATCCATGCCATGCACACAGCAGCAGCAGGCGATCTGTTAACTCAGGCCTCCTCGGCTCTGCCCATCTGAAACAGAAGAAAGGAGAGTGTGTGAGATAGTGTGTACTGCCAATTTCAATCCGTTTCAGTTTTTGCAACCCAATCGGTTTTTCACATACAGTTCATGTTTATGCACTTGGATTGAATTGTCAGATCCATACAATTCTCAAGTTACTCTATATTAGCTTTCTGTTTCCTATTATTTATGGCATGTAGTCTAACCTTGAACTTCCAATACTCCTCACCTCTGCTTGTTTTCACGTTGGAAAAAAAAAAATGAAAAGAATGTATGCACTCACTAACTGTAAGTCGCTCTGATAAGAGCGTCTGCTAAATGACAAAAAAATGAAAAAATGAAGCGATTTTTATATATTCTTAGATCATTCCGGTCTGACCAATGGTCTTTCTCACACTCATATGCTTTTACTCATAGTGTATGCTTTACACAACAGTATAATGACATACTTGATACAAAAGTGTTTACTTTTCTATTGAAAACACAGCAATCACCATAACCACATTCCAAGGTCCTCCTTCTTGAACAGAAATACGGACGGATTGGTCCAATTAGTCACAATTCTGATGGAAATGACATCACTAGTAGTATAATATTCTGCGGTGTTGAACAGCAGTTACAGTATGGCCCTGAAAGATACCATGCTAGTCTTTGTAGTGAAAGGAAGGATGGGCCACTCCTATGGTGACCTTGTCAAATACAGTTCAATGGGAACACTCCTATTGATATACAGCAGAATAACTGGGTCACAAAACAAGTAGTCAGCAAGCCATAATCAAAAGTGGTTCGTGCTACGGCTCCTGTAAGTACACACAATAGGAGAGATACAATTAGGGACCAATAATGTCAATCATTCTCATCAGTTCGCACGTGTGTCTGTGTGTGTGTGTTTGTGTGTGTGGTCTACGGGTACATTTATCCCTGTGAATATCCCCAAATGACTAGGGTATGGAAAAGTAAGAGAAAGGTCATGTTAATAATTCAACATAATTCTACGTACCCGGGTAAAACATGGTGTAATTCCACTATGTGTTGCATCCAGGTGTCATTTTCCTATCACCATTCAATTACAGGCACATTTTTTTTGTTTTCTTGTGGAATTCAACAGCATGCTTATAGCTATTGCACCCTAGCCTTCATACTTGCATTGTAAAATTATGTAAAGAATTTTCCCTCTGTTTATTGACTTATCTACCAAGGGGAGGAGCAGTGGAGAGGTGCTGAGTAGCAGAGATAGGCTAGAGTAATGCTGTAAGGAAAATAATGCAAGTAGGCTTTAATTCATCCTCAGAAATGTCTAATGACATTTCCATACATCAGCACCAGCACTAATATTATGATGGTGGGATTTTACATGCTATGCTGTTGGGGTTATTTTAGGTCTTGTTTCAAAGTTTTCACAGATTTAAAGCGTATGTGGATCTGGTTTCTTTCCAGGAAAAAAGTATGAGCAATGACACTGAAGAATGTGGTTTGTGCCTACTGTCAATTTCAGATGCTTATCTCAGAGTGTTTGCATGCAAGGGAGGAACCATAACACTGCAATGTCAACAACAATAAAATGTAGTTGTGATCTCTACCTGACCCTGAGACAAACTGGACTTAACATGCTTGGTATTTGGTTGACTTTGAAGTTAATCATGCACAGGTTTTTCTATTAATGTTCTTTAATGTAGCCAGTACGTTACACACCCTGGTGATTAGGATTTTTAATATTGTATTTTTACATTCTTTGCCTGGGTATATACATGTTCTGTACTTAGACTGTGTTGACTCTTCCTTCATGGCTCAGTGACCACACTGATGTTATCATCATACCTGCGATAGTCTTTTGAAGGTTGTAGGCGTACTGACAACATTCATCAGGTTCAACGTCTGCCAACAGTTCACTTTGGCTTATGAGCCTTCACCTGTATGATATAACTCATCAGAAGAGTGTTTTGTCCTGTGTCCTCCTACCTGGTCAGTCAAGCCCAGAGGCCTGCCTGGCTGGATGACCCCTGGAATTGTGCTCTGGATAAACCTGTGCCATATTGGACGTTATGCTAGCCAGTGGTTTGTGAGGGCTGGACATTGTTGGCCACACAGCCTATAGATTCCAGTGGGAGCAGCAGGGAGAACTAGGGGAGCCATGCTAACCTGGAAGACATTGTGCAACAAAGCGTGGTGTTTGATCAGCTGCCAGCTAGGATTATTGAAGCCACGCCACACAAAGCCCGCCACGTTGGCTGTCGCACCCAGCAGCCCCGCACAATGCATTTGCCCTTCACTCCCATAAATGTGCTTAGCTCACTCTTACAAATGTCATTTCCGTTCAAATGATTTTGGTCTGTAGCTCTTTTGTTTACTTTTGCCTCACGGATGTCCATTGTCAAGGGGGTATATGTTGGATGTCTTTGCCTGGGTATATTCAGCTATTGTTTGAGTGAGAGTGTGTTCTCACACCATAATACAGTGTGTAACTGAAACTAATTGAAAACATTAATGTGGATCCTTGATGAATGATGGATCCCAACTTAGTCTAATTTCACAATGTCATTGTGAGCCCCACCACGTCTTGGCGCCACCTTTGTGTAGAACTTATCATGATGTCCTAACTCACACAGAGTGCCGTTGGTCTGTGCCATTGTACACTGGTAATTCAAGCACATGTAGGTCACCCTGTATAATTACTTAATTAATTATAGACCAGACTTTTCCATAGAACTACAGCATAACAGGTCTCAAAGCGTGATTAAGTACAAGTGCTCACACAAGGAGTTCTAACATTACAGTAACTTCCCAGTGAGCATTTCTGGATGTTTAGTTGTTTAACCATGAAGAAAAGCTGATGGACCTAACATAGTGAGAAAGCTCTCACTCAGACACAAGATTACGGTGTGTTCAGGAGCATCAGAAACTAGCTGGCGGTTAGCCAAACACTCATGTTGACAGTGAAACACTGGAGTAAAAATACTACTCCTAAGAATTCAATGCATAACACAACAGCACAAGAAAATTCAGGACAAAGGAACCCATTAGACTCTATACTGTACCATCATGAACTAGTGAAAATGTTATATAGCCACAGGAAAACCACTAGGATACATCTATTGAGATTAGCATCTATTTGGTCAGCTTTGTTAAACTAATCCTAATGCCAATGAAAACAGAGATTGCACAGTATTGAACTCACTAAACACATCGGCCTTTCTTTGTTTCTTTTTTAAATGTAGGTTAGCGGAGCATTAGCTTCAGGAGTCACACAGCTGAAGCACAGCGGCCTCCATACCTCTGTGAGTTATTTATTTGATCATATCAGATAACTGTGATTTATTGTTCACATTTATATCTAGTTGACCAACCTTCATACGTTTCATAATGCTGACTTGCGATCTTTAGATTCAACAACAATCGCCATTTTACCACACATGAATAGGTACATTTGTTCAACTGAATTAGCAGTGTCCCCCGGCTAATGTTCAAACGGCACGTATACTTAAAACTGCCAGACACTGTTAAGCCTGAAAACCATTTACCATAATATCATAATTTGATCTATTTCAGCCTGGGAGAAATTGTCAGTCTTGCTTGGATTGAAACAAGAAACACATGAGGACGTGAGCCCCATTCAGACAGTTATATCTCCCATGGCGATTTTTGTTAGTTTTTATTTTATTTCACCTTTATTTAACCAGGTAAGCCAGTTGAGAACAAGTTCTAATTTACAACTGCGACCTGGCCAAGATAAAGCAAAGCAGTGCGATAAAAACAACAACACAGAGTTACATATGGGGTAAACAAAACATAAAGTCAAAAATACAACAGAAAATATATATACAGTGTGTGCAAATGTAGTAAATGATGGAGGTAAGGCAATAAATAGGCCATAGTGCAAAATAATTACAATTGAGTATTAACACTGGAGTGATAGATGTGCAGAAGATGATGTGCAAATAGAGATACTGGGGTGCAAATTAGCAAAGTAAATAACAATATGGGTATGAGGTAGTTGGATGGGCTAATTACAGATGGGCTGTGTACAGGTGCAGTGATCGGTAAGCTGCTCTGACAACTGATGCTTAAAGTTAGTGAGGGAGATAAGAGTCTCCAGCTTCAGAGATTTTTGCAGTTCGTTCCAGTCATTGGCAGCAGAGAACTGGAAGGAATGGCGGCCAAAGGAGGTGTTGGCTTTGGGGATGACCAGTGAGATATACCTGCTGGAGTGCAGACTACGGGTGGGTGTTGCTATGGTGACCAGTGAGCTAAGATAAGATGGGGATTTGCCTAGCAGTGATTTATAGATGACCTGGAGCCAGTGGGTTTGGCAACGAATATGTAGTGAGGGCCAGCCAACAAGAGCGTACAGGTCACAATGGTGGGTAGTATATGGGGCTTTGGTGACAAAACGGATGGCACTGTGATAGACTACATCCAATTTGCTGAGTAGAGTGTTGGAGGCTATTTTGTAAATGACATCGCCGAAGTCAAGGATCGGTAGGATAGTCTGTTTTTTTTCGAGGGCATGTTTGGCAGCATGAGTGAAGGAGGCTTTGTTGCGAAATAGGAAGCCGATTCTAGATCTAACTTTTGATTGGAGATGCTTAATGTGAGTCTGGAAGGAGAGTTTACAGTCTAACCAGACACCTAGATATTTGTAGTTGTCCACATACTCTAGGTCAGACCCGCCGAGAGTAGTGATTCTAGTCGGGTGGGCGGGTGCAAGCAGCGTTCGGTTGAAGAGCATGCATTTAGTTTTACTAGTGTTTAAGAGCAGTTGGAGGCTACGGAAGGAGTGTTGTATGGCGTTGAAGCTCGTTTGGAGGTTTGTTAACACAGTGTCCAATGAAGGGCCAGATGTATACAAAATGGTGTCATCCGCATAGAGGTGGATCCGAGCGTCACCAGCAGCAAGAGCAACATCATTGATATACACAGAGAATATAGTCGGCCCGAGAATTGAACCCTATGGCACCCCCATAGAGACTGCCAGAGGTCCAGACAACAGGCCCTCCGATTTGACACATTTAACTCTATCTGAGAAGTGGTTGGTGAACCAGGCGAGGCAGTCATTTGAGAAACCAAGGCTATTTAGTCTGCCAATAAGAATGTGGTGGTTGACAGAGTCGAAAGCCTTGGCCAGGTCGATGAAGACGGCTGCGCAGTACTGTCTTTTATCGATCGCAGTTATAATATCATTTAGGACCTTGAGCGTGGCTGAGGTGCACCCATGACCAGCTCGGAAACCGGATTGCATAGCGGAGAAGGTACGGTGGGATTCAAAATAGTCGGTGATCTGTTTGTTAACTTGGCTTTCAAAAACTTTCAAAAGGCAGGGCAGGATGGATATAGGTCTGTAACAGTTTGGATCTAGAGTGTCACCCCCTTTGAAGAGGGGGATGACCGCGGCAGCTTTCCAATCTCTGGGGATCTCAGACGTTATGAAAGAGAGGTTGAACAGGCTAGTAATAGGGGTTGCGACAATTTCGGCGGCTAAATTTAGAAAGAAAGGGTCCAGATTGTCTAGCCCAGCTGATTTGTAGGGGTCCAGATTTTTCAGCTCTTTCAGAACATCAGCTGTCTGAATATGTGTAAAGGAGAAGCGGGCACCCTCCGCTGCAACTTGCCCACGCTTCTCCTTTACACATATTCAGACAGCTGATGTTCTGAAAGAGCTGAAAAATCAGAACCCCTAAAAATGGCTGTCCAAGTCACACAGCAACCACTCAAACTACTCAAACTATTCCTTTTCGGACAGAAAAGTAACAATTTTGGTGAACTCTATGATGAACGGACAATTGAGAAGCTAGGGACACAATAGACAGTTCATAATCGATTTACAGTCATTTAGCCTGTGACGTTTTCATAGGGAAACTTTGAGATTGTAATAAACTTCTAAAGAATAATTGCTTTGACACAAGTGACATAGTGAATACACTCCAGGTAATATATGCTTCAAAGCACAGATCTAAGATCAGTTTTTCCTAGTCCATTCCTTACCTCAACAGTAGTGATCGACCTCACTCCAGATCAGTGCTGATAAGCAATCTATACCATCGCCGTACTGACCCAACATTACTTAATATTAGAAATGTTAGGGATGGTTGTTCCCTCCCTGTAACATAACCAGTTGGACAAGTGACATTACCAATTGGACAGTGTCGCAGGCATTCACAAGTCTGTGTTTTGGACAGGTGTTCCAGTGGACGGCCCAGTTGGTCCCAGTTTAATAATGAGCATAAACACATAGGCTTCCTGATGGCCTCGGCGATGACCCCTCTCTGTCAACTCCCGGAGGTCTGGTGGGAAAGACCCTGAGTTATTGAATCAGTTGCACAACAATAAACACGGTAGGGGTGGTGAGCACGGACCTGTCAGTCTTTCAATCAGCCCCCAGCAATGCCCGGGAGAGAGAGAGGCGCTTCTGTTTCCCCCTCACTTAACGAGAGAGAGCGAGAGAGAGAAACAGGAATGACGGGTCTAAAATTGAACTGCATGATTATTCATTCATTAGGGCAGATCAGTGAGAGGATACTATGAGATGGCTTGGCAGGTCTCCTAAACAGGCAACAAACAGAGGGGTCCGCTAAGGGTTATTTGTGTTCGACTGAATGCACAGAGCACAGGGAAAGGTCAAAGGGATCATGTTGTCTGCACCTCCCTGACTCTGGTCTCTGAAGAACTTGAACTTTTACTTTGTATTCTAATGGGAATGCATTCATTAGCAGTTCCACAAGTGTGAATAAGACATGGGTTCATCAGATAGTTATGATTGTGATATGATAATTATTCAAATAACCAATCAAAGCGCAAAAAATATCAATGTTAAAAACAATGTAAAACAAAATTGAAATGTACATTATTCTGGTATGTGTAATTTCATCCCCAAATACATATTTTATTACCCACTGGTTGGGCAGGGGGTCTGGGGGACCTACAAGTCTTGCCACAAAAAAAATTATATTGAAAAAGCGTTTTAATGACTAGATTACTAATCTACTCCCTTTCCTGAAAATCCCACCCCCAATAATTAATTGACAGGTCTGAAACCCTACCAACCCTGTGACTCAAAAATATCCTGCTCCTCCCCTGACAATCCCACCTACGGTGATAGATTGACAGGCCAAACTCTTTAAAATGTGGCCAGCATAACGCAAGACGATGAGGAAATGACATAGAAAATGGGAGCAATAAAACATTTGTTTTAAGAATTAGAATGTTGTACTTGGTAGGTTAAGAAAAAGCATTGATAAATTGCACATTAAGTTTTCATTTTCTTATTGTCACAAAAAAATGCAATCACAATAATGTAGTACAATTACAAATGTGAATTTTGATTTCTCTTTTAACAATTTTCTTTCTCAATATGACAGTTATCTGGTAGGGCATTGAACAAGAACCGTCAACTTGAAAATGCAAACTGGAGTTTTGCATTTACATTTGGTCACATAAAAATAATATTGCTAACGTATTATTAATTTTATCGTTATCATTATCAAATATGCATTTTTTTTGCCAGCTATATCTATACACATAAATTGCTGGCCTGAATCTGCAATAAAAATAATCAAATGTAGCTCTGGTATTATAGGTCATATTTGAACGGTTTGTGCTAAAGCAACCATCTCCAACCTACTTCATACTAAAAAATGTTAAGCAAGCTACTCATGTACAGCCTGCATATTTTCTTATTGTGTAGGCCTAATTTGATTAATAGAAACAATGAACAGCACTGCATACATAATGTAATTGTGTTTTGGTTCTTAAAACCACACAATTTGAACAAAAATCATTCTACTGTAGCCTACCTTATAAACCTTTCCTTTTTAAGATGAGGAAATAGAAATGTTTTACATTTTAACAAATATGTAGCCTGCAGTTACAGGACAAGGCTACTATAAATTATTTTCCAATTATTTTTAATAGTGGCCTTTTAAACAACACAGTAGGCTACATATTTGACATCAAAATCGTGAAGAAACAGAATAATCATGAAAGGTTTGAGGAATAACAAAAGTGTAGTCTCAGCAAGTACATTACTTGACCATTCCGCTTTTCCTCCGATATTTTTTGGTGCTGTTGTTTGAAGTGATGTCACATTACAGTGTCACCATTCATTTTTCAAATTAACTTGTCTAAGCAGCATACACATTTGAAGCAACGAGAGTAGAAATGGCTTATTTGGTCGATATTACTTACCGAGCCAACCAGAGCTGTTTAATCGAGATACAAATATCCTGTGCTTTTTTATTTTGTGCATAGGCGCATACAGACACAGCTACTGGGCATGCAGTTTTCTGCAAAGTTGCAACCTTTGGTAGGCTAAGCTACTCAGAGTCAGATGCTGCGATACAGCAAAGCCTAATCAGACATGCCAGGCTGATCATGGTTCATACAGGTGAAGTGAAATGATACAATGAATTTGCGGTGCATGTGTAGTCTACACTACATTTTAGTCATTTAGCAGACGCTCTTATCCAGAGCGACTTACAGGAGCAATTAGGGTTAAGTGCCTTGCTTAAGGGGACATCGACAGATTTTTCCCCTAGTCGGCTCGGGGATTAGAACCAGCGACCTTTCGGTTCACTGGCACAACGCTCTTACCCACTAAGCTACCTGCCGCCTAAAATGATATGTAACAAGACCCTGAGTGCATCGGACATTAAACAACGATACAAATGTAACAACAGCACAGCAAATGAAAAATATTTGTTATGTTTCTACGTCGAATTTTCAACGCAATTTCAATGTATACATCGTTGTGATGATTATGTTGAAATTAGATTGATGTAACAATTTTTATTTTTTCTGGGGGTAGATCAGCTTAATATTGCAGATAGATTGTAACTTCTATCAATGTAATTGTCTGCATCACTTCCAATCCCCCATGTTTTTTATATATATACTCCCCTTTATTACTTTTCAACCCCGCCATCCTTTCCCTACTTGGGGTAAATTAGTGAACAACAATGCCCAGGCCTCTACTTCCAGCCTATACTTACTATCTACACCTTATGGACACAGTCAATTTTACAATAATTCTATTTTATTTGTTTTTGCGCCTGAACTTCTTCTACTCTCAACCTCTCCGATCATTTTCATGATGTCCATCCGGTTTGCTTCTATATGTATGTTAGTCAGGTTAAGTTAATGTATTTAAGTTGAAGTTTTACCCTAATTTCAATGTTTACAACACTGGTTGAAATGAGATGAAAACAGTGCTGGTTGATGACTTTTTTCAAATCCAATGTATTTTCCACATTGATTCCACGTCACAATACATTGACAAATGACGTTGAAACAACGTTTATTCAACCAGTGTGTACCAGGTGGGTAGGTAATGACATTAGATAACTCAAGCTAGCAGCTGCTGCTGACATAATATCTAACCAACATAATACAGATGCTGCCACTCATACGTCTAGCTATGAATCACACATCTTTTTCACATCAAAATAAATTACATTTAAATTTTAGCAGACGCTCTTATCCAGAGCGACTTACAGTTAGTGAATCAAATCAAATCAAATCAAATTTTATTGGTCACATGCGCCGAATACAACAAGTGCAGACATTACAGTGAAATGCTTACTTACAGCCCTTAACCAACAGTGCGTTTATTTTAAACAAAAAAAGTAAGAATAAAACAACAACAAAAAAAAAAGTGTTGAGAAAAACAAAGAGCAGAAGTAAAATAAAGTGACAGTAGGGAGGCTATATATACAGGGGGGTAACGGTGCAGAGTCAATGTGCGGGGGCACCGGCTAGTTGAGGTAGTTGAGGTAATATGTACATGTGGGTAGAGTTAAAGTGACTATGCATAAATACTTAACAGAGTAGCAGCAGCGTAAAAAGGATGGGGTGGGGGGGCAGTGCAAATAGTCCGGGTAGCCATGATTAGCTGTTCAGGAGTCTTATGGCTTGTGGGTAGAAGCTGTTGAGAAGTCTTTTGGACCTAGACTTGGCACTCGGTACCGCTTGCCGTGCGGTAGCAGAGAGAACAGTCTATGACTAGGGTGGCTGGAGTCTTTGACAATTTTGAGGGCCTTCCTCTGACACCGCCTGGTATAGAGGTCTTGGATGGCAGGGAGCTTTGCCCCAGTGATGTACTGGGCCGTACGCACTACCCTCTGTAGTGCCTTGCGGTCAGAGGCCAAGCAGTTGCCATACCAGGCGGTGATGCAACCAGTCAGGATGCTCTCGATGGTGCAGCTGTAGAATTTTTTGAGGATCTGAGGACCCATGCCAAATCTTTTTAGTCTCCTGAGGGGGAATAGGCTTTGTCGTGCCCTCTTCACGACTGTCTTGGTGTGCTTGGACCATGATAGTTCGTTGGTGATGTGGACACCACATACATATATATATATTTTTACATATATATATATTTTTTATACTGGCCCCCCGTGGGAATCGAACCCACAACCCTGGCGTTGCAAACGCCATGCTCTATCAACTGAGCTACATCCCTGCCGGCCATTCCCTCCCCTACCCTGGACCAATTGTGCGCCGCCCATGAGTCTCCCGGTCGCGGCCGGCTGCGACAGAGCCTGGATTCGAACCAGGATCTCTAGTGGCACAGTTAGCACTGCGATGCAGTGCCTTAGACCACTGCGCCACTCAGGAGTCTGAAATCCGTAAGATAATAATCATCTTTAGAGGGATTACTTGCCTCTGATTCTAAACCCACAGGATGCAGCTGTACACTAGGGCTCCACATGGCCATCTCAAGTCCAACTGCCATTGGAAATAGTTATTGTGACATCACAACATACAGTATACTGTACAAATTGAAACCCTGATGAGGGAAGCATAGCTGTCAAACTTTGGGTATCTATTACATGTATTGTATAGGAGACATAAGAGTGTGGGGTTTTTATTTTCTTAATGTACTGTACCATAACACAGCAATGCTATCTACAGAATGTGGATAAGAGTTGAGATCTTCTTTAGGTTCAACACATTGAAGTTCATATGTTGTTGTACTCTCCAGGGAATCCTGCTCTTCCAGCTGGTGGAGAGGCCACACTGTACTGAGTCTCTGGTGTCACACAATGTCCTGTACTGAACTCAAATGAACCAAGCTAGCTGACTGCTGAGGGCATCTGTTTTTAAGAGTCTCTGTCACCACTGTTTGGAGTATGTTTGCCAGAGGCCAAACTCAGATGTGAAGATACAGGCACTTTGTGTGGCCTCACTGGCCTGGTGATGGCTTTGAAGTGATCTAATGTTCGCCTTTTTGCAACGGTCAACACAACATCTTTTCAAATGAAGAACTGCTCACAGCACGTAGTTTGGTTTGTCACAAGGAAGCAGAGCAGTCCACAACTCTACAAGCCCCACAATGAATAGATGTTCACATTCAAAATATTCATATAATGGAAAATTTGACTTGGCCTTTTTCAGGGCTGTGTAAGGTGACTTGGTAACAGGAAGTATATTATATAATGTGCCAGGTTTACATTCTCAAAAAAATGCCTTTAAAAAGGCCCAGTGCAGTCAAAAACATGATTTCCTTGTATATTTCCACACTATGAGGTTGGAATAATACTGTGAAATTGTGAAAATGATGATAATGCCCTTTTAGAGTAAGAGCTGTTTGAAAACACTGCCTAAAATTTCAACCTGTTTAGGTGGGATGGAGTTTTGGCCTGCCTGGTGACATCACCAGGGGGTAAATTAGTTAATAGACCAATAAGAAAGAGAGTTCCAAACCTCTCTGCCAATAACAGCTAGTTTTCAGTTTCCCCTCCCCACTCAGACCACTCCCAGACAGTCCTAGCAAAATTCTTATTTAGAAATTGCTCTTTGCTAAGAAGCTATTTCTTTTTTTCTTTTTTTTAAACCATTTTAATTGAAAACAATCACAGTAAGGTACTTAATTGTTACCCAGAATTGTGTTTTCATATTTTATTGTTTTATAGACAGTGATAGTCGGAAATGTAGGCTAAAGGGGAGACAGATACAGAGAGGAAGGACTGAGATGGGATTCGTACCCACGTCACCAGTGGTATATGGTCTAGAGTCTGGAGGACTAACCACTAGGCCAGACTCCTGCACAAACGCAATCCTTTCTTAACGTATAGGTGATGACAGAGACTTATCAATGGTTCACATCTAGTCTAACTGGATACCAGAGTTGACAATGAATATACTTCAAATGTTAGGCTACTCCTTTTACAAGGGAGTCATGATTATGCATTCTTTAGATTAGATTACTGATAACTAGGTGTTTGGATGCCTCCTACATCCTACCAGCTGGGGTTGTACAGGAACTGAAAAATGTACCTTATAAGAGAGATTGTTGAAAAAGTACATTACACGGCCAAACAAAACCGCAACTCATGACCAAAATATATGTAGCACAACAAGCAATCCTAACCCAGTACGGTGGGCAAGAGATAGTTATCACACTTGACATATGATAATCATAATTATCGTCACTCAATTTGACCGTACTGTCTTTAAGTATGAGTTGTTGACTGTCACAAAACCAAAGCTTTGTGTGTGTGTGTGTGTGCGTGCGTGCGTGCGTGCGTGGTGCGTGCGTGCGTGCGTGCGTGTGTGTCATTTCTATCAAATAGGAAGTGGTTGGTGAAAATATCAAGATGAGAAGTGCCCAAACCAAACCAGGAACAAGAAAATTCAATTCAGCGAGGAACAGCGAGAGTGAGATGGATAAGGCATTAAGACCAGGACAAGGACACATTCATTACCCAGTCTCTACTCTCCTGACAAAAGCAATGCTCTACTTTAGGCTGGCTTTTGATCATGGTCTCATCTGTTTCTTTTTGTTTCATCCGACTCACTGATCATCTGAAACGTGGACTCAATAGGGGCAGCAAATAAATCTTTCATGTGCATGAGATCCTGTTTCTATTAAAAGATAATTGGAAGCTATGTGTTTGCTGCTCAATAGACACCTGGTTTCAGTTCCTATTTCATCGATGTAAAGCAGCTCAGAATGGGCGTTGGAGGCATGATGACACAGTAAATCATTACAGCCTTGCTAACCATAGGGGTAGTCTAGGTGTCAGGGCAGTTATCACCGTCTAGACTATGTGGTGTGCTCAGTCGTCATCATGCACTTACAGTGGCTTGCGAAAGTATTCACCCCCCTTGGCAGTTTTCCTATTTTGTTGCCTTACCACCTGGAATTAAAATTTGTATCATTTGATTTACACAACATGCCTACCACTTTGAAGATGCAAAATATGTTTTATTGTGAAACAAACAAGAAATAAGACAAAAAAACTGAAAACTTGACCATGCATAACTATTCACCCCCCCAAAGTCAATACTTTGTAGAGCCACCTTTTGCAGCAATTACAGCTGCAAGTCTCTTGGGGTATGTCTCTATAAGCTTGGCACATCTAGCCACTGAGATTTTTGCCCATTCTTCGAGGCAAAACTGCTCCAGCTCCTTCAAGTTGGATGGATTCTGCTGGTGTACAGCAATCTTTAAGTCATACCTCAATTGGATTGAGGTCTGGGCTTTGACTAGTCCATTCCAAGACATTTAAACGTTTCCCCTTAAACCACTCAAGTGTTGCTTTAGCAGTATGCTTAGGGTCATTGTCCTGCTGGAAGGTGGACCTCCGTCCCAGTCTCAAATCTCTGGAAGACTGAAACAGGTTTCCCTCAATAATTTCCCTGTATTTAGCACCATCCATCATTCCTTAGATTCTGACCAGTTTCCCAGTCCCTGCCAATGAAAAACATCCCCACAGCATGATGCTGCCACCATCATGCTTCACTGTGGGGATGGTGTTCTCGGGGTGATGAGAGGTGTTGGGTTTGTGCCAGACATAGCGTTTTCCTTGATGGCCAAAAAGCTAGATTTTAGTCTCATCTAACCAGAGTACCTTCTTCCATATGTTTGGGGAGTCTCCCACGTGCCTTTTGCTTATTTTTTTCTTTAAGCAATGGCTTTTTTCTGGCCACTCTTCCGTAAAGCCCAGCTCTGTGGAGTGTACGGCTTAAAGTGGTCCTATGGACAGATACTCCAATCTCCGCTGTGGAGCTTTGCAGCTCCTTCAGGGTTATCTTTGGTCTCTTTGTTGCCTCTCTGATTGATGCCCTCCTTGGCTGGTCCGTGAGTTTTGTTGGGCGGCCCTCTCTTGGCAGGTTTGTTGTGGTGCCATATTCTTTCAATTTTTTTTATAATGAATTTAATGGTGCTCCGTGGGATGTTCAAAGTTTCGGATATTTTTTTATTACCCAACCCTGATCTGTACTTCTCCACAACTTTGTCCCTGACCTGTTTGGAGAGCTCCTTGGTCTTCATGGTGCCGCTTGCTTGGTGGTGCCCCTTGCTTAGTGGTGTTGCAGACTCTGGGGCCTTTCAGAACAGGTGTATATATACTGAGATCATGTGACAGATCATGTGACACTTAAATAAGGTCCACCTGTGTGCAATCTAACTAATTATGTGACTTCTGAAGGTAATTGGTTGCACCAGATTTTATTTAGGGGCTTCATAGCAAAGGGGGTGAATACATATGCACGCACCACTTTTCCGTAATGTATTTTGTAATTTCTTTTGAAACAAGTTATTTTTTTCATTTCACTTCACCAATTTAGACTATTTTGTGTATGTCCATTACATGAAACCAAAATAAAAATCCATTTAAATTACAGGTTATAATGCAACAAAATAGGAAAAACGCCAAGGGGGATGAATACTTTTGCAAGCCCCCTAATTAGGATTATGTCAGGATTTTGTCTTGGTAAAGATCTTAAGCGCAAACAGCCCCCTCTTGCCCTCAATTTGGCAAATCTGACCATAACTCTATCCTCCTGATTCCTGCTTACAAGCAAAAACTCAAACAGGAAGTACCAGCTCAAGCTATAGGAGTCAAACAGCTGAAGCACAGCGGCTTCCATACCTCTGTGAGTTATTTATTAGATCATATCAGATATAACTGTGATTTATTGTTTATTATATCTACAGTATTTGACCAACATTAATACGTTTCATAATGATGACTTGCGATTTATATATGCTGGCCCTCAACACGGGGGCCCCTCAGGGGCGTGTGCTTAGTCCCTTCCTGCACTCCATATTCACCCACGACTTCGTGGCCACGCACGACTCCAACACGATCATTAACTTTGCCTACGACACGACGGTGGTAGGCCTGATCACCGACGACAATGAGACAGCCTATAGGGAGAAGGACAACAACCTCTCCCTCAAAGTCTGGAAGACAAAGGAGCTGATCATGGACTACAGGAAACGCAGGTCCAAGCACGCCCCCATTCACATCGACAGGGCTGTAGTGGAGCGGGTCGAGAGCTTCAAGTTCCACGGTGTCCACATCACTAAGGATCTATCATGGTCCACACAAACCAACACAGTCGTAAAGAAAGCACGACAACATCTCTTCCCCCTTAGGAGGCTGAAAAGATTTGGCATAGGACCTCAGATCCTCAAAAAGTTCTACAGCTGCACCATTAAGGGCATTTTGACTGGATACATCACCGCTGCTTGGCAACTGCTTGGCATCCGACCACAAGGTGCTACAGAGGGTAGTGCGTATGGCCCAGTACATCACTGGGGCCGAGCGTCCTGCCATCCAGGACCTCTATACCAGGTGGTGTCAGAGGAAGGCCCTAAAAATTGTCAAAGACTCCAGCCACTCTCTGCTACCGCACGGCAAGCGGTACCGATGCACCAAGTCTGGAACCAACAGGACCCTGAACAGCTTTTACCCCCAAGCCATAAGACTGCTAAATAGTTAGTTAAATAGTTAACCAAATAGCTACCCGGACTATCTGCATTGACCTTTTTTGCACTAACTTTTTTGACTCATCACATAAGCTGCTGCTACTGTTTATTATCTATTCTGTTGCCTAGTCACTTTTTCCTAGTTATATGTACATATCTACCTCAATTACCTCGTACCCCTACACATCAACTCGGTACTGGTACCCCGTGTATATAGCCAAGTTATCATTACTCATTGTGTTTTTATTATTACGTGTTATTACTTTACCATGACAAAGTCTGACAAATTAAAAGGACTGACATATTGTGGAGGTCAACTACCTATACTAGCTCCAGCATCCCATTCCACAGACATTATGATGTGAAATACTGTACTGTCCATGAGATGAAGGGCAGGGTAAGCTGCCATCACCCTTGACCCCACGTTTGCGGTGCAAACCTTTGCAGCACAGTGTCCTTAGCTCCCTTCATCACCCCTGTGACTTATACAGCCAGTGACTGATGAGGGGGAGCCCAGCCCGTGTGCGTTGTCAGCAGCAGCAACCTTCACTTGGCCCTAAGCAGAGAGCAGGTATTTAATCCTGGCCTAGCAGGCTGCTCATTTCACGCTCGGCTGGAGAGCCAACGTCAGGTCTCTATAAAGCCCAGGGCAGGCGTCCTGCAGGGAAAATTAATGACTTCAATAAAAGTGCCACATTTTCCACTCAAACTCCCACCGGAGGGTTTTATTGGCTGAGCCTTAATTTGGCCCAATCAGCTTGATGTGCCGCAAATGAATGAATGCGTGTTGGACTGTGGCCACACTCTGAGCTGTAGACCCTTTACATTTTACATTTTAGTCATTTAGCAGACGCTCTTATCCAGAGCGACTTACAGTTAGTGAATATTTTTTTTTATACTGGCCCCCCGTGTGAATCGAACCCACAACCCTGGCGTTGCAAACGCCATGCTCTATCAACTGAGCTACATCCCTGCCAGCCATTCCCTCCCCTACCCTGGACGACGCTGGGCCAATTGTGCGCCGCCCATGAGTCTCCCGGTCACGGCCGGCTGCGACAGAGCCTGGATTCGAACCAGGATCTCTAGTGGCACAGTTAGCACTGCGATGCAGTGCCTTAGACAACTGATGTATCACCCTCTCCTCTCTCTGAGGTAGGGTGCTAAAGTACCAGTCACCTCCAGGGACACACCGGGGCATTCAAGTTGCCACAAATAAACAAGGTCTGGGGGATTTTTGTAAACACCAGCACTTTATGACAGTCTGAGTGATCACAGCTGAACATTCCTTTTGTTTTCTTTCTGAGTCTGAATTCAGGCTTTGAAATCCTCCAGGAGGTGCAGAGTCCCTGAACCAAAGTCCCACTAGTCACTGTTATCAGCCTGCTGGTTGACAGGCTTGAAGTGGCAGCAGACCCAGAGTACACAGTGGAAGAATGCCACTGACACTTCCTGGACAAATAAAACAGCTGCCCGCAAGATGAAATACACGGTGGTACTACAAGGTGAATGCCAGAGTGCAAATGGATCATTTCAAATCAAATCAAATCACATTTTATTGGCCACATGCGCCGAATACAACAGGTGCAGACATTACAGTGAAATGTTTACTTACAGCCCTTAACCAACAGTGCATTTATTTTTAATAAAAAAGTAGAATAAAATAACAAAAAAGTGTTGAGAAGAAAAGAGCTGAAGTAAAATAAAAGAACAGTAGGGAGGCTATATATACAGGGGGTTACCGGTGCAGAGTCAATGTGCGGGGGCACCGGCTAGTTGAGGTAGTTGAAGTAATATGTACGTGTGGGTAGAGTTAAAGTGACTATGCATAAATAATTAACAGAGTAGCAGCAGCGTAAAAAGATGGGGTGGCAGTGCAAATAGTCCGGGTAGCCATGATTAGCTGTTCAGGAGTCTTATGGCTTGGGGGTAGAAGCTGTTGAGAAGTCTTTTGGACCTAGACTTGGCACTCCGGTACCGCTTGCCGTGCGGTAGCAGAGAGAACAGTCTATGACTAGGGTGGCTGGAGTCTTTGACAATTTTGAGGGCCTTCCTTTGACACCGCCTGGTATAGAGGTCCTGGATGGCAGGAAGCTTGGCCCCAGTGATGTACTGGGCCGTACGCACTACCCTCTGTAGTGCCTTGCGGTCGGAGGCCAAACAGTTGCCATACCAGTCAGGATGCTCTCGATGGTGCAGCTGTATAATTTTTTGAGGATCTGAGGACCCATGCCAAATCTTTTCAGTCTCCTGAGGGGGAATAGGCTTTGTCGTGCCCTCTTCACGACTGTCTTGGTGTGTTTGGACCATGATAGTTCGTTGGTGATGTGGACACCAAGGAACTTGAAGCTCTCAACCTGTTCCACTACAGCCCTGTCGATGAGAATGGGGGCGTGCTCAGTCCTCTTTTTTTTTTTCCTTGTAGTCCACAATCATCTCCTTTGTCTTGGTCACGTTGAGGGAGAGGTTGTTATCCTGGCACCACACGGCCAGGTCTTAAGAGAGTTCTGGCTCTGGGGTGGAGGAGGTATGGGTGCCACCGGGATTTGTCAGTCCCTGTGTGACTTCCTGTTCTGTCAAACTTAGTATAGTTTATTAGTACTCTTCTGGGGGAAACAAGCCGCTTGCCATGAGGTCATAAAAGGTCAAACCAAACTCAATGATTGCAGATCAAAGCTCTAATTCATACTGTTTGTGTGAAGAGAGTCCTTTCTCATAATGCTGGTGACCAGTGTTGTCTGTGAGAGGGGCCAGGCATGCAGGCGCCTGGATAGAGAATGAAACCTAATGAGACATGACCGTAATACACAGACTATGGTGCTGTTGTGGGTTGATGAGCACGGTGCTCCCTAGTTCGTTTGTGTGTGTGTGTGTGTGTGTGTGTGTGTGTGTGTGTGTGTGTATTAGTAACCAGCTGTGTGATCCCATGGGAGCCCAGAACCAGAATGAGCTTTATATTATCACAAAGGAAGTGCGGGTCTGGTGCCCAAATTAACCATACATTACTTGATCAAAGGTCAAGAAAACAAGTCCCCAACAAGCTTTACTCTGTCCTCACATTGAGAAAATAGGGGTTTAAAAGGAGGAAAGAGGCCTAGCCCACCATTAAGGGTTTCTGTGAAGTGCCAGGGAATCTGAGGCAGTACTAACTAAAATTGAAATCCTCCAGTTTACAAGCAGCGTTCCCCCTGCCAGTGAAAATGAAATAAAAACACCCTCTGACAGGAATGATAGCCCCCGGCCCCTATAGAAATGGTCCCTCAATTAGATTTAGTATAGTTTAGTTTTCACCCAAACTAAACCAACCATTTTGCTATGCCAATCCACTGCCCCTCACTTTCACAATACAAATCATAATGTATGTCACAACAGCGCTCATGGATAAAGTACCCTGGATCTACGACTGCATTTTCCAACCACAGAAGAAGAAATCTTCCTCCTCTAACCCCAAAGGCTTTCTTCCTATATGATATTTCATCCACATGCACTTACATTTTCAGAGTGCCGTGTAATCGATGGCCTTCAGATTAGGCAAAGTGCTGGTAGCAGGTGCAGACAGAGTGCAGACCACTCAGAGGCTTATATTCCCTCTCTGATGTCTGTGTGAAAGTGCTGACAACCTGACGCCATCTCGAAATGTTTGTTGTCAAGAGTTCATCATCCCTGTCTCTGTAAACACACTATTCTGCCACAGCGTTCCTCTCTAGGAGGCTGATTCTTTGTTCTGGGGGCCATCGGAGACACATGTTTAAATATTTACACAAAGGTGCACAGAGACACGGTCAAAGAGGTTTTGAAATATCTGTTAGTATTGTTTCTTACATGGTAATCCCGTTTACATAACACATCTGAGACACTGAGAAGGACTGTACAATTCGATCAATCCCAACTAGGGATGCAAATTTCGGTCCATTTTGCTGCCGACTAGCCGACCCTCATTAACCGGTCACAAACGGTTAATTTTTTTATCCAAACAGTGGTATGGGGACGATTTTCTCTGGTTCGCCAGGAGGGGGGTGGAGAGAGGATGTAAAAACATCCTTGGTTGACAAGCAACCTTGGATGTTTAGGGGGGTGGGGGGGTCTTAGGGTATATGTCGTGGGGGGCGGGTGAGCAGATAGAGATATGGAGGGGGTGGGGAATGACAACCAACCTGTGTTGCTAGGTAGGGTGGGAAGGGATGCAAAACATGGTTTCCGGGTGGTGGTGGGGGGTCTGGTGCAACCAATTACCTTCAGAAGTCACATAATTAGTTAAATAAGGTCCACCTGTGTACAATCTAAGTGTCACATGATCTGTCACATGTTCTCAGTATATATATACACCTGTTCTGAAAGGCCCCAGAGTCTGCAACACCACTAAGCAAGGGGCACCACCAAGCAAGTGGCACCATGAAGACCAAGGAGCTCTCCAAACAGGTCAGGGAAAAATCAGAGTTGGGTTATAAAAACTTGAACATCCCATGGGGCACCATTAAATCCATTATTAAAAAATGGACAGAATATGGCACCACAACAAACCTGCTAAGAGAGTGCCACCCACCAAAATTCACGGACCAGGCAAGGAGGGCATTAATCAGAGAGGCAACAAAGAGACCAAAGATAACCCTGAAGGAGCTGCAAAGCTTCACAGCGGAGATTGGAGTATCTGTCCATAGGACCACTTTAAGCCGTACACTCCACAGAGCTGGGCTTTACGGAAGAGTGGCCAGAAAAAAGCCATTGCTTAAAGAAAAAAATAAGCAAACACGTTTGGTGTTTGCTAAAAGGCATGTGGGAGACTCCCCAACATATGGAAGAAAGTACTCTGGTCAGATGAGACTAAAATTGAGCTTTTTGGCCATCAAGGAAAACGCTATGTCTGGCGCAAACCCAACACCTCTCATCACCCCGAGAACACCATCCCCACAGTGAAGCATGGTGGTGGCAGCATCATGCTGTGGGGATGTTTTTCATCGGCATGGACTGGGAAACTGGTCAGAATTGAAGGAATGTTGGATGGCGCTAAATACAGGGACATTCTTGAGGGAAACCTGTTTCAGTCTTCCAGAGATTTGAGACTGGGATGGAGGTTCACCTTCCAGCAGGACAATGACCCTAAGCATACTGCTAAAGCAACACTCAAGTAGTTTAAGGGGAAACATTTCAATGTCTTGGAATGGCCTAGTCAAAGCCCAGACCTCAATCCAATTGAGAATCTGTGGTATGACTTAAAGATTGCTGTACACCAGCGGAACCCATCCAACTTGAAGGAGCTGGAGCAGTTTTGCCTTGAAGAATGGGCAAAAATCCCAGTGGCTAGATGTGCCAAGCTTATAGAGACATTCCCCAACAGACTTGCAGCTGTAATTGCTGCAAAAGGAGGCTCTACAAAGTATTGACTTTGGGGGGGTGAATAGTTATGCATGGTCAAGTTCTGTTTTTTTGTCTTATTTCTTTTTTTTTCACAATAAACAATATTTTGCATCTTCAAAGTGGTAGGCATGTTGTGTAAATCAAATGATATAAACCCCCCAAAAATCCAATGCCAGCTTTTTGAGAAGGTGCTCTCGCGCTGTCTGACAGGTAATAGGCTATTCCTCTCCTCAAACTAGGCTCTGTATGCTGTGCTCGTTTGATAAATAAGATGCATGACGACTAACTAAAATACCATTTAGTGGCCAATTTAATGCCACTAAATTATGCAAATTAACCTATAAACCGATAAGCATGACCGGTCAAATGCATTTTCGGGCCGATTAATGGTTAACCGTTAACACCCCTAATCCCAATGTTAATAGAGTCAGTTCAGCATGAATTACTTTTCTGAACTGAGCGAGCTGAAATGGAATTGACCCCTACCAAGGTACTAAACCTGGAATGTCAGAAACAGCAGCAAAGGTCATCAAGACTGAAAACCAGAGTGAAACCTTTAAAATTCTCTAATATGAAAAATCTGACTTACAAATGTCAAATATGGCATGGTATTGGTCACAGCTGCCATAAAACAAAAATGCACCTCAACCAGATGGGCATAACGAGGCTAGGCCTTTGATATTTGAATATACAAATATTTGCTTTGTTGCCTTACCAGTTGTCACGATCGTCGGATGTAGAGGACCAAGGCGCAGCGTGGAAGGTGAACATACTTATTTATTAAATGATACACGAACAAAACAACAAATCGATACGTGATGTCCACAGGTGCAAAACACAAACCAACACGGAACAAGATCCCACAAACACTGTGGGAAAACCACCTGACTAAATATGGTTCCCAATCAGAGACAACCAGCAACAGCTGATACTCGTTGCCTCTGATTGAGAACCACTCTGGCCAACATAGATATACAAAACTAGACTAGAAACAACGAGCACAAAACATAAACTCTACACACCCTGGCTCAACTTAAAAGAGTCCCTAGAGCCAGGGCGTGACAGTACCCCCCCCTAAAGGCGCGGACTGCGACCGCGCCTAAACATCACCGAACAGGGGAGGGCTGGGTGGGCATTCCTCCTCGGAGGCGGTTCCGGCTCCGGGCTTGACCACCACCCTCTACTAACCCCCCCCGTAGTGCCCCTGGTCTGGTCTAGCCCCACTGGCTGGAGCTGGACTGGACTTCGGTGGAGCGGATTGCTCAGGCTCCGGTGTGGAGCAGCTGACCGGTACCTGACCAGGCACCGGTGAAACGGGCACGGGCTGGCGATGCGCACCACAGTTTTGGTGCGGGGAGCAGGAACAGGCCGGACCAGGCTGGCGACGCGCACCATTGGCTTGGTGCGGGGAGCAGGAACAGGCCGGGCCGGGCTGGCGACGCGCACCATAGGCTTGGCGCGATGGACAGGAACAGGCCGGACCGTACTGGGAACACACACCACTGGCCTTACACGGGGATCAGGAACGGGCCGGACCGGACTGGCAACACACTTCAGTACCTCTCGCCGTGCCTCTACATTTTCCTTCCCTCTATACACCAATGGCTCCCGTAACCCGGTGGCCTTCTCTCCTCGTCCACCAACTCGCCCCTTATCTGCCTCCAGTGGCCCCGTCGTCCCTGCCATGTGCCCCCCCCTAAAAATTTCTTGGGGGTGCCCCTCGCCTGTCCGACGATCCAAAACACAAACCAACACGGAACAAGATCCCACAAACACTGTGGGAAAACCACCTGACTAAATATGGTTCCCAATCAGAGACAACCAGCAACAGCTGATACTCGTTGCCTCTGATCGAGAACCAATCTGGCCAACATAGATATACAAAACTAGACTAGACACAACGAGCACAAAACATAAACTCTACACACCCTGGCTCAACTTAAAAGAGTCCCTAGAGCCAGGGCGTGACACCAGTAGAACACAAATAAGCACGGGAGATGTAACTAGATGGATTGTTGCAATGCAAATTCCAGTTAACTTTATGAGGGTACAGCAAATCTAGGGATATGCCTGAACAATGGGGAAATGTGTCCCTTGAAAGCATTTGCAGCTTTTACAGTAGCATAGGAGCTCATACTTTGTGTGTGGATTGGATGTAGAGTTAGGATGGCAAGTAGGTATGTGGATTGAAAAGTTTCAATGCATCATCATTAAGCTGAAAATCCAACTCCTTCCAAAGGAGAGCTGAAAACACGTCAAAAGCCTTTTCATAGCATATTCTCAGTGAAACGTCTACCTCAGTGACCTGCACCACAAATTAGAGACTACAGTCCAATGACAGTCCAATGACACCTAAGCAGGCAATCCAGCTCTGCCTGGAAAACAATATCCAATTAGACCAAGCTGTGGTGGGGCCGGCTGAGGCTCCCCACTTATTATTGGGCGATAACCACTTCACTTGTCAGGCTATTAAAGGTGCACTGTGCAGAAATCTCTTCGTCATTTCCAGGTTTCTAAAATTATAATAGTTCACCTAATTTCAGTTTATGTGACAAAACAAGAAAGTATAGCGTAGAGAAGAATCATTGTACCATCTAAACCGCTGTGAAATATATTTTCCATAACTACAAATATTGTATTTTCAGCTGTTTGAAGCTGGTGTACAAAACCTAAATTAAAAGTCGCAAAAACGAAAGCATAGAAATAGCGCACATAGAACAGATCTACCACTTCTTAGACTTACTTTCAATGATAATGACAGAATTTGGTCAGGTTGCCCAAAAAGTTACATTTGCAGCTTTAAGTGTCCATGCTTATCACCCGTCCCCCGTGTGAGACTGTGAGCAATTAAGTGGCTCTAGCTCGGCTAGATTAAACATGTGAGCGCTTCCCTCTACAGTGACCCTGGATACTGAGGACCCAGCCCCAGAGAGACAGGCACGCAAGCAGGCAGGCAGAGGAAGGAGAACTAGCTACTGAACCCTCATAAGTGGTTGACCTTGAAGAGACCAACCACCAGCCATTGTGAGTGGACATGATTTAATATGATGCCATGAAAACACAGTCAATGAGGCGGTAAAACCCTCCACAGCTCCAGTTCAGTGGGTACAGTACACTACAGTAGGTACGGTGCCAGCGTGCAACCCAATACACAGCGAGTGCTAAGAAGGGTACTGTACTGTAACTCACCAAGTTAAAGGGATAGCATTTTTACATATTTAGATATTTGTTTCCAGTCTATGGACAAGGAGTGACTGCAACATTGATCCCACAATGCTCATGTTGCTAATTGTTTGCAGTGTCTAGTTTAACAAAACCAAAGTGTGGATTGCAGTCATTCGTTGTCCATAGACCGCTTTCAAAGTAAGGAAATAGCAAAATTGCTGATCTATCCCTTTTTAAGCTGGGATTTGAAAGGATGTACCCAATTAAACGTATGAGGTATTGTGGAGAGTATCAGTGGCGCGTATTCATGGATGCCAAGGGAAGCCAGGCTTCCCCCAAAAATGTTTTTATTAAATAATTTAGTGTTCGTCTCTCTGTGTTTCATAATTGTCTTTCAATTCGCAAGAGGCTGAATATATCTCACTGGAGAAAGCATCTGAGCGAGCGAAACAGTGCCCCTCTGTCTCGGTAGCCCATCTATCTGATGTTGTCTGGTCAAAAAGAGTATGATATTGTTGCCGCCCGTAGCATTGCATGCAAGGGAAGCCAGCAAGCATTTGGCCTCCATTGGTAATAAAAGGATACAATAATAGCCAATCAGATTTGAGCTAAACTGAGTGAGCTCAACTGTGAATGGTCCTGGCGCACCAATAAAAAGTGTCAAGGGTAGCCAGTTTGGATTTGGCTTCACACCAATCACATCACATCAAAAGCCAAACGTTATTGACAGAAACAAACTTTAATTGTTGCATCTCGTTGTGTTGTTGTCTTCCAGTGGGCATATATTGCGAACGTCTAGCAAACCAAATGTTGTGAGTTCGAATCTCATCACGGACAAGTTTAGCATTTTAGCGAATTAGCAACTTTCAACTACTTACTACTTTTTAGCTACTTTGCAACTACTTACCATGTCAGCTAACCCTTCCCCTAACCCTAACCTTAACCCTTTTAGCTAACCCTTCCCCTAACCCTAACCTTAACACTTTAACCTAACTCCTAAACTTAACCCTAACCCCCTAACCCTAACCCCTAGCCTAGCTAACGTTAGCCAGCTAGCTAACGTTAGCCACCTAGCTAGAATTCGTAACATATCATACGTTTTGCAAATTTGTAACATTTGTACATTTCGCAAATTCGTAACATATGTGACCTGTTTCAGGAATGTCGCGCCATTTGAACGTAAACTTATTTATTTATTTATCTAAATGCTTTTGTTGGCAGAAATGCCTTCTGGAACATGTGAACTTTCATGTGCCTTAATAAAAAACTTGTATGCCATCTGTAAATACAAATAAAATTGTTAAATTACGAGCCTAGTTGGTTTAGCCACAGAAAAAGACAGCAACCTTCCCGCTAGCCATGATTGGCTGAGATAATGAGTGGGCTGGACATGCCGAGAGATCAAGTTTTGAAATCAGTGGAATTAGAGTATGATAGCTAAGGAGATGGAGGAAACACCTGTCTCTGGATTACATCTTCAAACTAAGAGCAACCATAGCATCCATGACAGAGAGGGAGAAGCGTCCATCCATGTATATGGGTAAGATAGTCTAGCTAGCTACTTTTTAAGATATTACATGTTTCTAATTTTGTCAGAAAGTCGTTTTCATTTCAAGTTAAAGTGTACTGTTAGCTAGCTAGCTAACGTTAGCTGGCTGGCTCGCTAGCTAACGTTACGTGTATGATCTGTGTAGTAATATTATTCATATCTCAGAGCCATTTGCTTTGCTAGTTATAGCCTAATGTTAGCTAGTTAACATTGAACCTGGTTGGTTAGCTACCTGCAGATTCATGCAGGGTAGTAACGTCATGAGTTGGGATTATGGTTCATTGTTTAGCTAGCTAGCTAGCTACATGTCTTAACAAAAGACTCCACTATGCAAGTAACCATTTCAATAGAATGTTCATGATGTCAATGCGACAACTGTTGATAGACGTAGCTGGTAAATTCACTCTGGCTATCTACTCCGATTTCAGAGCACTCTCGTCTGAGTGTGCCAGAGCGCAGAATAACTGACAAATTTACGAACGCTCAACACCCATTGAATATGGCCGGTGTCAGTAAACGTTGGCAAAAAAGCATAATTAAATTGTTGCCAGCAGCACAGTTGCAGTCACCAACGCTCTGGATAACATAAAAACAGCCTAACTAGCTCTGCTAGTTTTTTTCTCAAAAGTGAGGTTACAAGTTTATCAACTTTCAAAGCAGAATTACTTTCCCATTGTTCCTCAACTGTAGTGTATGATATACCAATTTCTAGCTCTGAATCACTACTTTTATCCAATGTAAAAAACACAATTTCAAATATTGCTACATAAGACCGAATCGAGCTGGTCGGTCACATATTGTACATTTTGCAAATTCGTAACATATAATACAAATTGTAATTCATAACATATCATACGAAATAGGTGATGGACATCCACAAATTAATACATACCATACGAAACGTAACATATCCTACTAATTTGCATGTTAAGAATTTACGTACAGAATAATACGAAATGCTCTGAGACCATGTTGCAGCCAGCGTCATGTAACTGTATGCTTTGTGGATTCCACCAGACAGATGTTGCTCTCTGGTTTTGTGATGAAACAAAGGTGTGGTTGAATTTATTCTGCCACTGTGTCTTCTTATTGTCTCGGCCTTAGGCCTATATCACGATGGCAACTTGCAAGGATTATGAACTAACAGGTTCTCGAGCAAAGAACGCAATTATCACATAGGTTGTCATATGGCTTTTTTTCTGGCTTGGTTTCCCCACTGATTTTACCCACGCATCGCTTCTGGAGAGTATATACCTGTAAAGGTCTAGAATGTTTGGAAGTGAGCATTAGCAGTTAATTGCGGCGGGTTGGTAAGACGACACCGTTAAAAGCCAGGGTAAATAATTCCAGAGCTTTTAGCACACCACGCTGTTATATGTGAGTCTTGAAGGTCAGCAGCTCAAACCGTTAAAGGGTAATCGTTTCTCCTGGTTCGGAAATCGGTATTAGTTTAATACAAAACAGAGAGTCTTCAAAGGGTGAGATTCTGCTGTAAATCCTACAACCATCAATGCAGCCAATAAGGAGGAACAGACGTTACATTGTGCTGAATGTTTACAGAAAATTGGTCCATTAATACTCAATCGAATATTTTTTGTTATAGCAGGAGAGCAATTATCTTAAGGACTTGCTTTCAATTAACTGTTTTGCTACTGTTATGGGAACTTTAAATAAAGTTACTATAAATGTTGCCAATATAGTCGTTTCATTTTCACGTTTCACTAGACCCCTCAACAATTGTAAATGGTATCTTATCAGGAATTCACATTATTACGTTACTTTCGACAGGTCTACCCTAAATATATATAGAAAGATAGAAAACAGAGAGATCTATTAAAATAAAAAAGTCAATGATAAATGTAATTCTGGTACAAAACACACGCCTAAAATAAATGCCCATCCTTTCTCAAGCAGGTGGTAACAGGCGCGCTCACTTCTACATTTTCGTCATTTACTAGATGCTCTTATCCAGAGCGATTAGGGTTATGTGCCTTGCTCAAGGGAACATCGACAGATTTTTCACCTAGTCGGCTAGGGGATTAGAAACAGCAACCTTTCTGTTACTGGCACAACGCTCTTAACCACTAAGCTACCTGCCGCCCTAAAGTATACATTGGCATTTATAGTTTACATTAAAACACGGTGGAACACTTACGTTCAGGTACGTTCGGTGTCAATTTAAATCCACGATATTGTCCATAGTACAACTGATTCGTTGAGTAAACTGTGTAATCCTCACTCCTCATTCCTCCGAGAGAGAGTCCGGCGCTGTGTAGAATTCTCCTTTGCTCACCTCATGTGGATGGCGCCACTGGGACAGTGCACTCGCCGTACGCGTCTGCATTCTGCACACTGTAGTCTATCTGGCAGAATGCTTCATATTTGCCATCAGTTGTAAATCATTGGACATTACATTTCTTTAACTTCTGTGGAAACCCCAAACAAGTAAGAGCGCGAGAAAGAGTGCGTGCGTACATGAGACAGCGTACATGCCCGCGTGTGTGAGAGAAAGAGAGAGAGAGATATTAAATGACTGTCATGAACAGGACACTCAGTGCATTCGGAAAGTATTCAGACCCCTTGACTTTTTCCACATTTTGTTACTTTACAGCCTTATTCTAAAATCGATTAAATAACTAAAAATCCTCATAAATCTACACATACTACCCCATAATGACAAAGCGAAAACAGTTTTTTTGAAATGTTTGTAAATGTATTTAGAAAAAAACAACAGAAATACCTTATGTACATAAGTATTCATACCCTTTGCTATTAGACTCGAAATTGAGATCAGGTGCATCCTGTTTCCATTGATCATCCTTGAGATGTTTCTACAACCTGATTGGAGTCCACCTGTGGTAAATTCAATTGATTGGACATTATTTGGAAAGGCACACACCTGTCTATGTAAGGTCCCACAGTTGACAGTGCATGTCAGAGCAAAAACCAAGCCATGAGGTCTAAGTAATTGTCTGTAGAGCTCCGAGACAGGATTGTGTCGAGGCACAGATCTGGGGAAGTGTACCAAAACATTTCTGCAGCATTGAAGGTCCCCAAGAATACATTGGCCTCCATCATTCTTAAATGGAAGAAGTTTGTAACCACCAAGACTCTTCCTAGAACTGGCCTCCCAGCCAAACTGAGCAATCGGGGGAGAAGGACCTTGGTCAAGGAGGTGACCAAGAACCCGATGGTTACTCTGATAGAGCTCCAGAGTTCCTCTGTGGAGATGGGATAACCTTCCAGAAGGACAACCATCTCTGCAGCACTCCACCAATCAGGCCTTTATGGTAGAGTGGCCAGACGGAAGCCACACCTCAGTAAAAGGCACATGACAGCCCGCTTGGAGTTTGACAAAAGGCACCTAAAGACCATGACCATGAGAAACAAGATTTTCTGGTCTGATGAAACCAAGATTCAACTCTTTGGCCTGGATGCCAAGCGTCACATCTGGAGGAAACCTGGCAGCATCCCTACTGTGAAGCATGGTGGTGGCAGCTTCATGCTGTGGGGATGTTTTTCAGCGTCAGGGACAGGGAGACTAGTCAGGATTGAGGGAAAGATGAATGGAGCAAAGTACAGAGAGATCCTTAATGAAAACCTGCTCCAGAGCGCTCAGGACCTCAGACTGGGAGGAAGGTTCACCTTCCAACAGGACAATGATCCTAAGCACACAGCCAAGACAACGCAGGACTGGCGTCGGGACAAGTCTCTGAATGTCCTTGAGTGAACCAGCCAGAGCCCGGACTTGAACCCAATCTAACATCTCTGGAGAGACCTGATGTGACGAGGTGTGAAAGAAGGAGTCAGGCACAGGAGGTAAAATACCGAAGTCCAGAGTTTAATCCGTTTGCATAAATCAAACGCCCCATGCGTCAAACGAAACTGTACAAGGGAAAACATCCACCGTGGCAATAACACAGTGAAATGTAGCTTAACCGAGCTACACGCTCTCACAACAAAACAATCACTCACAAAGACAAGGGGAACAGAGGGAACACTTATACACATACTAAGTAGGGGAATGAGCACCAGGTGTGTGTGATTGACAAGACATGACAAGTGGAGTGATGAGAATGGGATCGGCAGTAGCTAGTACTCCGGTGACGACGAATGCCGAAGCCTGCCAGAACCAGGAGGGTGGGCAGCCTCGGCGGAAGTCGTGACAGTACCCGACGCGCGCAGCTCCAGCAGTGCGTCGACCCCGGCCTCGGGGACGGCCAGGAGGACGCGGAGCTGGACGAGTCGGATGGCGACGGTGGAAATCCCTCAACAGGGAGGGATCGAGGATGTCCCGCCTTGGGACCCAGCACCGTTCCTCTGGACCGTACCCCTCCCACTCCACGAGATACTGAAGGCCCCCCACCCGACGCCTCGAATCCAGGATGGAACGGAGGCGTCGGAGGTGGAGGAACCTCCCGTACCTCAGACTCCTGGAGCGGACCAGCTACCACCGGCCTGAGGAGAGACACATGAAACGAGGGGTTAATACGGTAATCAGGGGGGAGTATCAACCTGTATGTCACCTCGTTTATTCTCCTCAGGTCTTTAAACGGCCCCACAAATCGCGGGCTCAGCTTTCGGCAGGGCAGGCGGAGGGGCAGATTCTGGGTCGAGAGCCCCAGACGTTCCATGAACGCCTTCCAGACACTAGACGTGAACTGGGGACCTCGGTCGGACACTATATCCTCTGGTACCCCGTAGTGCCGGAAGACGTGAGTAAACAGAGCCTCTGCAGTTTGTAGGGCCGTGGGGAGTCCGGGCAGAAGAAGGAGTCAGCAGGACTTTGAAAAGCGGTCCACAACGACCAGGATCATGGTGTTACATTTAAATTTACATTTACGTCATTTAGCAGACGCTCTTATCCAGAGCGACTTACAAATTAGTGCATTCACCCTATAGCCAGTGGGATAACCGCTTTACAATTTTTTTAATTTTTTTAATTTTTACCTTGGGAGAGGGGAAGATCAGTGAGAAAATCAATACTCAGGTGAGACCATGGTCATTGTGGAACTGGTAAAGGTTATAGCTTACCCGCTGGGAAGTGCCTAGGTGCCTTACTCTGGGCGCACACCGAGCAGGAGGAGACATACACCCTCACGTCCTTAGCCAAGGTAGGCCACCAGTACTTCTCGGTCAGGCAGCGGATTGTACGACCGATACCTGGATGACCAGAGGAGGGTGACGTGTGTGCCCAGTAGATCAGACGATCACGGATAAGCGCAGGCACGTACTGCAGCCCAGCTGGACACTGCGGTGGAGATGGATCTGTGCGTAATGCCTGCGGTATATCTGCGTCCATCGCCCATACTACCGGCGCCACAATGCATGAGGCCGGGAGTATGGGGGTGTTGTCTCTGGGCCTCTCCTCTGTGTCATACAGCCGAGACAGTGTGTCTGCCTTCACGTTCTTCGTACCCGGAATGTATGAGTGTGTGAAATCAAACCGAGTGAAGAAGAGGGCCCACCTGGCCTGGCGAGGATTCAGCCTCCTCGCTGTCCGAATGTACTCCAGGTTACGGTGGTCTGTCCAGACGAGGAAAGGGTGTTTCGCCCCTTCGAGACAATGTCTCCACACCGTCAAGGCTCGGACAACAGCCAACAGCTCTCGATCACCAACGCCGTAGTTCTGCTCCGCCGAGCTGAGCTTCTTAGAAAAGAAGGCACAGGGGCAGAGCTTGGATGGCGTGCCCGAGCATTGGGATAAGACAGCTCCTATCCCTACCTCGGACGCATCCACCTCCATTACGAACGGTAGTGATGGATCGAGGTGAGCCAGTACCGGGGCTGAGGTGAACAGACCCTGCAATCTACTGAAGCAGACCAGCGGAGCCGGTACGGCCCACCCTTCAACAAGGAGGTAATGGGAGCTGCGACCATGCCAAAACCCATAATAAACCTTCGATAGTAGTTGGCAAAGCCAAGGAAGCGCTGCACCTCCTTTACCGTGGTTGGAGTCGGCCAATTACGCACGGCTGCAATGTGGTCTCCCTCCATCTCCACACCTGTGGTGGTAATGCGATATCTGAGGAAGGAGATTGACTGCTGGAAAAACTCACACTTCTCTGCCTTGGCATAAAGATCATTTTCCAGCAGTTGGACCAGTACTTTGCGAACCAAGGACACATGCTCGGCGTGCGAAGCCGAATACACCAGGATGTCATCAATGTAGACCACCACACCACGACCAAGCATGTCCCGAAACACCTCATTCACAAAGGACTGGAAAACAGATGGAGCATTCATCAAACCGTAGGGCAATACCAGGTATTCATAATGCCCCGAGGCTGTGCTGAATGCTGTTTTCCACTCATCCCCTTCCCGAATATGCACCAGGTTGTAGGCACTACTGAGGTCTAATTTGGTGAAAAAACGGGCCCCATGCATTGACTCAATCACTGAAGGAATGAGGGGAAGAGGATAACTAAATCGTACCGTCACATTATTCAGTGGTCGATAATCAATGCACGGGCGTAAACCGCCATCTTTCTTCTTCACAAAGAAGAAACTCGAGAAGGCAGGTGAAGTGGAGGGACGTATATACCCCTGGCGCAGGGACTTGGTGACGTATATTTCCATAGCCTCCGTTTCAGCCTGCGACAGGGGATACACATGACTCCTGGGAGGTACAGCGTCTACCCTAAGGTTTATCGCGCAATCCCCCTCCCAATGAGGTGGTAATTTAGTCACTTGCGTCTTTGAAAACGCGAGTGCCAGGTCATGGTATTCGGGGGGAATGCGCACGGTGGGGGTACCATCTGGGCTTTCCACCGTGGTCGCACCAACGGAAACACCTAGACACCTACCCGGACACTCACACGACCACCCCGTAAGAACCCTCTGCGGCCATGAGAAATTGGGATTGTGAAGGGCTAACCACAGGATACCCAAGACTACAGGGTAAGTAGGAGACTCAATAATCATAAAGGTGATCTCCTGCGTAATCATGGTGACTGGTACAGTAACTTCCTTAACCAACCCGGACCCTAATGGTCGACTATCTAGTGCTCTGATGGGGAGTGGAATGGTTAGGGGAACCAATGAAATGCCTTGACGGTGTGCAAATGCCCTGTCCATAAAATTCCCAGCTGCGCCTGAATCGACTAGCGCCTTACACTGGGAACCTACCAAGTGATCTGGAAAGGAGATAGATAAAGTACAGCGCGCCGCAAAGGGCTCTGAACATGTTTGGGTGTTCGTTACCTGGGGTGATGCGTGAGTACCCTGCCTACCGCCTCCAGACCCAAAAGAACGTTGACTGTGACGTGAGGTGGATTGTCACTTCGTGCCACCAGAGTGGCACTGTCACTGTCCTCCTGCGCTCTCTCGACCGGCGGCTCCCCCCAGCTCCATCTGCTCGGGGTCAGAGTCGTTCGGAGTGGGAACTGGCAGACCCCTACCAGGATGTCCTCTGGCTGCTAGCAGATTGTCCAGCCGGATGGCCATGTCCAACAGTTGGGAGAACGATAACATGGCATCCCGGCAGGCTAGCTCCCGTCGGACATCCTCCCTTAGGTTGCACCGGAAATGGTCTATCAGGGCCCGCTCGTTCCACCCAGACCCCGCTGCCAGCGTCCGGAACTCCAGCGCGTAGTCCTGAGCGGTCCTCGTCCCCTGCCTTAGATGAACCAGTCGTTCGCCCGCCTCAAAAACGGCCCGAAAGAGGCGCGCAAACTCCCCGTAGTTCACCAACGTGGTACCTCCCTCGTTCCATACCGCGTTGGCCCACTCCAGGGCTCTCCCACAAAGGCAGGAAACGAGGACGGATACCTTCTCCCGCTCCCGGGGCTCCGGCCTGATGCTGGAGAAATACAACTCCAGTTGGAGTAGGAATCCCTTACGTTGCACCACATTTGCATAAATCAAATGCCCAAAGCGTCAAACGAAACTGTACAAGGGAAAACATCCACCGTGGCAATAACACAGTGAAATGTAGCTCAACCGAGCTACACGCTCTCACAACAAAACAATCACTCACAAAGACAAGGGGAACAGAGGGATCACTTATACACATACTAATTAGGGGAATGAGCACCAGGTGTGTGTGATTTACAAGACATGACAAGTGGAGTGATGAGAATGGGATCGGCAATAGCTAGTACTCCGGTGATGACGAACGCCGAAGCCTGCCCGAACCAGGAAGGGGGGCAGCCTCGGCGGAAGTCGTGACACCTGAAAATAGCTGTGCAGCGACGATCCCCATTCCAACCTGACAAAGCTTGAGAGGATCTGCAGAGAAGAATGGGAGAAGCTCCCCAAATATGGGTGTGCCAAGCTTGTGGCGTCATACCAAAGAATAATTGTGGCTGTAATCGCTGCCAAAGGTGCTTCACCAAAGTACTGAGTAAAGGGTCTGAATACTTATGTAAATGTGATATTTAAATTTTTTACTTTTAATAAATTAGCAAAAAATTCTAAACCTGTTTTTGCTTTGTCATTATGGGGTATTGTGTGTAGATTGATGAGGGGGAAACAAACTATTAAATCAATTTTAGAATAAGGCTGTAACGTAACAAAATGTGGAAAAAGTCAAGGGGTCTGAATACTTTCAGTATGCACTGTAAATTATTGTAAAGTAATAGTCAACACCAATGTGAAATGAAACCTGTTGAAATCATGGCCCATCTTTCTGTACATCACACTAAAATGCCTCCATCCTGGCAACAAAGTCATTACAGTCCATTGAAAGAGCCTTCTTCCTCATTTTATGGTGCATAGCTCATTTCAGGGAAATTCATCATGGGGGAGGGGAGAGTAGGCTTACAGGATGACTAACATTTTGTTAACTTTTCATCCACTGAGACAATATATTCCAGGGGCACAATTTTCACTGGGGACGGTGGTCATGTCCCCCCCACATTCTGAAATGGCTTTTTTGTCCCCCCCCCAGTTTTATCATTGCAATGTGATACAAAAAGCGGCAACGGTGTGCTTTAGGACCATGCGGACGCCTCCGAGTGGTCAGGTAGGCTGTTTGGAGTGTTCATCTGACTGGATTTAGGATGGCACGGACACCACAGAGCAGGCTGACATGCTGTGTGAAGCGCAGACCAATTTCTTCATCCTATGTTTATAGCCTACCTTTTAGGAGTACGATTTGCAAGCAGAGACAAATAAATGGGAAATCAATATTTATTGAAAATGAAAAGGCACATTGCCATTAATTGGAAGGTTGGTTATCCTCCCACAATGTCAAGTTATGTATCACTAGATTTGATTTATTACAAGATTAAGGGTATACTGGGCAACTTCCATTAGGTCTGGATGCCTTATATGGAATACAGTACGACTAAAGAAGTCTGTGTTGAAAACATGCCCACGTCAGGGGAGATACCTATTTAGGCAATCCCTAGCTGCTGTGCTGCTCAGTCCTGGCGCTGGTGGTCTGCCATCCTGTGGGTTGTCAGTCTGGCCTTGGCCTAACCCACCCGAAACCAATAATATATTTTCACTAAGATCCTAAAGCTGAGTGGGGTGTGTTGGGTTGGGGCGCTGCAGGGTGGAGGACCCCGAGAGACAGGATGGGGCGACCCAGCTATATTGTGTGCAAGTAAAAAGAGCTCTACAGTACTATTAGTACTCCCTGCCGCTGGAAAACATCCCCACAGCTTGATGCTGCCACCATCATGCTTCACCGAATTGATGGTGCCAGGTTTCCTCCAGACGTGACTTGGCATTCAGGCCAAAGAGTTCAATCTTGGTTTCATCAGACCAGAGAATCTTGTTTCTCATGGTTTGAGAGTCCTTTAGGTGCCTTTTGGCAAACTCCAAGCGGGCTGTCATGTGCCTTTTACTAAGTTTTGTTACCGTCACAGCCAAGGTGGGGTTTTGGGGTGGATCCCGGGGCATAGTTTTGAATGATAACAGTACTTCATATTCATAATATTGGAACATTTACAGGTTCACCTCAACAGGGGGATACTTCAAATAAATTGTTATTCCAACACTTACTGTATGTAATGAGGTGGTGGCAGAGAGAGAGTGATAGTGATTAAATTGCTGCCATGAACAAGACATAAATGATTATAAAGTAATGGTCAACACCATTACTTTACAAGGGATTGAATGTGAAATGAAACCTGTTAAAATCGTGGCCCATCTTTCTGTACATCACACTAAAAGGCCTCTATCCTAGCAACAACAGTCATTACAGTCCATTAAAAGAGCCTTCTTCCTCATTTTACGGTGCATTGCTCAATTTCAGAGAAATTCATAATGTGTTACACCAGATGAACTCAAGAGATAAAGAGATGGAGAGAGAGAGAGAGCAGGAGGTGTGTACCCCACCCTGCTGCCAAATGCACTGCACAAACAGCTCTGATAAAACCAAACCTCCAAAGAGACACAGAGATAGATAGCCAGGGCCCACATAATTAGAATCTACAAGAGAGATAAAGGCAAGGTTTGTCAAATGCAGGTCTGGTGTCATAGTAACATAACTACAGTAGCCTATGGAGCAATGCATTGTAGCCTATACAGATTTCCAAGTCAGATCAGATGCTTATTTGCTAGATGCAAGTTTTTCCACCATATTTGTTTTAATTATTTTCTATATTCAATATGAGCTCCTCCCACCAAGTCCCCCAGTATGTTCTGGACATGAGTCAACACTGTGACAGGAGGAGGACATTGTGTCCATGACAAAGAAAATGTCATGAGCCCTCTCACTCCACCGGGTTACCACCTTAATTTGCTTCCACTCTGCTCACCTCCCTCTCTCTACTCAGCCTAACTAGCTCCACCTGTCCCTGCTCTGCTCGGCTCTAATTACTCTGCCAGCTGCGCTGCATTACCCACTAACCTCTCCCAGTATTTAAGGCCCTGTCTTTCAGCTCTCCGGTGTCAGATCGTCTGCAAAGCTCACACCCGGAACCTGTTTGCTCGCGCTTCTGGCTCACCCTGGTTTTGTGACCCCGGACCTGCCTGTTTTTTGGATACTCTTCTGCCTCAGGAGATCCAGACCTGCTTCTGCCATTACGACTCCTGACTACTCTTCAATCCCGGTAACTCTGACCAGCCTTCTGCCTTGCTACTACGTATTTTGGATTTCCCTTGAACTGTACTGCTGCCTGGTTTCATTCCGCCCTGTTGTGTCTGTGTCTCCCCCCAGGACTTCTGGACCACCCACCACCGGCTTCATAGGACGCATCGCTGCCACTGGGGGGCACAGACCCAGCGCATTGGACGGGATCCCTGTTACCCCTGGAGCCTTCATTCACTCCCTACTTCCCTTTTCCCTTAAGTTTAATAAACTTTCTGGTGTGACGCAATTGTGGTCCTCTGGTCGTCTGTCTGAACCGTGACAGTACGATCTGACCATTATGGACTCAGCGCACACTTTCCCGACATGGAAACCGATGAGCATGAGCAGCAGTTCCAGCAGCAGCAACAACAACTCGCCATGATCATTCAACTCCTCACCAACCTTACCCCAGCCAGTCTGCCCACCAGCCCAGCCCCCGAGTTACCTGCCCCGGTCATTGCAGCCGCTGCTCCGGAACCCAAGATTGGAAACCCCGAGCGGTTCAACGGCGATTCAACCCAGGTCCGGCCATTCCTGACTAGCTGCCGACTTCAGTTCTCCTTGCAGCCAAGGACCTTCGCCACGGAGGGGGGCTAAAGTTGGGTATGCCATCACTCACCTGACGGGCCGAGCTCGACTCTGGGGAACAGCAGAGTTCGAACGTCAAACCCCCGCATGTGCAACCTTCGACCTGTTTGCTGAGGAGATGCTGAAGGTGTTTGACCTGGATTCACCCACCGCAGAGGCGTCTCGTGAACTGTTCAGTATTCGACAAGGCAGACGTACAGTCGCAGACCATTCCATCGACTTCCGAACCCTGGCTAGACGAAGTTCTTGGAACACACCATCGTTGGTGGACGCGTTCTTCCATAGTTTGGCTGACTATATCAAGGACGAGTTGGTCTCCCATGAACTGCCTTCCACTCTTGATGAAGCCATCGCACTGACTGTCGGGATCGACAGAAGGATACAGACCCGTCGTCGTGAGAGGGGGCGCCAAGGTCCACCTACTACCGGCATTCGGAGAGATCCGACTGGGCTCCTGTCATCTACTGCCACTCACCCAGGTCAGCTTGATCAGTCTGAGCCTATGGAGATTGGGCGAGCCTCCCCTCACTCCTGCAGAGCGCCAGCGCCGCTTCACTTCAAACCTCTGCCTCTATTGTGGAGGTGATGGACATCGTGTGGTAACCTGCCCTTTAAAGGGCCGAAGCTCACCGGGCGTAGGGGGAGTCCGGTTGAGTTCAATGACCATCCAGTCCTCCGACCGCAAACCCCTGCTGCAAGTTCACCTCCGCCTCTCTGACTCAACTCACACCCTGGCTGCTCTGGTGGATTCTGGCGCCCGAAGCCAACATAATGGACATCAAGCTGGCACGCCAACTGGGACTGGAGAACCTCCGTTTGACACCTCCTATTCCTGCCCGGGCACTGGACGGACACTTACTCGGATCGGTCACTCATGTCACGGCCCCGGTCTCGATGGGTCTGTCCGGAAACCATCAAGAAACTATCCAGTTTCACCTGCTCCCCTCTCCAGGCCAACCCCTCATCCTGGGTTACCCATGGCTCCGCCCGGCACAACCCTCAGCTCGACTGGGTGACCGGGGTGATCAGGGAGTGGGGAGAGGACTGCCACCGAACCTGCCTGCTTGCTGCCGCACTACCCCCTCGGCCAGTACCTACTAACTCCGCTCCTGACCTCTCCAATGTCCCAGAATGCTACCATGGTCTCAGAGAGGTGTTTAACAAAGCAAGAGCCACATCTCTGCCCCCTCACCGACCGTACGACTGTGCCATCGACCTCCTCCCTGGAACAGCTCCTCCAAGGGGTCGTCTTTATTCGTTGTCTGCTCCTGAAAGAAAGTCCATGGAGGACTACATCAATGGCTCTCTGTCCGCAGGATTAATCCGTTCATCTTCATCTCCTGCTGGTGCTGGCTTCTTCTTTGTGGGGAAGAAGGACGGATCTCTTCGCCCCTGCATCGACTACAGGGGACTCAACGACATCACAGTGAAAAACCGTTACCCTCTGCCTCTGCTCACCTCTGCTTTTGAGTTGCTCCAGGGAGCCACTGTTTTTACCAAGTTGGATCTCAGAAACGCTTACCACCTAGTGCGGATCCGGGAGGGAGATGAATGGAAAACCGCATTCAATACACCAACAGGCCACTACGAGTATCTGGTTATGCCTTTTGGCCTCACCAATGCTCCTGCTGTGTTCCAGGCTCTAGTGAATGATGTACTGCGGGACATGTTAAACAAGTTTGTCTTCGTTTACCTGGATGACATCTTAATTTACTCCAGAAACCTGTCTGAACACACCCGCCATGTCCAGCAAGTCCTTCATCGTCTTCTGGAGAATTCCCTCTACGCCAAGGCAGAGAAATGTGAGTTTCACGTCAAGACAGTGGCCTTCCTGGGGTACATAGTGGCAGAAGGAAGTATCCAAATGGATCCTGCCAAAGTATCAGCAGTCACTTCATGGCCAGTTCCGGAGAACAGAAAGAAGCTGCAACAGTTTCTGGGGTTTGCTAACTTCTATAGGAAGTTTATCCGGAACTACAGTACCGTTGCTGCCCCTCTCACTGCTCTAACCAGCACCAAGCAACCCTTCACCTGGACCCCAGCAGCCGACAAAGCCTTCAGTACCCTCAAGGTGAGGTTCACCTCCGCTCCCATCCTCCAGATGCCTGATGTGGACCGGCAATTCATTGTGGAGGTGGACGCCTCGGATGTGGGAGTTGGTGCTGTGATTTCTCAGTGGGCTGCGGAGGATAGGAAGCTCCATCCCTGTGCCTTTTTCTCACGTCGGTTGTCCCCCTCTGAGTGCAATTACGACATAGGGAACCGTGAGCTGCTGGCTGTGAAACTTGCCTTGGAGGAGTGGCGTCACTGGCTGGAGGGGTCCACCATTCCATTTCTCGTTTGGACCGATCATAAGAACTTGGAGTACATCCGCACGGCCAAACGGTTGAACTCCAGGCAGTCCCGCTGGGCCCTGTTCTTCACCAGGTTTAATTTCACTCTGTCATACCGGCCTGGATCACGCAACACCAAGCCAGACGCCCTCTCCCGTCAATTCCAGAAGGATGACACCCCCTCCAAGGACCCTGTGTCGATTCTGCCAAGTCCCTGCATCGTTGCAGCTCTGACCTGGGCTGTTGAGGAACAGGTGCTGGAGGCTCTCCGTAACCAGCCAGGTCCCAGCACTTGCCCAGCTGACCGCCTTTTGTCCCCCGAAGACCTGAGGTCCCAGGTCATTCAGTGGGGACATGACTCCCGCCTAGCTTGTCACCCTGGCTCCACCCGCACTTACAACCTGCTCGCCCAGAGGTTCTGGTGGCCCTCTCTGAGGAAGGATGTACGGGAATTCGTCCAAGCCTGCCCCATCTGCAACCAACACAAGTCGTCCTGCCAGCCCCCAGCCGGATTGCTGCAGCCCCTGCCTGTGCCCAGACGTCCCTGGTCTCACATCGCCCTTGACTTTGTCACGGGGCTGCCCCCTTCAAGTGGCATGACCGTTATTCTCACCATCGTTGACCGTTTCAGCAAGATGGCACACTTCATTCCCCTCCCCAAGCTCCCAACCGCCAAGGAGACCGCCCAGGTGGTCCTGGAACACGTCTTCCGGATCCACGGACTGCCAAGGGATGTTGTTTCTGACCGTGGTCCACAATTCTCCTCCGCTTTTGGAAGGAGTTCTGTCACCTGCTGGGAGCCACAGTCAGTCTGACTTCCGGATTCCATCCCCAATCCAATGGGCAGTCAGAGCGGGCTAATCAGGAGCTCGAGAAGGCACTGCGATGCATGACTTCACGCAACCCCCCACTCCTGGTCGCAGCAATTGACATGGGTGGAGTACGCACACAATTCTCTGACCTGCTCTGCCATCGGTATGTCCCCTTTCCAATGTGTTTATGGATACCAGCCTCCTCTATTTGCCAGCCAGGAGGAGGAGGTTACTTGCCCATCTGCACTTGCTTTTGCCCGTCGATGTCGCCGCACCTGGTCACAAGCCCGAGCCACACTCCTCAGGTCCGTTGCCAGCTACACTACCGGGGCCAACCGTCGGAGAATTCCTGCTCCCACCTACCATGTTGGTCAAAGGGTGTGGTTGTCATCGAAGAACCTGCCACTCAGGGTGGAGTCGCAGAAGCTGGCACCTCGGTTCATTGGCCCATTCCCTATCATAAGAGTGATTAGCCCAACTGCTGTCCGGCTCCAACTGCCTAATTCCCCTGAGGGTGCACCCCACTTTCCATGTGTCTAAGATTAAGCCCATCCATGAGAGTCCGCTGGTCCCTGCTGCGCCTGGTCCTCCTCCTCCACGGCTCGTCGATGGTGGTCTGGTTTACACCGTCCGCCGCCTGCTTCGGTCCAGACGGAGGGGTAGGGGTCTCCAGTACCTCATTGACTGGGAGGGCTATGGACCTGAGGAAAGGACCTGGGTGCCAGCTAGTCGGATTGTGGATAGGACTCTCATCACCGCTTTCCACCAACGGCATCCTGATCAACCTGCAATCCGTAGGGGCCGCCCCAGAGGGGTCCCTAACCGTCCGGCCCGCTCGGCTTCCTGTCCTGTGCCTGATCCTGTCTCGGGACCTGTCCCATCTCCCGACCACGGCCCTCCGGCTTCCTCCGAGGATGAGGACGTTCACTCGGACCGTTCGGAGGAGTTCTAGCCCTCCTCCGGCTCCCCTCCTCCCGCCCGGCGTGGTGTTGCTCTTGGGACTTCTGGGGCCGTCCCTTGGGGGGTTCTGTCATGAGCCCTCTCACTCCACCGGGTTACCACCTTAATTTGCTTCCACTCTGCTCACCTCCCTCTCTCTACTCAGCCTAACTAGCTCCACCTGTCCCTGCTCTGCTCGGCTCTAATTACTCTGCCAGCTGCGCTGCATTACCCACTAACCTCTCCCAGTATTTAAGGCCCTGTCTTTCAGCTCTCCGGTGTCAGATCGTCTGCAAAGCTCACACCCGGAACCTGTTTGCTCCGCGCTTCTGGCTCACCCTGGTTTTGTGACCCCGGACCTGCCTGTTTTTTGGATACTCTTCTGCCTCAGGAGATCCAGACCTGCTTCTGCCATTACGACTCCTGACTACTCTTCAATCCCGGTAACTCTGACCAGCCTTCTGCCTTGCTACTACGTATTTTGGATTTCCCTTGAACTGTACTGCTGCCTGGTTTCATTCCGCCCTGTTGTGTCTGTGTCTCCCCCCCCCCAGGACTTCTGGACCACCCACCACCGGCTTCATAGGACGCATCGCTGCCACTGGGGGGGGCACAGACCCAGCGCATTGGACGGGATCCCTGTTACCCCTGGAGCCTTCATTCACTCCCTACTTCCCTTTTCCCTTAAGTTTAATAAACTTTCTGGTGTGACGCAATTGTGGTCCTCTGGTCGTCTGTCTGAACCGTGACAGAAAAGAAATGAACTTACCGGTATCCATTTTCAGTTCACACACAATACAATAGTGTAGCCTACAACAATTACTACATTACTCAGAGCCCAGGCATGGGCTGATTTCTGCACTAGAACAATCTCCACCAAGAGGTTTTAGGGGATCTCAACTATCTCGTTCACTCTCAACAGAGTTCAGAATGCGCAGCCATTCAATCCTGTAAAAGCCTGAACTTGCTACCGTTACAAGCACTGGGCCAAACAGTAAACAAATGTTGGGGACTGCAGAGCTTCAAGGCACTGCAGGATACACACTGAGTGTACAAAATATTAAGAACACCTGCTCTTTCCATGACATAGACTGACTAGGTGAATCCAGGTGAAAGTTATGATCCCTTATTGATGTCACTTGTTAAATCCACTTCAATCAGTGTAGATGAAGGGCAGGAGTTAGGATAATGAAGGATTGTTATCCCTTGAGACATGGATTGTGTACAGTGGGGGAAAAAAGTATTTAGTCAGCCACCAATTGTGCATGTTCTCCCACTTAAAAAGATGAGAGAGGCCTGTAATTTTCATCATAGGTACACGTCAACTATGACAGACAAATTGAGATTTTTTTTCTCCAGAAAATCACATTGTAGGATTTTTTATGAATTTATTTGCAAATTATGGTGGAAAATAAGTATTTGGTCACCTACAAACAAGCAAGATTTCTGGCTCTCACAGACCTGTAACTTCTTCTTTAAGAGGCTCCTCTGTCCTCCACTCGTTACCTGTATTAATGGCACCTGTTTGAACTTGTTATCAGTATAAAAGACACCTGTCCACAACCTCAAACAGTCACACTCCAAACTCCACTATGGCCAAGACCAAAGAGCTGTCAAAGGACACCAGAAACAAAATTGTAGACCTGCACCAGGCTGGGAAGACTGAATCTGCAATAGGTAAGCAGCTTGGTTTGAAGAAATCAACTGTGGGAGCAATTATTAGGAAATGGAAGACATACAAGACCACTGATAATCTCCCCTCGATCTGGGGCTCCACGCAAGATCTCACCCCGTGGGGTCAAAATGATCACAAGAACGGTGAGCAAAAATCCCAGAACCACACGGGGGGACCTAGTGAATGACCTGCAGAGAGCTGGGACCAAAGTAACAAAGCCTACCATCAGTAACACACTACGCCGCCAGGGACTCAAATCCTGCTGTACCAGACGTGTCCCCCTGCTTAAGCCAGTACATGTCCAGGCCCGTCTGAAGTTTGCTAGAGTGCATTTGGATGATCCAGAAGAGGATTGGGAGAATGTCATATGGTCAGATGAAACCAAAATAGAACTTTTTGGTAAAAACTCAACTCGTCGTGTTTGGAGGACAAAGAATGCTGAGTTGCATCCAAAGAACACCATACCTACTGGGCTGTTTTTCTGCAAAGGGACCAGGACGACTGATCTGTGTAAAGGAAAGAATGAATGGGGCCATGTATCGTGAGATTTTGAGTGAAAACCTCCTTCCATCAGCAAGGGCATTGAAGATGAAACGTGGCTGGGTCTTTCAGCATGACAATGATCCCAAACACACCGCCCGGGCAACGAAGGAGTGGCTTCGTAAGAAGCATTTCAAGCTCCTGGAGTGGCCTAGCCAGTCTCCAGATCTCAACCCCATAGAAAATCTTTGGAGGGAGTTGAAAGTCCGTGTTGCCCAGCGACAGCCCCAAAACATCACTGCTCTAGAGGAGATCTGCATGGAGGAATGGGCCAAAATACCAGCAACAGTGTGTGAAAACCTTGTGAAGACTTACAGAAAACGTTTGACCTGTGTCATTGCCAACAAAGGGTATATAACAAAGTATTGAGAAACTTTTGTTATTGACCAAATACTTATTTTTCACCATAATTTGCTAATAAATTCATAAAAAATCATACAATGTGATTTTCTGGATTTTTTTTCTCATTTTGTCTGTCATAGTTGACGTGTACCTATGATGAAAATTACAGGCCTCTCTCATCTTTTTAAGTGGGAGAACTTGCACAATTGGTGGCTGACTAAATACATTTTTTCCCCACTGTATGTGTGCCATACAGAGGGTGAATGGGCAAGACAAAATATTTAAGTGCCTTTGAACAGGGTATGGTAGAAGGTGCCAGGCGCACCGGTTTGTGTCAAGAACTGCAACGCTGCTGGGCTTTTCAACAAGTTTCCCGTGTGTATTAAGAATGATCCACCACCCAAAGGACACCCAGCCAACTTGACACAACTGTGGGAAGCATTGGAGTCAACATGGGCCAGTATCCCTGTGGAACGCTTTCGACACCTTGTAGAGTCCATACCCAACGAATTGATGCTGTTCGGAGGGCAAAAGGGGGTGCAACTCAATATTAGGAAGGTGTTCCTAATGTTTTGTACACTGTGTACATCATGCACCGGTTAGCAGCCATTCAATACAGAAACATCAACATTCCACTTCAAAAGCACACCTGTGCGTATATGGATCCCCTGTAGTGTCAATTAATTATTGTTTTGGACATACATTCCTAGCTGTGTCTTTTTGTCTCTTTTTTTTTGTAACATTTTCCAATAACACACTCATATTGTAAACAAAATGTTGGACAGCACACTGCTGCATCACCATGCTTTGATTCAGGTCAGCCAGATGCCTTTAAGCATTTTTTTATTTTATTTTTTGTATTTTATCAATTTTTTTGTATTTTATATATATTTGTTTCTATTTATTTATTTATTTATTTGTCATTTAGCAGACGCTCTTATCTGTAATCATAAACAACAAAGAGCACATGTTGAAATGATGCTGTAGTCTCTTGTACAGAGATATACTGACCATGACTTCATTACATAGACCGACTGCTATGTTGATGAAAAAAAAGTTAACATAATTAAATATGTAGCATCTGGATATGTGAAATATTCCCGGAGAGGAGACTGGTACGTGTATTCTGGAGAGAAATTACCCTCCGTTTCCTGTCCTTTGTACTGGGCAGAGCTCACAGGATAGAGGATATCAATGGCGAAATAACTGAGCTATTTGGAGTTCTGATATAACCCAGACTATAGTATTGATAGAAGGTCTATTGAAGAGGTCACAGTGAGAGTGATTTACACCTAGGTATAAAATTATATTTACACGTACAATTTGGTAATGACTTACATTAACTGTATAAGAAAACAAATATGTCATTAATAAAGCGTAAAGCTTTCCACATTTAAAGAAGGGACTTTTTTTCCCAGGCAGGTTTCTACAAACATTACCTAAGGATTTACATAGGAAATGTATCTGTATATCCTGAAGCATACGTTACACATCTTAATACTATACATAAACATTACATTATTGTGTCATGGAGGATTAAAGCCTTATACATAGAGAAGGGGATTTTTCACCCAGGGCAGGTATCTTTCCCACATGATGACAACAACATTCCTGCTCACAGTATCTGATGTGGAAATACAGTGGGGTCTGAAATTGGTCAAAGATCATAACCCCAAGACATGCTAAACTCTCACCATTACAAATAACAGGGGAGGTTAGCATGTCTTGGGGGTATGATCTTTGACCCGCCGTAACTTTCACACTCATCATTATTCACGATTAATTCAGGATTATTCATAATCATTGTAGCATCCACATTTATTTAGAAGTATTTAGTAACAAATTATATTCTTATTTACAATAAAAATGACTCCAAAACAACACAATAGATTACTTACCATTAATTTCTATTGGGCATAAAATAATCTGAAACACAACCAAAACGAACTGAAAATGCATCCAACAAGTTTGTGGAGTCACAATTTTGATGTAGTCATTGCGTGCTAGGAATATGGGCCGAAATACTAAACTTTTGACTACTTCATTTATAGGAATCTTTAGAGGGGCGTCAATCATTTTGACCCCTACCTTTGAAAAAAAATATATATTACTTGTTAATAAAAATGTATTTCTCTGCGCAATTATATTGGTATCAAATAATATAATTTCCCAATGTTTTTGAGAGTACAATATAGCTCAGTATTTGAATTATTTACTTTATACAGTCATTATTGCTCATCTTTATCAAGGCTGTCAATAATTTCAGACCCCACTGTAGCCTTTCCATCTCACTGGTCACTCGGGTGTGTTGTAGAACCTGTATCCCTGCATCTGTCCACATGACCTGTGAGTCTACGCTGTGATGGTGTGAGATCCAATTAGTCTTTCATCCAGTCTGCTGGGATGTTAGGGCTATAAAGTAAAAGAGAGAATGTTTATGGGCACCTAAGTGAGTGCACATCTATAATTCACAAGCAAGCCACGAATGGAAAAGTAATCACAGTGTATCTCTTCTGCATATCCAGCTGGGGAATGATTCATAATGGCCAACATAAATACTGCACACAAGACCAGAGAGAAAGACATGTAGTATCAGCCTTCCCAGTCTTGTGTATTGGAAAGTGATCAATTAAATCCTTGTTGAGAGTGGAAAAGGGGATGTCTTCTCTCCAGTGTGGTGGGCTAAGGGAACACAGTGTGATCAGAAGCATGGTGAACAGACTCAGCACAGGCTAGACGTGTGTCAGAGAGTCAAATAGATGTCTAGCATCATTTTATGTTCTATGGGAGACCCAAGTCAAACTCTTCCACCCACTGCGGTTTTACTTGGAATCTGTTTTGGCCTATCTGCTTATTTTGTGTCCTGAGTCACCATCACTAAGGGGAAACATCAAACAGTTGTTCCCACTTTCCTACTAAAAATTACTTTGTTTTAAGAGGATTCATTCCATTCTAATTCTATTTATACAGGGAGATCCAAAAATGTATATGGATACATAAATCACAAATATTCTTGGTTCAAGAGACAACCCGATTAATGATTCCTCTGAATTGGCTATAGACTTGAATTACTACTGGGCATCCTATAGGCACCACACTTTATATATCTTGATATTGGACTGGAGACATTACCCCCTTTTGGCCATTCTTATGTCTACAAATGTTAACCCATCAATTCTTCATCAGACAGGCACCTTGCAGTGAGATTTAAAATACACTTTTTCAAAAGAATTCAAAAGAAACAGGGACAAGCCAATTGCAGTGAATTGAGACAAAAAGGTGTAGCATTTCATTTGTATTCTTATATTTGTATTCCTCAGTTTTTAGATTTGGATTCTTGCCTAAACCTGTAATATTTTATGTTAATCAGAGACTGTTTAGTATTAGAGCTAAATATGGAAAAAACTTTTTTGGTAATGAGCCTTTCTGAGACATCCATCTGTCTTTCTGAGCCCATGGTCCTGACAGTAGAGAAAAGCAACTCAGATTTATTTACACTGCAAAAAGCTAAATGTAAGCAATCTTATATTGAGTAATAAAATCACTTAAAATGAGTGGGGTGGGGGGGTTTCTTACAAAGCTAATTATCTAACCTCATTGGTAGATCATTTTGCTTATTTTAACCCTAAAAAGGCTTAATACGAGTAATTTATCTTATTTCAAGATATTTTACAATATATTCTACCTTAATTGTAGAGGTAAAATATCTTGAAAAATATCCTGAAATAAAATACATTTGTTTTACTTGATTTACTTGATTCTGACAGCTGATAAGCAGCAGGCACTTTAAAACATTTAGACATACTTTATAGTAACCAAATTACTCATGATTGCTAAATCATCGTTTACACCACAAAGAATGTCATTTTTGTCATCAACCTTAGAGGGAATTTCTATGGGAAGAGATGGGGAAAAAGATCTAGACTTTCTGTAACTGAAGTGGTTCTATTTTGAGCCTGGGCTTTAATCTTTGAGTGAAAACACAGCAAAAGCCACTCAACAAGCAGCTGCTCGGCACAGCTGCTGGAAGTCTCATCCGCCAAATTCCAATCGAGAAATGTTAGCAATATGGTTTCATATCCCCCAAGAAGTCGATATTATTACCCCCAACATCAGTGACTGTGAGGACCAGGGAGGGAGCAGCTTGAGGCAGCCTGGAAAGAGGCAGATTAGTGTTCCCACACACCAGGGCTTCGACACAGCCACAGCAGCTGTTGCCCAGCAACCAATTACCAAAGATATGCACTTCGTCTTTGAAGATTAATATCCACTAACCTCCCTGCTTGAGCTTGGGTTTGTAGAGATCCGTTTTACATAATACAGTACAGCAGGGTTTGGTATATGTTCACAGTCAATGCACTTGCACCACCATTTTCTTGTTTGTTTTCAGTAAAACATGGGAATGTTTGATAAATGATGAGTGAGGTATTCTGAATAGTTGACAGATTAATTTTAAGTGGGACAGCAATTACTTTGATGCAAGTAGGATTGCGGAGGTTTTTGGTGCAAAACACTCCACAACAAAGTACTTGAAATTGTATTCACCAACTATGACCATTTCAAGTGTTTTGAAGTACTGAGTAAAATAGGATTGCAAATGGTCAGTGATAAAGAACATTGTCTGTTTACCTAGGGGTTACAGGAAAAAACATGACTTCATCCATATGATTGAACCACAGAGGGCAAAACAAACAGGATCCTGAGGAGACGTTAATGCTGTTTTGGAGGATTACTATGACCTTCCTTCTTGCTAATCAGGCACGTGTTGACAGGTCACCACCACATCAGCCTCATGACCAATAACAACAGGTTAGGCCTTGACCCCCTTTAGACAGCATGTTGACTGTCTAAAGAGAACAGTGGCAATACACAGCAGGGGTCACTTGTGAAAATACAATTAAGTATGTATCATCTTGGCATGTGGAAGAAGCCTAGGGTGTAAATTGGAAACTTCTGTATGTTTCATTGACAGGAAGGGATATGAGTATACTGTAGTAGATGATCAACTACATACCGGTGGCTCCAAAGCAAGTCAGAAGACCAGAAATGTTTGCAATTGTACATTACATTCAACATTTTTATTTTAGCGCTACATTTAAAAGTCACAGTACACCATTTGAATCACTGCCTTTGGTAGATATCTCTTTAAATACAGTATCAGAGAGTATTCAAATATGATTGGGTTTGAAACTTTATTAACAAAACGAAGGCAAAGCACAGCTTAAGCTCACTCCTAAATATGTATCAAGTGCTAGGTGCCACGCCGCCACACCACATTACAGTCAATATTAGAGTACCACAGCCACTCAGATATACCTCTATAGACCTTTGCAACATAAATAGCAGCTACAACTGTGTTTAAATAGCCTTAAATAGTCTCGACATGCTTATTCTCTGAAGTCAGTGCCCCACCTAGTGGCACCTCAGGACAGTACCATCAAACAGAAGTGCAGAGAGGAGAGGGTTAAAGGTGGGTGTTTTTATAGGCACAGCATTGCTGCCCTCTGGTGGGCAGGAGGTGATGGTGGAGACTGATGCAGCAGGGTTGTCTAGACGACCACCCACTGGAGGATGCTGGTGTCCTTCCCTCCAGTGGAGATCAGGTGACTGTCATCGTGGAGAAAGGCAACGTTGGTCACATGGCTGCTGTGGCCACTGTAGGTATGGCTTGGGGCCTGCATGGCGTGACAAGGAGGGAGAGGAAGGGAGACAGACACAAAGAGAAGGTTAATAATTCATCCATTGAGGGGAAAATCCTAACTTCCACTTAAGTAAAAAATTAGATTTATTGGAAGTTAGTATGTCCCCCCTGAATGATTAACTTACATATGTTTAGATGCAAACAGGTTAACTTAAGTGGATGAGAAAACACTGTAAAATAAACTTGTATAAGATGTAAATGATAACAAGCCTACCCTTGGCTGGAAGCAGGGGTTGGAGAACAAGTGCACTTTGCCAAAGTCGTCAGCAGAGGCCAGCAGGGAGGAGTCATGTGACCTGCACACGGCGTTGATGTCGGTGCCGTCAGCACCGTCGGGCCAAACACCTAGATGGAACCAGTGATGTAGTGGGAAAAAATAGGTGGGTAAACTGAACGCCAGTCTCGGTTAAAAAAGTCATGCTTAAGTTCCTATACTTTCAATTCATTCTTCCGCAAAAGGTGGGTAGACTGTTTACTTGCGAACCAAACCAGCCCAGAGGCAGGAAACAAGAGACTTACTTGATAAAACTACAAAGACTAACAGCTCCATTTGAAAATGATTGGACTGCTGTCACAATTGGCAATTGCTAGAGTGACCTGAACCGACTGTACAAAGAACTCTGTGAGTTACAGTTGAAGCATATACGTTTTGTTTCTTGGATTTATAAAGCTACAGTCTGGTTTTGCCATCATTACCCATATCACAATTGAAACAGGAAGTGGTGACTCACCAAAGACGCTGAAGCCTAGAACACAAGTGGAGGTTGCCCACTCCACATTACGAACTAGGTCCATGCTCGTCACATGTTTGCCGCTGGAAGCTTCCCCTTTACCACAAACAGAAGATAAGCTTGAATGTACCACAACACTACATAGACTACAGTTATAGACAGAGTTATCTGTTTGGACAAAAGAGACTCACAGAATAGGATCTCGTAGTCTCCTGAGTTGGTTACAATGTATTGGCTGTCGACGGACCAATCCAGGTGGGTGACAAAACTAGAGTGACCCTATGAGAAAAAATAAATAAACAAAATCACAAAGATGTTAGGGTAATAGTTCAGAAAACAGAGGGATTTAATTTCCTATAATTGGGATTGTCTTTATTACTTACAGTGCATTTCCCCACGCGGCTGTACTTCTTGCCATTCTCCGTAACGGCATAGATGTAAACAAAGTTGTCATGGGAACCTATGGCTAGGAAGTTGCCATCTAAGAGCAGGAGAGTTAGGTTAGTTGTGAATGTAGGAGGAGATGGATAAGAATACTGTACAATCCTGTACTGTTTTGTTCAGACAGATGGTCAGCCATTTTCAGAGATTTCACTTATTGGAGTCATTAACAATGTGTATATTTAAGGCGGGATATATGATATTGTAAATGACGGTCTCTTGTACAGTACCTGGGGAGTACTTGACATTAGAGATTATCTCGTTGCCATCAGTGTGCATGAACACCAGGTCTCGGGTGTCAGTGTCCAGCACCAACCACCTACAGACACAGACAGGATGAGGAAGTATAGGTGAGATCATTTGATGGTGTCCTTCCCCTGATACTATGTAATCAAATTCCATACCAAATCCTTCATCCTGTCTAAATGAATTGGGGACATTGTCCAATAAGAAATGATTGTCAAGCCAATGTTTGAGGGTCTGAGGATGTACAGTACCTTCCTGTCATGGTCCCCACTGCCAGCACAGCTCCACTGGGATGGAACCCTGCAGAGCGCCCTGGGTCCTGGAGGATGGAGAGAGACATGGAGGATCAACAGGGCTGCATGGTGCCCATCACATACAAGACACTAAGTCAGGACGCTTACTATGGACTGATGTAAATTCACTAAACAGCTAGATGTTTCAGGTGCCTTTGTCATTACAGCAGGGTAACCAAGTGCAGATTTGGACCAACTACGTCAAACTACAACTCTCTTCTTGAAGCTGGTGTATATTCAAAAGGAGAGTAGCTACAGAGAAGAGTCGGAAGATTGAGCACCTCGATGGTCTTGCTCCAGAGAGGCTGATGGGAGTTGGTGTCCCATAGGTGGACAAGCTTGTCCTGGCCACAGGTCACAAACTGCTCCATAGAAGGATGGATGTCCAGGCCCCACAGCTCATCTGTGTGACCCTGAGAGATGGAGAGATTAAGAGAGGAGGCAAGAGAGGTGAGATTATAGAGAAAGGGTATTGTGTGTACAGAAAAAGCAAAATGGAGACAGATGAGGAAGAACGGTAAGAGAGGAAGGGATAGAAGAGAAATACTGGGGTTATAAAAACAGGTAAAAACAGATATATACTTCCTACTTATTTGTAGGACATAACTAGTTACAGGGGCAATTGAGAGGTTGTGTACCTGTACTATAGGGTTGAGTGTTTCAGGGAATGAGCCTGTAAGGATGGCGTTCTTGGTGGTCCCCACTAACAGCTCCCCCTGCTTCCCCTCAGTCACGGATCTCACTGGCCCAAACGCCTCAGGCACCTGAGAAAGAGCACACACAACATCAACAAGCATAAAACTATACATCTCATCTGTCATTCTCAAGTTGCATTATGACAACCCAAAGAACATCTATACAGTTAACAAACACTTGGTCTTTGTAACCGTCACGTGCTAAGGAAAAAGTAAAGGGAAGCGATGACCTCAGCCATTTTGATTTTGGTTCATATAGAGTACAGCATGTCCTTATCTGCATACGGTTTACTCATCCTTCTGAGTCATTCACACCCTCTTCTCTCACCTCCATCTCACTCTGCTTGTGATAGTCATGGTCCCAGAGCACCATCCTGCGGTCCTTCCCTCCACCTGACACCAGTGTCCCGTCCTTCAGCACACACAGGGAGAAGATCCCGCCCTCGTGGGCCCGCGCCACCACCTGGCTGATCCGGTTCCCACCTGTCAATCACAAACCGCTGTCAAATAATATGCTTCGAGGAGGGACGTTTGGCGTGGACTTGTGTGATGTGTACTTTATTCATAATAAATTGCTTTCATATAAGTAAAGAAATGGATGTGTGAATTGAATGACTGGTTGCAGAGCACTGAGTTAAAGTGGCTGAGAAGGCTGTTGTCTTCAAACAGACCTTTGGCCCAGACGTAGATGTTCCCACTGGAGTCTCCTGTGATGGCGTCTCCGTTCTCAGCAAAGGCCACACACAGCACGTACTTGGGCTTCTCGTTTTTCTGACAGAAAAGGTTTAACAGTTCTGTTATAATTCAAGAATTACTTTGTGTACACAATATCATATTTTTTACAGTTACCAGCTGTAACAGGAGACAGAAGTTAAGTTGTTTTTCGGTCGTCCACATACGTCGAACAGCCCCTGGCGCTTGGTGAGAGTGTTTCCCTCCATGGTCCAGAAGTTCAAGTGGGACTTCCCACAGGTGACGATCAGGTTGGCGTCCATTGGGTGGAAGGCTGTGGCCAGCACTGAGTCATTAGAGCACTGGAGGGGATGACAGGAGAATTAGACCCCTGAACTGGCAGACGATGGTGACTGACTGCACCACAGACTACAACACTTACTTATACCCAAGCCTACACTGTTGACGCCTTCACTTTTCTTTATTGATGATTTATGATCAATCATGACTAGTCTTTATTGCAGTGATATACCATGCAATACCAAGGAAAGCAGCTCTCCTCATGCATACTGTAGTTTAGTCTGTGAGACTTCATCACCTTCACATCCGCAAGCTGCTTCTCCTTCTGCCAGTTCCACACAGACAGGATGTGGTCATTGGCATCATCGACGGCACAGAGATGAGCACCACCATTCTGTTGAACGACAGGTATTTGTCAGTGCCATATACATCATGTAAATAAATGGCTCCGTTTCAGTCAATTTATGGATATTTAACATATACAGTGCATTCGGAAAGTATTCAGACCCCTTGACATTTTCCACATTTTGTTACGTTACAGCCTTATTCTACATTGGATTACATAAATGTTTTCCCTCATCAATCTACACACAATACCCCATAATGACAAAGCGAAAACCGGTGTTTATAAATGTGTGCAAATGTATTACAAATTAAAAACAGAAATATACATTTACATAAGTATTCAGACCCTTTGCTATGAGACTCGAAATTGAGCTCAGGTGCATCCTGTTTCCATTGATCATCCTTGAGATGTTTCTACAACTTGATTGGAGTCCACCTGTGGTAAATTCTATTAATTGGACATGATTTAGAAAGGCACACACCTGTCTATGTAAGGTCCCACAGTTGACAGTGCATGTCAGAGCAAAAACCAAGCCATGAGGTCGAAGGAATTGTCCCTAGAGCTCCGCGACAGAATTGTGTCGATGCACAGATCTGGGGAAGGGTACCAAAGACTTTCTGCAGCATTGAAGGTCCCCAAGAATACAGTGGCCTACATCATTCTTAAATGGAAGTAGTTTGGAACCACCAAGACTTCCTAGAGCTGGCCTACCGGCCAAACTGAGCAATCGGGGAAGAAGGGCCTTGGTCAGTGAGGTGACCAAGAACCCGATGGTCACTCTGAAAGAGCTCCAGAGTTCCTCTGTGGAGATGGGAGAACCTTCTAGAAGGACAACCATCTCTGCAGCACTCCACCAAATCAGGCCTTTATGGTAGAGTGGCCAGACGGAAGCAACTCCTCAGTAAAAGGCACGACAGCCCGCTTGGAGTTTGCCAAAAGGCACCTAAAGATTCTCAGACGATGAGAAATAAGATTCTCTGGTCTGATGAAACCAAGATTGAACTCTTTGGCCTGAATGCCAAGCGTCACGTCTGGAGGAAACCTGGCATCATCCCTAAGGTGAAGCATGGTGGTGGCAGAATCATGCTGTGGGGATGTTTTTCAGCGTCAGGGAGACTAGTCAGGATCGAGGGAAAGATGAACGTTGCAAAGTGCAGAGAGATCCTTGATGAAAACCTGATCCAGAGTGCTCAGGACCTCAGACTGGGGCGAAGGTTCACCTTCCAACAGGACAATGACCATAAGCACACAGCCAAGACAACGCAGGAATGGCTTCGGGACAAGTCTCTGAATGTCCTTGAGTGGCCCAGCCAGAGTCCGGACTTGAACCCGATCGAACATCTCTGGAGAGACCTGAAAATAGCTGTGCAGCGATGCTCCACATCCAACCTGACAGAGCTTGAGAGGATCTGCAGAGAAAAAAGGGAGAAACTTCCCAAATACAAGTGTGCCAAGCTTGTAGCGTCATACCCAAGTAGACACGAGGCTGTAATCGCTACCAAAGGTGCTTCAACAAAGTACTGAGTAAAGGGTCTGAATACTTATGTAAATATGATATTTTATATACACATTAGAAAAAAATTCTAAAAACCTGTTTGCGCTTTGCCATTATGGGATATTGTGTGTAGATTGATGAAGGAAAAAACAATTTCATCCATTTTATTTTTTTTATTTTTTTTTTATTTTTTTTATTTTTTTGGTAATTTAGCAGACGCTCTTATCCAGAGCGACTTACAGGAGCAATTAGGGTTAAGTGCCTTGCTCAAGGGCACATCGACAGATTTTTCAACTAGTCGGCTCGGGGATTAGAACCAGCGACCTTTCGGTTACTGGCACAACGCTCTTACCCACTAAGCTACCTGCCGCCCTTTTAGAATAAGGCTGTAACATAACAAAATGTGGAAAAACTCAAGGGGTCTGAATACTTTCCGAATGCACTGTATGCTGGCTATTGTCATGGAACATGCTTTCAAAGTAATAATGAATTACTTTCTCAAAGTTAGGTCTGTAATCAGGTTGTGAAGGCCTTACCGACTTGGAGAAGGCCACACATGTGACCGCCCGGTCAAACACGCCTATCCCAATGACATGCAGGGTATTGAGACTGACCGAATCCCACACACGCACATGAGGAGGCAACAGCTGAGAGAGAGAGAGTGGGTGTGAGAGAAATAAAATGGTCATGCATTACAGTGAAATATATATATAATATATGTAAATAATATACAATATAAGATGGTCATAAGAGGTCATTTCTTCAGAAAGTGTCCATTTTAAAATGTACCTTGCCCTCTAACACCTGATAATGAAATTAATGAGAGAGAGAGAGAGAGAGAGAGTGGGTCTGAGAGAGAAATTGGAAACACTGCAGTCATGTACGTACTACTGTGAACCACAATACGATTCCCATAAGAGATCAGAACAGGTAATTCCTTCAGAATTGAAGAACATTTTTGATTTTAAAATGTACCTTGCCATCTTTGGAGGTTCCAGCTACTTGTCCAGTGGCTATGGTGACCATGTCTGGATGGATGCCTAAGCTGCCGGGAAGAGAGCACAGTGACAGTGATTTACATTTACGTCATTTAGCAGACGCTCTTATCCAGAGCGACTTACTTATTTGTTTTCTCTAGTGGCACAGCTAGCACTGCGATGCAGTGCCTTAGACCACTGCGCCACTCGGGAGACATGTGGTGAGTCATAAGTTCAAGCTAACCTTTCCCACTGTCCTCTGGGGACTTTGTTTTTCAGTCTCGGTAGACGGCATTACAGCCTGTTGTATAAGTCAACACATTTATTAGGCCCTTTATTAAAGACTCATGAAATAAACAAACACTCAATGATACTTCAACAAGCAAATAATGGGCCCTACAACAAATACATACGGTATCAAGAGTCCTTGAGGAAGTGTTGTGATGATACATCATATATATATTTAAGGTACATTTTACATTATTATAGCCACACTGAAACATTAGTCTACAATACAAATGAAAGAGTATGCTGGTCAGGCATATCAAAGAGTTGTCTATAGCCCAACATGTATGAAAATGATACTGTGCAAGTAGGACATTATAGTAGGACCATATACCAGCCCAACCTTTGTTTGCACAGGAGACACTGAGCCTCAAACAGGACCTAATTTAAATAAAGTTAGTTTATCATGAATCAATGTGTCATTCAAGGAAGTTCTCTTGGCACAGGAAGCCTTGTAAATTGCCCCGATTTGAATCAAATGATAGCTGGTGATTATCAGATGAAACTGTGAATGCTATCTAGTGAGTAAATCACATTTAGCTAAATTAATTCCAAATGAAACATCTTGCCCTTTGCGAAGCCTATCACGTGCATTGCTGCACCATCTGGAGTAAAATCTAAGGCTAAGAAGAAAAGGTACATTTCCTGAAGAAAAGTTGTGTGCTTGCGCCAGTCATCTAAAAGGTTATGGTAGTGGGAGATGCTGAACCAAGCACACTAGCTAGCCTTACCATTTGACATCGTCATTGTGGCCCAGGTAATGTCTCTGCTGCTGTTCCTCCACGTTGTAGAGCACCACCACAGAGGCATTGAAGTAGACTATCTCCCCTGTGGGGAGCAGGTAGAGGTTGGAGCGGCAGTCTCTGCCCCTGTACCCATACCTGGACGACCGAGGGTTAAGGACCACAACAGTAACCCTGTCTGAACAACCATAGTGTTGAACAGTAGGAGGCTGATGCTATCTCAGAACTCATGGAAGGGAAGTACAATAAAACCAAATAAGTTAGTCTCCAGAGGTGATCAACTACACAAAATAGCAATGTGGTACTATATTCTTGTGTGATGACAGTAATGCAACACTGAAATGTCCTTTCTCAAATGCGCATTATGCTTCCATAGCCATTGTCCCCGACCGAGCTTTCCCAGGTTCATCTGGGGTGTAATCATTAGTCCAACCCTAGCAAACGAAAAAAAAAAAGTGCAACAATAACAAGTTTATATTGGAAAAATCCAGTTAGGTCCCTCCCTGTTTTGTTCTGTTTAGTTCCTAGTGAATACACCCCTGTATGCCTAGCAGCACTACTCTCTGTTTGTCAGTGACAGAAGGATACACCCACTGCAGTTTGAGCTTGTGCTCAGGCAGCACCCCCTTGTGGTCCAGGCTGTAGCTGTCCCTCTTCTGGTCAGGCATGTGCATGGTGACTGGCCGACCCCTCAGGAACATCCTCACATAGCCATCCTCTGATACAGGAGAGGGGGAGAGATAAGAACATGAAGGAAGTTGTTTTTTTATGGTGAAACACTTCCTCTCTATACCATTCCTTGCAAGCATGATCGCATGTACGGTAGGTAGTGAAATGTCAAATCAAATGTAACAGCCTTTTGAACATAAGCACTCAAACAAAATCTGTTCCCCACCCATGTAAGAGGGAGGATTTGTGCATTGAATCACTGAAGCAAAAATATATAGCTTTAGTGTATGTCATTTCAAACTGTTCTGAAGCTTTGCAGAAAAGAAATGATGTTGAGGCACTACAATTACTCAATGTACCCCATTATACGGTCTCTCTTGGCTGACATAACATCATATAAAAACTCATTGCGGTTATGGTTTGCATTATAGTGCTGAAGCTGCTGTCATAACGTGAGTCAATTGAGCTCATTAATGGAACAGTGTGCTGTGCTATCTGTCTCTTACCATGCAGCTCTGTGGTCCCTAATCATTTACCCAAGTACTCACAGAGGACAAGGGAAAATGCAGGTAATTGGCTTGTTAAAAATGAATGCAGCCCCCAACAATAACAGACAGGCTATTGGTTGTTGTTTATTGGACATTTTCATGCTTAACTTCAGTGCTCCTGTTTCATGGATTTCCATGTAGTAACCTGGGCAACGCTTACTTGTTACGGGGGTTGCATTTCAAAATGCTCAGTGCCTGGAAATGATGTTTTTGTTTGCATGTAATTCATATACTATAATGAATTATCTTGCTAAGGTACACTGTATTCTTTAGTCAAACTGAGGTATAAAAGGGTGCCGAGGACGGTAAAGGAATCACACACAGGCCTGTCGCTGTGCTAACACGTACCTGCATTGACAGCGCATTCTTTGCTGAAACAAGAAAAAGATAAGAGTCAGTGGATTGTTATACACGTCAAGGTGATCGTTATGACAAGACACTTGGTGGGAGTCGTTTTGATGTTTTTAACTCATGGTGTTGCTGCAATGGACAAAATTATTCAGTGACCTCATCCTTTATTCCTGACCTCCTACTTTATTCCTGAGCCCATCTACCAGCTCCACAATGACGTTTAGCTTCATCCAAATGGTACTGCAATATTAAAAAGTAGTAGTTCATACTGTAGAGCATATAGACTACATAAACATATTAAATATAGTATTCACAGATGCAAACACAATGCGGAAGGGAAAATACTGTATTCATGAGATACGGCTAGCCGAAAATACAACTGGTGCCATGCCAAGAAATGAAAAATAAGGAGAGTTATTATGAGCGAGAGTGGTAGAGAATGAAATAAAGAGCGAGAGAGTGACAGACACAGCACGACAGTCAATATCCTATAGAGTGGCCTCTCCAGCACTACCCTGCATCAGCTGAAAAGTAATGAGTTTCTGTCAAGGCCACCGATAGATTGCCTAGCTAGGACAGTTTGAGAGTACCATGGCAACACAGTCACAGGAGTGATGATAAGAGAGACTCTAGGAGAAACAATCCCTCTCGGTTTGTAGGGAACATGAATTGCATGAAATAGCCATGATGGCCATCTTAACCATCCGAGAGTATAGAGCAGTAGGTTATTCAGTTTGGAGGGAGACTGTGGATACAATTACAATACTACTGCAGATTATTTTATTTGACAGCTTGTTTTATTCATTCTTGCTATTCAAACTGAAAATGTATTGTAGTACATTTGGGCCAATACAAGTATGGATTCTCTCAAGGCACAGCACATCCAATTTGGATTGACAGACTGAAAACATAAAAGTGAAAGTAAGCAGAGAGGATTTCATATTTCTGTCCTTGGCAGAGCATTCATCCACTACAGTGTATTATATCTGGAGACTGGTTGTTTGTGGGACAACCACAGAGACAGCCGGGGAAAAGCGCTCTTTAAAGTGGCCACATAAAGACCGGTTTGTCTGCCTGTGGCTTTCAAAAAGAGGAGAGGCCCTGTTGTGTCCAATGTGAGATGCTGAAAGATCCAAAGCCACTAAGGCATTTACTTAGTAATTATTTATGAACCTTGTGTTTGTTTCTTTTCAATTCATTAAAACAAGCAGCAATCTGTACCATTTGGTACAAGATAGTTACTTCAAAGAATTCAACATAATAAGTAAGTACCAGAAAGTACTCTTTATCACCTAGCATCATTATCGAGTAAATTCCAGTTGCTACCGGAATACAGAGAACAATATATCCACAGTGGCCTTCTGTACAGATTGTTGTAGTATTACATCATTGTGCATAGACTTCACAAAGAGTAAGACTACATTCCACATGGGAAATGTGAGGACATGGAACATGTGATACTATTGTGTTGTCTCGATTAGGAAAAGACAACATTGCATGTTGTAGTCTGTACTGATGTGAACAGTTGTCTAGCATAAAGCAAACAGAAATTGGGGCCAATAATGTAGTGGTCTTGCAGTTTGAGTGTTTCAGGCAATTACTGGATGGTGTTTCAGCAGTGGACAGAGTGGTTTGAGTCAAGTTCCTGTGCACTCAGACAATATGGCTGAGATTTGCACTGCAAATTAGTAATAGATGACAGCATGCGTTATCTCAGCAGCGAAGTGATTTTGAGAGCCTACTCTATCAAACACTGTATGACAAGTCAGCACAGAGAGATAGAAAAGTGGTCCAACAGGATATCATGCTCTCTTCCTCAACCAGTATTTGCATGCATTCAGAACCCTGAATCAAATTTGCCATTCAAATACATGCAATCTGTTCCTCGTCCTCAGGCTCAGCTATCCCATCGAGCCAGTCTGCAATCAGGGCGCGTCAGTCGATAAGTTTAATGCATGTGGATGAGCAAAGGTGCCAATCAATAGTCATTCTGCAGAGCAAGAGGAATCAGTAATCCAAATAAATAAGCCACCCACGATCACAATGAAACTGAAACATTGCAACAGCGAGGGGGGAATGTTAAGTAAGCCCATTCTTTTTGGTTTGTTGACTCACACACCCGTAATGTAATTAAGGATCTGCCCAAAACTGGAATGGGACAGAGCTCCCCCAGCCTATTCATAGACGCCAACTCTAGTGTCTGTTCACAAAAGTATCTTCAGTTCGGGGGGGTTTTGTTAAGAGCCCCGACGGTCGGTCTGAACGTTAGCACGGATCGCTTGCGGTACAGTTTTGGAAACATAAGGACCATATTGTCATATCAGCGAAAAATAATAATAAAAAAAGGTTAAATTACTACACACCTTTATAGGGTCACCACATGGCCATATTTCTATGTTACAGCACTTGTTTACGGAAAACCGAGTGGACTACCTGTGCTAATTAGCTATCTGCGTCTCTGAACACCTGTGTGTAAACGGAAGACAGACGACCACAAACGTGTTGTCACTGAAAATAACTGTCAGCTGCAACTGTGTTAAAACCAGTTAAAACAGTGTACAGTGAGTATTTTGTGAAATTATTGTGAGGTTATATGAAAGTAGAGGGATTTATGATTCTAGAACCGTAACGCAATTGAGAATCGATTCACGTTTAGATGGAGTATTTGGTTGTTTTGGCTTCCAGATCCAATTCACCCTTTAAACAGAACATGTAAGGTCCTTGGACTAAGGAGTACTGTTAGGCTTCTTTAGTCCAATATTGAGCTAAACTGGAACCATGTGAACTACAATCCTGACTTTGTTTTAATGTTTAGAAACGTTAATAATTCTCGCTTGCGATACGGTTTTGGAAACATTAAGCCCTCTACTTCTTATCACATTAAAATAATTTCACAAATGCTAAATATATACTTACTGTACACTGTTTTAACCGTTTTTAACACAGTTGCAACCTATAGTATTATGTATAGCAATATGTAACTTTTTGGGCGACCCGACCAAATTCACATAGAAATGTTATAGATCATTGAAAGCAAGTCTAAGAAGCGGTAGATCTGTTCTCTATGCGCTATTTCTATGCTTCCCTTAAGTTTTGTTTTTGCATCATTTACTTTCGGTTTTGTACACCAGCTTCAAACAGCTGAAAATACAATATTTTGGGTTATTGAAAATATATTTCACAGCGGTTTAAATACAATGATTCTCTACCCTATACATTGCTTGTTTTGTCACAAAACTATTAGAATTTTTGCAACCAGGAAATGGCAGAGGGATTTCTGCATATTGCACCTTTAAACAGTTTCTGTTGGAAATTACTATTGGCCTTTGTTTCTGTGCTGCCCCTCCCCAAACCCCACTGAAAATAAAAGCATCAAAAGGTCTGCATGACCACATAATTAAAAAAAGTTACTGCTTCCCGTTGGAAAAAACTATCCATCCACCCAAAATGGCTTTTTAAACAATCTCCTTCCTAACTGCAAACTGTTAAGTATAAAGCATTAATTTACCTGGGTGATCTCTTCATGGTAACTTTTCCGTTAGGTAACAGCACGGTGTTGGCAAGGCGGTTCACACAACAGAACCCTGTCGACAACTAACAGGCTTCCTTGTTGATTCAGTTAACTTTAACTGTGTCCGGAGGCTGGGCACTTTTTCCACCTATGGGGAGGCACTTCCTGACTCTGCTGGACCTCCCCTCTGCTTGGAAACCACACCTCCATTACCTACGCCCCAGGAATTTGACACCCTCAGCAGAGTGAGCTCATTGAGGGAAGAGGGAGTGGACGGACTGACTGTATACATCTGTCTTTCAAAGCTTAATAGCACCTCCATAAAAGATTTTGTTATCTACTATTCAAACAATGAGCAGGTGTGGGGAGTTTCTGTTTGGTACAAGCAACCATCCAAGCATTTGACTGTGAATACACAGTTCCATCTTCCTTTATTAATCGACTGTGCTTTGTTCATTTTTCATTTACGTCATTTAGCAGACGCTCTTATCCAGAGCGACTTACAGGAGCAATTAGGGTTAAGTGCCTTGCTTAAGGGCACATCGACAGATTTTTCACCTAGTCGGCTCGGGGATTAGAACCAGCGACCTTTCGGTTACTGGCACAACGCTCTTACCCACTAAGCTACCTGCCGCCCTATCACCATTACTTAGATGTATGTAAATAATGATGCTGTTAAATACAGTAGCCTACATAAGACTGCACCGGACTCAAATTATGGAAGTACATGTTAAAACAGTAGATTTGCATTTCTAGATGTATGTTGTCAACATAGAGAGGTCATATCACCTCCCTCCCTCCCTGGCTGTCTCCTCTCCTCCCTAGACATTACACATACAGGGGTTTAAATTATTCAAGCCAGTCAAACATCCAGTGTGCATTCACATGCTCTCTCCATAGAAATACAACACCACGGTGTTACACAGCAATGCATCAGTGGTGCATTCACACAAGTGTTTAATGATCCTTTGTCATCTGATCTGAACAGCGAGAGGTTAAAAACAACGATCGATCTACTGATCAGAGTGTCCTAAATTGGACGACAACAAAACCACCTGAGACCTTGGGACCTCTACTGTCAGAATACAATGTCAGCCCGAGGAAGAGCTGGGAAGAACACAGCCCCACACCATATGTCACCTGTCTGATCGAAAGGGGAGAAAGAAAGGGTATTTACAGTATATCTGGCAAGTGAGGCAGATATGGATGCTTAGGACGTGACAAGATGTCTTGATATTTTCCTCAGAGATCAGAGATGAGCTGTACACCCATTCTCAGATGTTAGGTAGACTGCACAAATGTATATGAGGTATGCACAGATATATATTAGCACCGATGTGAGCTACGGACACAGATGTCTTGTGCATAAAAGAGGGACATTGATGTGAGCTAAAGTGGAACAAATCATAGTTAACTGTAACAAAGAGCGGCCTAAGCATGAACCTATGTGAGAATGCAATGCTAAGGTGCTCTCTACTTTGGTCTTCTCTGGCCAATGACTACATCATTGTCAGTCAGAGGGTTGCTTGGCTACACACGATGCTCTCTCAGTTAGCCAGATAGAGCAGGAGTGATTGCTGTGTCAGTGTTTCGAGGGTTAGCTGAGTCAGTGTCTGTGTTTAGAGGGTTAGCGGTGTCTGTGCTGTATCAGACAATCACCTGCTCCTGCCACATGTGGAGCTGCTGGACGAGGGGGTTCTGCTTCTGCTGTCAGACACCATCTCTCTCCTGGCCGTGGACAGGCGCTCCGTCGACATGCTCTTCCTGGTGGGGGAGGATACGTGAGCGGGGGAAGGAGGAAGAGGGGGAGGAAAAAGACGAGAGGTGGAAAGAGGGGGATGGTGAAGAGTGAACCAGGATATTGAGAGGGATATGAAAGGCAAGAAATGTCCCCAGTCATAAGTTTGCAGCGCCTACTGTAGATTCAAAGCCACACTGCCACCCTAAGGATGAGCTTGGAAATGCACAATAGAGGGATCCCAAGAAAAACAGTATTAGATCCACACATTCGGACAATGTCTTACCTTTTGATGGACAGCAACACTTCCTTTTTGGGAGAAGAGGGGGAGGAAGGGTATCCCCCCATACGTTTCTGCTGGACATAACCATTGCTGAGAGTGAGAGGCTTGGATGGTAAGGCTTGCAGGAGTTGGCGCACTGGCATCAAATGAGGGAGAAAACAATGGTTCAGTAAACAGATGTATGTTGTTGAAGCTTTTCAATTGGCACTGCAAATTCTTACCAAAGACTACATACAGTACATTGTTTATCTCTCCATTGCAAAATATATATATACAGTACCAGTCAAAAGTTTGGACACACCTACTCATTCAAGGGTTTTTCTTTATTTGTACTATTTTCTACATTGTATAACACATATGGAATCATGTAGTAACTCAAAAAGTGTTAAACAAATCAAAATATATTTTATATTTTAGATCCTTCAAAGTAGCGCTTGATGGTTTTTGCGACTGTACTTGAACAAACTTTCAAAGTTCCAGAAATGTTACAGATTGACTGACCTTAAAGTAATGATGGACTGTTGTTTCTCTTTGCTTATTTGAGCTGTTCTAGACATAATATGGACTTGGTCTTTTACCAAATAGGGCTATCTTCTGTATACCAACCCTACCTTGTCACAACACAACTGATTGGCTCAAACGCATTAAGAAGGAAAGAAATACCACAAATTAACTTTTAAGAAGGCACACCTGTTAGTTGAAATGCATTCCAGGTGACTACCTCATGAAGCTGGTTGAGAGAATGCCAAGAGTGTGCAAAGCTGTCATCAAGGCAAAGGGTGGCCATTTGAAGAATCTCAAATATAAAATATATCTTCATTTGTTTAACACTTTTTACTACATGATTCCATATGTGTTATTTCATTGTTTTGATGTCTTCACTATTATTCTACAATGTAGAAAATAGTAAAAATAAAGAAAAACTCTGGCATGAGTAGGTGTGTCAAAACTTTTGACTGGTACTATAGTTTCCTGATCTTTCTTATATCTCTCAGATATAGGACAGACACTTCAGAACAAATTTCCTTTAGATAAAAAAAAAAAAGTTTTACTAGATGTTTATCCATGTATGAAGCTGTTATTCAATGTGTTTCTATGGGCCAATTTAAAATGTTGAATCAACTAATTTTTATATATTTTTTGATACCTTAAGGAGTCCTAAAATTCCAAATCAAATAGCCAACTGATCCTTGGTATGACCATCTTAAAACAATTCCCCCTGAAAACAATTCCCCCTGGCTGGCAACCAACACTCTCCACATCCTCAGTAGCAGTAGCCTCATGTATCACAGGCTTCTAGACTCATCTATTACAGCTAGTATGTTGACGAGACTAAGGTGGTCTAACGTGGTCCCTGCCTCCTAGCTCCCCAGCCCCTCACCCTTGGTGGGTGCGGCCACGGTAGGCCTCCTCCCCCCGGCTCCGGCCCCAGGCTGGGTGAGCTCCTCACAGCAGCCCAGTCTGCGCAGGGCATCGGCCAATTCAGCCTTCAGCAGCTGGATCTCATCCTCCTGCAACTGGACACGCTGCTCCAGGTGGGACAGGCGGTCGTCCACCTCCATGGTGCTGCCCGCAGACACGTTGTCATCTGATAGAGATAGATAGATAGAGAGAGAGAGAGAGAGAGAGAGAGAGAGAGAGAGAGAGAGAGAGAGAGAGAGAGAGAGAGAGAGAGAGAGAGAGAGAGAGAGAGAGAGAGAGAGAGAGAGAGAGAGAGAGAGAGAGAGAGAGAGAGAGAGAGAGAGAGAGAGAGAGAGAGAGAGAGAGAGAGAGAGAGAGAGAAGTAAAAACAGACAGAGAGACAGACAGAGGTGGTGTCAGGAGGATGGAACAAAGGTGTTTTGTGGTTCACCCAGTACAGCAGCAGGAATTTGCATAATTCTCCAAGCTTTATGTGTTAGTTTTTGCTAATAAAGATTACACTAGGCTACTTCCTTGACAAACAATATGTTGGTCTTAGATTCCTACAGCAAAGAACACCAAAAAAGACAGTGCTGGGGTTTCTGACAGAGATGAAAAGCGGTATTTGTTTGAAACAAAATGGAGGCCAACCCCGTTTTGAAGATTTTGTCTCTACATCTCTGAAGAATAGCGGAGGTGCATAAAGATGGCGGCCCCCGTGCACTTAACACAAATGCCTCGTTTGCTAAGTTAACTGTATTGTACATTGCTGTCCTTCACCATTTTGTGTGTAGTCATTAGCACATTATCCCTGACCCCAGTTATACCTCCAAGACGCCGGCAATTTGAAAAAAATCTTTATGCACCTTTGTGTGATGCTAGCTAGACCCTAACTTCTCGTCCTTCACTGGGATGACATCATTTGGCTGTCCAATGTAATCCTCTGTTTCAGCTCCAATGCTGACCTCTGCAATATCAGATAGGATGCACTGTAACTGAAAGGTCTGACAATGTTTTCAAATGTCTTTCAACAAAACAATGCAGTTAAAACAGATTCTGTGACAATGTAACAGCATGCTGTACATACCGTATAATGTTGAGTTGACGACTGTTTGCCACTTGACAACATTTCCGTATTTGTTATCATCATATGCCATTCAAATGAACAAGAGCCATTGTTAGATGAATGTGTCTTTGTAGAAGGATATTTGCATATGATAATTCTACCTGGACTAATACCCCAATAGTACTACCAACAGGATTTCTTAGTATAATGCTGCTCCGACTGACATGCCTATTTACTCTGCCTGTAATATGTCTGACCCAGTGGAACCAATTATCTCATCTCTCAGTCAGAAATATTGTGGAAGAACACACATATTCAAATTGGGCATAGTGGAGAGTTTGACTTTAAAAATCCCCACATCTGTTAGAGGTTTTTATTCAGCAGGAGGGGAAATGAAAGAACATGTCAAACTGGATACTCCGACATGACAAATACCTATTGGATTCTATGAGGACTTAGGTATAGTTTTTCAAGTAATTCAATTTTCCCAAATGGAATTACTTGGCTGATGCTGTCAATTAACCATGGCGTGATTTATAACCTTGGTCATCATTTGAAATCTGCTGAGTAAAGAAAGCATTGATAGATTTCAATCGCCTCTGCAGCAAATGTAAATAACACTGCCTCTGAACGGCCAAGTTACAAAACAACCACAGCTATGGAGGTTTACTCCACCCATCCCCATGTCACAAACTAAAACACCTGTTTGAAACGTTTCTGGTAATGATTTAAGTGTGATCATTCATTCATTTAAACCTACCTAATTATTCAACAATGATTCCACATGAACGCCATCCCATTACTTTGTTAATGAAACAACCTTCCCCCTCGCACTTTACACACAGTAGCTGTCCGACAGACTGCAGGCTTATGATGCATACTCAATAACTTTCTCTTTACTGCCTCCAGCAGATGACACAGCACAGGCAAAGGACAGCTACAGCTAGCACAGTTAAAGCAGGTGGCAGCTGTGTTAAAAACGCATGGCTACTAATGATATAATATGAAAATGACTAAATGGGGAGAGGAGAGAGGGAATGAGAGGAGGGAAGGTTAGCTCTATGGCGTAACGTGGACAGGGATGAACCCCTGTGGGATGCGAGAGGACAATGGAGGTCAGGGGCGAAACCAAAGCCTGCTGAAATATTAATAGGGCTCTGGGCTTCCCTTACCTGTCATACTCAGTCACTCAGTCACTCAGCCAGCCAGTCACTCAGTCAGACAGCCTGCTCTCCTCTCCTTAGCTCTCTTGGGGACTCTCGGGATGCCAAGTCTGGGCTTCTTTCTGATGTAGGGTTTTTCCCTCCTCTCCTCTACAGCCAGTGCCTCTTCTTGGACCAACCCCCCCTCCTCCTACTTATTCTCCTCCTCCTCCTCCCTAGCGGTACGTGCAGCTCACAAAGAGACAGGCGAGTCACTGTTTGTAACAGGACACTGCTCCCTGCAGCCCTGCCTCCACAGCGGCAGCAGTGGATGCAGCCAGAGGCTGGGAGAGAGGCTGGCTTGGCTGGGGGCCAGACCGATACACTGCTGCAGAAACAGCCAGGCACTAACAGGAAGTGAGACTGCAGTGGGTGGGATCCGAGTCTCCTCCATTCATGACACACAAACACACTCACTCACACACATATAAATGTGTATGTGCTCACATCAGGCACACAATGGCATGGCTAGAATTATACCGTCCATACTATCACTGACAGAATGACAGACACAATTTAGCCCCCTCCCTTCATCTCCAAGGAAGTCACTGAGGTTTTCTCTATCAATAACACACACACCACTGGGACCAGCATCTACATTAGTAACAATGTGAGCAAACCCTAGAGGGGATCCTACTACCTGCTGTCACACCATGTGAGCCAACGGTTAAGACACCTGAACGCCGACCTGTAGGTCTGAGATTTCATAACAGATTAACCATTGTTGTTGCACGCCGTCTGAGGCAGTCAATAACACAAATGGGCCAGATGGTCACAAGTTAAAGTACATTTACCTTGGCAAGCCTTTTACTTTCTATTGTTTGCATTCATAATAATCAATAGCTTGTTGTGGGATAAAATACACCTGTACACTCAATTGCTATCTCAGCTGTTAAAGTGCTTAACCTCTAGTGACACTAGGAGCTAAATCGTCACCACCAGCACCAGACTAGAGCTTTGGTCACACACAAAGGCAGCAACCAGTAAAGGAGCTGGTCAACCCTGACCAAGATGGCTCCAAAGCCAATTCTACCTCCTTTTGCCGGAGGAGCTGAGCTGCTCCCCTCTGTATTCCACCGTCTGGGGCGATCCGCAGCACATCCAGGCTACCCAAATGTTCTGAGAACAGAAGTGAAAATGTTGAATGTTTTGGGAACGTTTATTTTTAGGTTGCATTGAGGTTCTGAGAACGTTTTACTCTGGTTCCTTCATTTCACTGCACCTATCCGGTGTATGTGACAATAAAACATCATGTATGTTTCTTTTTTTTGTGGGGGGGGGTTGGGGGGTTATTATTGCTCTGAGAATGGAAATTATATATTATTTGGAGGGGTTTTTGAATAACTTCCTTAAAACATTCACTGAATGTTTCAATATGATTTTCAATAACATTGCTAGCTTATTTTGGGTTAACTTTTTTGAACTTCGAGCACAGATAGGCCACATGGAAATTCATTTCCTTATGCATTATTTATGCAAACATTTATTGTTTATTGTGACACGGCACCAGTGAGATTTAAACTATAATCTTCTGTTCTCTATCCATGGAATTAGTCCACTGCACCACCAGGAGGGAACTAGCATGCCATGTTTTTTAAGCATAAAAAGCTGTTAATTTTAGTCTATTCAAACAAACCCCATTTTAAAGGAAACAAGCACTCATGAAGATCAGGTGTGGCATATTAGTGGGCACGGGACAACACAACTAAAGGAAAACTGAAAAATTATATTTTGGTATTTGTTTCATTAGTTCATTGTTGCTATAGCCCCAAAGTGTTTTGAATGTCAGCAATCAAGTTTTCAAGATATATAACTTTCAAAGCATCATACCGGCTGTATTTCTGTATTTTGAAAGTTATATATCTTGAAAACTTGATTACTGACATGCAAAACATTTGGGACTATATCAACAATGTACTAACCCTAGCTACGTCCAGATTCCAACCATTTGAGCCCCTCCCTTCCGTCCACTGTATTGCCGGACCTTTCAGCGTCCTCTGATAATCTGTGGGGGTGGTTCAGGAGGTTGGTGCTCTTGAGGAGGTTGGTGTTGATGCTGCTATAGCAGCAGTTATATCAGAACTGGAGGACATAACTTCATTGAAAAAACAGCAAATAACTGCATTGAAGGCTTTTCTCAAGGGAGATGTTGTTTTCGCTCTTCTCCCAGCTGGGGTTCGCTAAGAGCTTGATTTACCAGCTAGCTCCGCTGGTAGTCAAGAAAATGGAACGGATTGAGTGTCACCGTTCAGCCTGGACTCATAGGCTAGACGTAACATAATACACGTAAATCAGGGACACTGAAATTAGTGTGACATGTTACGTTTGGTTTGGTTACAGTGAATTCAAAAAGTATTCACACCCCTTGACTTTTTCCACATTTTGCTGTGGTACAAAGTGGGATAAAAATGGATTTAATTGTCATTTTTTTGTCAACAATCTACACAAAACACAGTATCTTCTTTAGATAAGTATTCAACCCTCTGAGTCAATACATTAGAAATCACCTTTGGCAACGATTACAGCTGTGAGTCTTTCTGGGAAAGTCTCTAAGAGCTTTCCACACCTGGATTGTGTAACATTTGCCCATTATTATTTTCAAAATTCTTCAAGCTCTGCCAAATTGGTTGTTGATCATTGCTAGACAACAATTTTCAGGTCTTGCCATACATTTTCAACCAGATTTAAGTCAAAAATGTAACTCGGCCACTCAGGAACAATCAATGTCTTCTTGGTAAGCAACTCCAGTGTAGATTTGGCCTTGTGTTTTAGGTTATTGTCCTGCTGAACGGTGAATTAATCTCCCAGTGTCTGGTGGAAAGCAGACTGAACCAGGTTCTCCTCTAGGATTTTGCCTGTGCTTAGCTCCATTACATTTATTTTTTTATCCTGCAAAACTCCCCAGTCCTTAACGATTACAAGTATATCCATAACATGATGCAGCCACAACTATGCTTGAAAATATGGAGAGTGGTACTCAGTAATGTGTAGTATTGGATTGGCCCCAAACATAACACTTTGTATTCAGCACAAAAACTGAATTGCTTTGTTACATTTTTTGCAGTATTACTTTAGTGCCTTGTTGCAAACAGGATGCATGTTTTGTATAATTTTTATTCTGTACAAGCTTCCTTCTTTTCACTCTGTCAATTAGGTTAGTATTGTGGAGTAACTACAAATGTTGTTGATCCATTCTCAGAGTTCTTCTATCACAACCATTCAACTTTGTAACTGTTTTAAAGTCACCATTGGCCTCATGGTGAAATCTCTGAGTGGTTTCCTTCCTCTCCGGCAACTGAGTTAGGAAGGACGCCTGTATCTTTGTAGTGACTGGGTGTACTGATACACCATCCAAAGTGTAATTAATCATTTCACCATGCTCAAAGAGATATTCAATGTCTACTTTTTTTATGTTTTACCCATCTACCAATAGGTGCCCTTCTTTGCGAGGCATTGGAATTCCTCCCTGGTTGAATCTGTGTTTGGAATCCACTGCACGACTGAGGGACCTTACAGATAATTGTATGTTTGGGGTACAGAGATGAGGTACTAGTCATTAAAAAATAATGTTAAACACTATTATTGCACACAGAGTGAGTCCATACAACTTATTATGTGACTTGTTAAGAACATTTTTACTTATGAACTTATTTAGGCTTGTCATAATAAAGGGGTTGAATTCTTATTGACTCAAGACAGCTTTTAATTTTGTATTAATTTCTAAAAACATAATTCCACTTTGACATTATGGGGTATTGTGTGTAGGCCAGTGACAAAAAAATCTAAATGTAATACATTTTCAATTCAGGCTGTAACAGGACAAAATGTGGAAAAAGTCAAGGGGTGTGAATACTTTCTGAAGGCATAAGACAGAAGGTTACTTAAGGCTGAAAATGTAAGGCACAATTTTAGCTGCGGAAATTGTTGTTCTATAGTAGTTAGTTAGTTAGTTGAATGACTGCACAGAAATGAGTCTTTGTTACTATCTGTATGTTGTTACTTGTCCAAATGCAAACCGTCATAACTGTTGCTCAAAACTGTCAGTGGTGTTGTTTAATTTCAACTGTTAACTTTATTAATTAATCAAGAAGCATAAATAAAGTTAGATGTGTACTTTGTTATATAGATAAAAGCAGATAAAAAGTTGTACTGATAAATACAAGTCAATAAGAAATATTTACAGTTACAAAATTAGTGTATTTAGCCTACTCCTGCTCCTTAACTCCCAATGACTGTCTACCTCTTAGACAGGGTTTGATGGTCAGACTAAGCCAACCACATCCCCAGCTAGCCTGGCACCCAAGTTGTTTAAAATCAAAATGGGAACAACTCACTATACTTCACTTTTGAGAGAATGTTTCTGTTTAAACCTGGTTGGGTTTTGAACAGCTCTGCCTCCCTGACAACCTCCCCAAAGGCTAGAATGTCCCCGGTCTGGCAAGCAGCATAATGGATGCGACAAGACCTTGATGCCTCTAACTCAGCGTCTGTGGTGTCCATCAAGTCCTTGAGGACACCAATGGACTTGATAATCCTGTCTGCTGCTTGCTCAGTCATGTTTGGACCCAGGCCCTTCAAAAATGACTTCAAGAAGCTGAGGTGTTCCAGGTGTTTATGAACCAAATGGAAGCAAACAGAGCAAACGGAATGAAACGGGGAGGGACCTACCTGAATTTGTCCAATAGAAACTCTCGTTTGCGTTTTCCATTTGGAATAAACAGTTGGTTGGAAAACGTTTTGCAACAGATGAAACGGTTTGTAATAGAATCGGCGTAATGATTACACCCCTGGTTGCATCTGGCACTGAATCTACTACCAAGTCATGATGTTCTTTCTCATGGTTCTCCCTTGCTTTGCTGTATGTGTAGACATTTCTGCAACCTGGCATAGGGCATGGGATATGCTTCCTCTGTAGAGGTTGGCCCCTGGATGTATTTTTTACACCGGTTGCAATGTCAGTGATGTCACCAAACATGATGAATCTGTCCACGATTTGTGACACAGAGGCAAGCAGCCAACTCCTCTTCAAGTCAGGTGAACCGTTACTGACATGGTCGGGTATGAAACAGTCTGGGACATCTGTTGAGACAAATTCAAAAAAAGTGTAATAACGACAATGATGAATACATATTTGAGCTATGATATTTCAACAACATAAAAATATATATATATATAATTACATGGTAAAACAATTGTAAAGGTATCATCTCATTGTTTTCTAGAATAAAAAATAAGTTATCAGATACAGTATGTTGGACATTTTCAAGCATTTCATTTTTACTTATGCACTACTAGCTAGCTAGTTAGCTAGGAGTCCAATTAATGTTCAACATAGCGCAGACTCAATTAATATCATATTATGTAGTTATATTTACCATTTGTATGTAACGTGAACCTCATCCACAACAATCCTCATGAGGTTCTCCATACACTGTTGATGCCAGCATATTCCACCACTTGTTGTTCAGCAACCAAGACTCTGGGCTACTGAAAACAACCTGGCAACATCCATGGATCCCCAGAAGTGATCCCCAGCTTTGCAGCCTCTCTGATCTGGTCCTCCATGGAGGGCGACCAACGGTGACAACAACGAGAATTGGGTTCTGGATCCGTCCCATTTTCTTGACTACCAGCGGAGCTAGCTAGTAAATCAAGTTCTTGGCGAACCCAGTCGGGAGAAGATGTACATATTACCTCGACTAACCTGTACCCCCCACATTGACTCTGTACCGGTACCCCCTGTATATAGCCTCGTTATTGTTATTTTATTGTGTTACTTTTTTTACTTTATTTAGTTAATATTTTCTTAACTCTTATTTTCTTAAAACTGCATTGTTGATTTAGGGCTTGTAAGTAAGCATTTCACGGTAAGGCATATATGACAAATAAAATGTGATTTGATTAGAAAATGTCTCCCCTGAGAAAATATTTTAATGCAGTTATTTGCTGTTCTTACAATTAATTTATGTCCTATGTCCTTCGACTTCTGCGCCCCCAGATTATCAGAGGATGCTGATTCGTCCGGCCATACGGTGGATAGAAGGGAGGGGCTCAAACGGTTTGAATCTTGTTGTGACCAAAGTGTATCCGTGTAGCGAAACAGAATGTAAGCTTGCGAGATCAGGATGGTTTGTACGAGGCTAGAACATTACCAAAATTGAAATTAAATGTAACCATGTTTGAACTTTTAGGAAACGTTCTGTTAAAGTAATGAAATACCAAGAAAATAACGTTTTTTTTGTCAAGTGACTTAAATGTGCTGAGAATGTTCCAAAGCCAAGCAACAGTCCTGCACCATTCCCAGAAAGTTGTGGGAAGGTTGTATGCAAAATAACCATTGGACAACCACACTCTCACCAAGCTCTAAGAAACATATGGTTCTCAGAACGTTATGTGCTAGCTGGGTAGGCAGTGGCCATTGGAGACCATGGCAGGACACCCAGGCTGGGTGCTGGGCATTGCAGACCCTGCCATGGGAAATATATTCTCAGGCTTACAGGGTCAGGACAGCCTGGCCATTTGAACAGATGACATGCCTCTCTCCATGTCTGTCCACCTGCCACTCAATATGGTTTTAAGATAGGCTATCTTCTACTTATAGGGCTACATGTAGCCCAATACACAGAACCTCTGTTTCACAGATTTTTGTTCAGCAATACATTTAATAACTTTCAAGTCTATTTAATTACGCTACACATCCATTCAAATATCCTATGTTTACTCTCAGTTCAACATTTTATTGGATACCATGGGTGCATAAAATATAAATAAATACTGTAGAGTAAAAAGATATTACCAATGGTGTGTGGTTTGTTTTCTTCTCACACTCAGTGGACACTGGACATGCATGAACCTGGTCTTTTGATGTGGCCAGTTACCGCATTATTGCATCAGCTTTTCTTTGATTAGCTGTATTGTTATAATCGCTCTTTACACTACAGTCATGTCCAGCCCCTGCTGCCCCTCAAAAAGTGAACACCATTCTCTAATTTACAACACAGAGATGAAGCCACAACAGTGTACTTCATCTGTCACTCTTCTCTCTAAGGCAATGAAACTTGATCTGAAACAGTAAAAGCATAATATGCAAATAGTTCCACTATTAAATATCATAGAGATAGCTTATCTGTTTCCCCCCAGCCAGATAATGTTTACATATAGTCAAAGAGGGTTTGCAGGTCGACAATAGGCTACACCAGAGCCATATTTTTATAAATACATGGCTACATTGCTCTGGGTTACACCTATCACAATATAACAGTGGGTAAACGAAGTTCACGACAGCCTGCTCTATGATCAATGGATATATCATAGATCATTCTAACGATGCAAATTAACATTCTATTCAACAATCTGTAGCTTGAGACACATCTCTGTTTCGTGTAAACTGGTAGCGAACCTGCAAACAGGTGCATGAAAACCTACAGTCCCACCACCGTGTACCACGGTTCATATCAAAACCAGTCGACTCAGAGCTGCAAGCAAGTCAAAGGTGAACTCACCATTGCAGTACTGGAGAAGGAGTGAAGTGGTATCATAAAGGTTTCCACATGATGAAGCGATCCTCTCCGACATTTCTTTCTTTTCAAGCAGACCCGTCACTTCCCCCTTCTTGCAGCCTCCTTATCTGCACGTCTTTCGCCCTCACTTCTCCACATTCAGAAACCCTGAACACCTTTCGCTGTCTGTCGCTCACCAGCGCCACTACTGTCTGCTCTCCGTATCTGTTACTATAGCAACAGCCTCACCATTGAGTTTGCCAACCATTTGGGTGGGGGGGGTAATGGACACAATATTCTTAAATAGCTTACATAAATAGATACATGAATAGAATTTCAAATGACACATTTTGTCTACATTAAATGTCTTGATTGTATGTTATATGCACAACTATCATTCATTTAAAGGTAATGCCGATGGTGTAAGCCTCCCAGTGGTTTTGTTTACTTTGCTGAATAATTATTGCAGTAAGGTGTCTTTTCTGAGCACATAACAATTAATTAATACCTGCATAGAAATATAATTAATAGAACGGACAATTTGGAGGGGAGAGAGAGTTGGAGGTCGGAAATGGCGGCTAGTAGTGCAGACGAAATGGAGGAAATTGAGAAAAGGTTGGTGAAGCAACAGCTGTGCTGGAATGCAAACGATATGGGTGTCAGTTCTGATGGTATGGAGCAGAAAGATGAGGGTCAAGGACCAGAATGGTCGGTAATGGAAAGACATAGGAAGAAGAGAGATCATGATACAGAAAGCAGTGGAGCGTCTAGTAAAGAAAGGATAAAGAGGGCCAAGGTAGGAAGCAAGAGTAATGATGTGTTTGAGTGGAAAGTGGTGATAATGTTTGATGAGACCACAGGGCCTCACTTACACCCTATCCAACTAACTAATGCCATAGAGAAAGAGGTAGGTGAAGTGAAATTAGCTTGGTTAATTGGAAATGGTAGATTGTTAATATTGTGTGGTAGCCAGGCTCAGCAAGAGAAGATTCTGGAAATGGAAAAGCTTAGTGGGAAGAAGATTAAAAGCCATGTCCCTGGTGCTAATGCTAGATTGAGGGGAGTCATCACTGGGGTCCCAATATCTATGTCCACGGATGATATTAAAGAAAATGTGAAGGGAGGCAGAGGGATTGAGGCCAAAAGGTTGATCAGTAGGAAAGAAGGTCAAAGAAGTGAAAGCTTATCAGTGATGCTGATGTTTGAGAAAGTCTTGCAGGGAAAAGTACCTTTTAGGATTCCTTGGTTTCAATGTTAGATAATTTGTCCCATATGCACTGCAGTGTTTTAAATGCCAAAGAATGGGAAAGAAAATATGTGCCAAGTGTGGAGGGGCACATGATTACAGTGAATGTGGAAGTAATGTGAAGGTTAAGTGCTGGAATTGTGGGGGAGAACACAGTGCAGCATTTGGTGGATGCCAGGTACAGAGAGAGGCTAGAGAGGCTCAGAGATATAGGATCAGTCATGATGCAGAGGCCGTAAAACAGATTGATAGAACTACAGTGCGGACTGATGGAGTGGACCTACTGTCGGGGCTGATGCTTCTGATGGTCCTGGCATGGTTTCGAGGCCTGTTCAGAAATATTTTGTGCTCATGCTTTTATTGGTAAGGTTATCAATACGACTCGGGTCCTGAAAAGCAGAGATGGTTATTGTGGCAAAAGAGATATTGGGGGTAACAGATGTTACTGTTGAAATGGTTGTTGACATGCTGAACAATCCTAAGGGTGGAGTGTTTCAGCATGATATAGATACAGTTTAATGGCGTTGGGGAAGGTTTTTTGGGGGGAGGGGCGAGGGTGTGGTAGAAGTTAGGGATTTATTTGGTTTTGTATTTTATTTTCATGGTAGTTCAGAATTGGGCAGATCATGATTGATCGTATATTCCAGCACAGTAGGTGGCGGCATGCACTTTAAACGTTTGTTTGCGGAACACCATGATATCATAGAAGCAGAAGAAGCAGAAGACGACGACGACGACGACGACTTAGGTTGTTAAGAGTGTACTTAAATAAGTAGGACGCGTGACATCACAGAAACTTTGAGAAAAAACACTTTATATCAGAGTTGTTCCTGGTTGTCAATAGTTACCACAGCCACAAGGTCATAAACCCCGCCTATTCTACAATTTACTTTCTTAAAATGTGATTTTAATAAAACCTAACCTAAACCACGGTAACCGTATGCCAAACCTTAAATTAAAGACACAAAGCACATTTTAGTTGTCATTCATTTTTACGATACTGCCTCTATATTTTGACTTTGTGGCTGTGGTAACTAGTGGAAAACGTTGTGCTTGTGGTCGCGCTTGATCTTGCCTCCTCCGACTACCTTCCATTTTTGAAGATATTTATTTCCATTGTTAGAGTGGCCACTAGAGTATCTGGTCAATATAATGGATAATCTGTGATGTAGCTTTACTTCGACTTTAGGCAACGGAACGCACAAATATTTAATTTTAAGCTGTTGATAGCCTATTAAGCAACATACAATATTTATTGTTACAAAGGAGAAGTTACCAATTTTCTCTTATATTTTATCAAGGCCACATGTTCCAAGACATTGATAAATGAGTTGATGAAAGGTTGCGTGTCATGCCTCATAGGCCCAAAATGCCAAACCTGCAATGTTTCTACAAATAATATTGGTGATTTCACAGTTTATATTTTCCTATCACTGGAGGGCGACATTGCACTTGTCTTTATCACTCCGTTGAATCTCAATAGTCTACTGGAGGATGAGTCAGACGTCTATCCCTCTTTCCATATAACTACAGCAATGCTCTAAGACATCTCCAGCAGTTGACTACAGAGATGATCAGTACACAGTGGGGATGTCATAATAGTCTTTCTAGACAGATGGGTTGCCTCCCATAATATTCCAGCTAGGTCTGGGATTTCCGAGAGTACCCATCTAGCACATTTGGTTCCTTGGAAGTTGTGGGAACGTATGTTTTTGGTTTCACATTGATTGTGGGAACGAAGCCTGGACTATTTCTTAACGTTCTCTTAACGTTTTCTTAACTTTCTCTGAACTATTTGAGAACATTCCCAATGCCAAAGCAGTTGGAGAACATTCCTAGAACATTCCTAAATTGTAACCATATTTGAACTTTTAGGAAAGGTTCTGTTAAAGTAATGAAATACCAAAAAAACAAAAAAACATTTGGGGGTCAAGTTCCTTAAATGTGATGAGAATGTTCCAAAGCCAAACAACTATTCTGAACCATTTCAAGAAAGTTGTGGGAAGGTTATATGCAAAATAACCATTGGACAACCACACTCACCAAGCTCTAAGAAACATATGCAAGGTTCCCAGAATATTAGGAGAAGGTTATCTTTCAAACAACCAAACAGGAACCACGGGAACGTTATGTAAATGTTCTCTAACACACCAAAAAAGTACTTTATTTTATTGGGTTAATTGAACGTTCTCAGAACTATGTGATTCTCCCTACCAAAATAGCAATGTTCCCTAAAGGTTCTCCTTTGGTTATTAGAAAAATAACTTTCCCAGAACGTTACGGAACGTTTTTATTTCTTCAGACAGCCATGTGAAGGGAACAATATGTACAGTGGGGAGAACAAGTATTTGATACACTGCCGATTTTGCAGGTTTTCCTACTTACAAAGCATGTAGAGGTCTGTAATTTTTATCATAGGTACACTTCAACTGTGAGAGACGGAATCTAAAACAAAAATCCAGAAAATCACATTGTATGATTTTTAAGTAAACAATTTGCATTTTATTGCATGACATAAGTATTTGATACATCAGAAAAGCAGAACTTAATATTTGGTACAGAAACCTTTGTTTGCAATTACAGAGATCATACGTTTCCTGTAGGTCTTGACCAGGTTTGCACACACTGCAGCAGGGATTTTGGCCCACTCCTCCATACAGACCTTCTCCAGATCCTTCAGGTTTCGGGGCTGTCGCTGGGCAATACGGACTTTCAGCTCCCTCCAAAGATTTTCTATTGGGTTCAGGTCTGGAGACTGGCTAGGCCACTCCAGGACCTTGAGATGCTTCTTACGGAGCCACTCCTTAGTTGCCCTGGCTGTGTGTTTGGGTCGTTGTCATGCTGGAAGACCCAGCCACGACCCATCTTCAATGCTCTTACTGAGGGAAGGAGGTTGTTGGCCAAGATCTCGCGATACATGGCCCCATCCATCCTCCCCTCAATACGGTGCAGTCGTCCTGTCCCCTTTGCAGAAAAGCATCCCCAAAGAATTATGTTTCCACCTCCATGCTTCACGGTTGGGATGGTTTTCTTCGGCTTGCAAGCAGCCGGCTTTTTCCTCCAAACATAACGATGTACAAGTTCTCAAATTCCAACAAAATAATGTTATTTTACAAAGGTAATTGGAATGTTCTCAGAACTGTGTTTCTCCCTACCAAATAGCAACGTTCCCTTACGGTTCTTCTTTGGTTATTAGAAAATATTATTTCCCACAACGTTCCCAAAATGATTAAAATATGTCTGTAGAAAGAATGGAGTCTGCTATAACATGACACCTTGAGTTTGAAAACAATTATTTGGGTTATTGAACTACAGTAGGTGAAGTGGATTTACATCCGGTAACAGAATTACGGTAACGGAATTACATCATGTGTCACTGATCTGCACTATAAGAAATGAATATGAATATAATAATAATATGCCATTTAGCAGACGCTTTTATCCAAAGCGACTTACAGTCATGCGTGCATACATTTTTTGGTGTATGGGTGGTCCCGGGGATCGAACCCACTACCTTGGCATTACAAGCGCCGTGCTCTGAGCTGAGCTACAGAGGACCATGGTCACTCATGGTGATGTATCCTGAATAGGTACACAAAGGTAGAAATATGCAATATCCTTCTTTTGCATAATATTATTATTCACACCAGCTATTATTGTAATAAGCTCCACCCCTAAACAACACCACATTTGGTTGGTCCAGACCAGACCAAATCTGAACCAATCATAGACGTCCATGTTTCGTTTGGACAGCACAGTACAGTAGAGTACAGTAAAGAAGATATGTACAGTACAATTCAGTACATTATACTACTATGGCCTCCTGAGTGGCACAGTGGTCTAAGGCACTGCATCGCAGTGCTAGCTGTGCCACTAGCGGCCGCGACCGGGAGACCCATGGGGCGGCGCACAATTGGTCCAGCGTCGTCCAGGGTAGGGGAGGGAATGGCCGGCAGGGATGTAGCTCAGTTGGGGGATGTAGCTCAGTTTGCAACGCCAGGGTTGTGGGTTCGATTCCCAAGGGGGGTATGATTTTTTTATTTTTATAATGTATGCTCTGGATAAGAGCGTTTGCTAAATGACTAAAATGTATGCTGTACTGGACTCTACTGTACAGTAGGTCTGTACTGTACTTTCTTTTACTTTTCTGTACTGTGCTGTTCAAACTTGTGAAACATAGACGTCTAAGATTTGTTCAGATTCGGTCCATCCAGGGCGGACTGACCAAATTTCAACATCCATGGACGTAGGTGGTAGGTGTCATGGTAGGTGTCAGTAAGTGCCGGGAGAGGAGACATTAACTGGACAGAGAGAAAAAAGAGAGAGAGAGAGGGGGGAGTTGTCCAGACTGTTTTCAATCTTGCTTTGACCACCAGATGACAGAAAGATTTTGAAAAAAACATGAGCTGAACATAACAGTACGCCAATGGACGGGAGCACAGTAGCAGGTGACCCAACTGTGGTTTGTGACTACTATTATTTCCCATTATAGCCAGTTAAATTCCAGTAATTCCGTTACCGATTTGGTAACAGAATTACACAATTTTAATCACAAAAAATTGTCACGGTTCCAGTCTGTGTAAGTGGGCGCTCCCACTCTCATGTAAGCATGTTTTCTTGCGTAGATGTCTTTCTTTGCTAGATCTAATCCCAGAGTAGAAGAAGCTAATTGAACTAACTAGGCCTAAACTGAACATTAATTAAAATACATTTATTTCTTATTTACGAAGAGTGCCAGATGATTTCACAATTTTACAATTTACAAGGTTGATTAAATAGTTCCTTAGTAGAAGTAGAAGTAGCTCAGCTGGTAGAGCACGGCGCTTGTAACGCCAAGGTAGTGGGTTCGATCCCCGGGACCACCCATACACAAAACAAAAAAACTGTATGCACGCATGACTGTATGTCGCTTTGGATAAAAGCGTCTGCTAAATGGCGTATTATTATTAGAAGCTAACAATCCAGTTTGCATGAAATGGATGGCTATATACAGTTGAAGTCGGAAGTTTACATACACCTTTGCCAAATACATTTAATACTAGTAAAAATTCCCTGTCTTAGGTCAGTTAGGATCACCACTTTATTTTAAGAATGTGAAATGTCAGAATAATAGTAGAGAGAATTATTTATTTCAGCTTTTATTTCTTTTATCACATTCCTAGTGGGTCAGAAGTTTACATACACTCAATTAGTATTTGGTAGCATTGCCTTTAAATTGTTTAACTTGGGTCAAACGTTTCAGGTAGCCTTCCACAAGCTTCCCACAATAAGTTGGGTGAATTTTGGCCCATTCCTCCTGACAGAGCTGGTGTAACTGAGTCAGGTTTGTAGGCCACTTTGCTCGCACACGCTTTTTAAGTTCTGCCCACACATTTTCTATAGGATTGAGGTCAGGGCTTTGTGATGGCCACTCCAATACCTTGACTTTGTTGTCCTTAAGCCATTTTGCCACAACTTTGGAAGTATGCTTGGGGTCATTGTCCATTTGGAAGACCCATTTGCGACCAAGCTTTAACTTCCTGACCTGATGTCTTGAGATGCTGCTTCAAAATATCCACATAATTTTCCTTCCTCATGATGCCATCTATTTTGTGAAGTGCACCAGTCCCTCCTGCAGCAAAGCACCCCACAGCATGATGCTGCCACCCCCATGCTTCACGGTTGGGATGGTTTTCTTCGGCTTGCAAGCAGCCGCCTTTTTCCTCCAAACATAACGATGGTCATTATGGCCAAACAGTTCTATTTTTGTTTCATCAGACCAGAGGACATTTCTCCAAAAAGTACGATCTTTGTCCCCATGTGCAGTTGCAAACCGTAGTCTGGCTTTTTTATGGCGGTTTTGGAGCAGTGGTTTCTTCCTTGCTGAGCGGCCTTTCAGGTTATGTCGATATAGGATTAGTTTTACTGTGGATATAGATACTTTTGTACCTGTTTCCTCCAGCATCTTCACAAGGTCCTTTGCTGTTGTTCTGGGATTGATTTGCACTTTTCGCACCAAAGTACGTTCATCTCTAGGAGACAGAACGCGTCTCCTTCCTGAACGGTATGACGGCTGCGTGGTCCCATGGTGTTTTTACTTGCAAACTATTGTTTGTACAGATGAACGTGGTACCTTCAGCCATTTGGAAATTGCTCCCAAGGATGAACCAGACTTGTGGAGGTCTACCATTTCTTTTGATTTTCCCATGATGTCAAGCAAAGAGGCACTGAGTTTGAAGGTAGGCCTTGAAATACATCCACATGTACACCTCCAATTGACTCAAATGATGTCAATTAGCCTATCAGAAGCTTCTAAAGCCATGACATCATTTTCTGGAATTTTCCAAGCTGTTTAAAGGCACAGTCAACTTAGTGTATGTACATTTCTGACCCACTGGAATTGTGATACAGTGAATTATAAGTGAAATAATCTGTCTGTAAACAATTGTTGGAAAAATTACTTGTGTCATGCGTAAAATAGATGTCCTAACCAACTTGCCAAAACTATAGTTTGTTAACAAGACATTTGTGGAGTGGTTGAAAAACAAGTTTTAATGACTCCAACCTAAGTGTATGTAAACTTCCGACTTCAACTGTAGGCTCACTTATCATCTAGTTCATTATCATCAAACAAAATTAAGCACAGGAGCACACACAACGATTACAGTAATAAAGCATATTTAATTTAAAATCTTTGTCATTCATTACTTCATCCTTTTCTGTTTCACGGGACGCAAAGTTTGAGCTAGCAAACAGCGCATGCTTCCCCCAGCCTAGCAAACAGCAGGCAGACGACTGCGTCATGCGCTTTGAGAACTAGCACAGCATTCGGCTTGTCATAAAATTTGCCCAAAATGTACTACTGTTACTGTGTGTGGTGGAAATCTGTAATATTCGGTTAAACCTTATGGCTGTCCCATGGGCACCAAAGCAATAACAGCTGACTCTGGTCTACTTAAAGGAAATATTCACCCATTTTGAAAGTAACATCGTATTTGTGCACATCTGAGTGACGTTCTATCAATTCCCGGGGTCATTTCATGTGTCTCTGAGCTATTCGCCGTTCAAGCAGGCAGAAATACAGCCGGTATGACAAGTTTTGCATCATATGATTAGATCATCATGTGATCATTTTCTGCCTGTATTTCTGCCTGCTTGAATGGCGAATAGCTCAGGTACACATGGAAACATGAAATGAACCCGGGAATCGATAGAACATCACTTCAACATTCAAAATGGGTGAATCTTTACTTTAATAAAACCACCCTCCAACAACCCCGCTCGCCCCACCCGCCCCGCCCCACCAGAAAAACCAAAGAGCCGTCTCGGTTTCTATACCGTCTCTGTTACTGTACAACAAAACTACACTAGATGGCAAACATGGACTGATGTTTTATGAATATCCTATAGTACTGGTTACATTGCATTGTGATGGGGGTTTAACTGTTCATGTAGTACTGTAGGCCTGCATGCAGTAAACAGTACGTTGCAGATTACAATGCGCTTTAAAGGTATTTTTAGTGTTATTCATTACAAATTATAAACTGGGTGGTTTGAGCCCTGAATGCTGATTGGCTGAAAGCCGTGGTATATCAGACCGTATACCATGGGTATGACAAAACATGTATTTTTACTGCTCTAATTACATTGGTAACCAGTTTATAATAGCCATAAGGCACCTCCTGGGTTTGTGATAAATGGCCAGTATACCACGGCTAAGGGTTGTGTCCGAGCACTCTGTGTTGGGTCGTGCATAGGAACAGCCCTTAGCCTTGGTATATTGTCCATATGCCACACCCTATTGGGCCTTATTGCTTAATTAACCTACATTGCTCTATGTTTTTTTTAATCTCCAGTTGTTCTGAATTTCCATGTAGACTTTGTGCTTCTGTCTAGGCAGAATTAGGGACAGTAAACCCAACTGACTTCTTTAGACTTCCCAAATAGACTGAAGCTGAATAATTTTGTAATGCATCTTATCTCCAGATCTTTTAAAAACGGATGGGTGTTTATTAGAATGGGGGCAAACTTGGCAAGCTGACCCCATGCAGGATATACAGAACACCAATCTTAGCCCCAAGATACAGCTTAGACAGTCACACACAGTTTTAATGACACCCCTGGTCAAATAGATGTACAAACAAATATTGGGTTCTATTGTAATTCAAACAATATGAAAGAAACAAGTGGAATCCATGTTAAATCTAAATATGAGTTGAGGAAAGGATAGCAGGCCTTGTTTAGGCTTCTGTCACGTCTCTATCATGTGTAAGGTGTAGAGAGAACTGTAGAGGGAGCTGCCTCACAGCATGTAGCAACCACTCTCCATTCCATTACTCACATCTCTCCATTGATCAGAGGTCCATTACCTCAGTCTCTCATTCTGAGACTTTAGATGATGAGCTGAAATGCATGTATAAAAGTATCACACTGGCTCTCAGCCATTTCAGTGTGCATTATGTAATCTTGACTGATCCTCAATTTTTCTCTGCCCCACAGGTCCCAGGTCCTGAGGAGCTTTCTTTCTCATCATAGTCATGTTTGGAGCAAGGCCACAATGGAACAGAAAATTGCACCTTGGTGGATCTTGACTAATGTGATAGCTGAGAGCAGAGTACTGGCGCACACGGAAGGCATCGCTTAAGAAAATCTCAGCAGCAGCTATGAAACACCTATGACACAGCTCAAAGAAGGTGAGGGTCCCCGTGTGTGCACAGCACGCTAACACAGCACCTAAAGTCAAAACCAAAGGGTAACACTATACAGAAACGGACAATGATAACCTTATTTGTGTACAGGAGGAGGAGGTGCTAAATTGCATTCAGACAACTGACCCCAGTTTCCGACTGCTGCAGATTGAGATAGATAACATATGCTAGAGAGGGAGAGAGGGAGAGAGGGGCATGGTGAATAATGTTATAAGGTCTGAAGTCCGATTAGTAACGGCCAGAATTAGAGTCCAGTGCCACTGCATGCACCTCTCCCTGTGATAAGAATGAGAATCACATTTAATTGACTTTAATGTGCATCAATTTGTGTTCTGGTTGCACTTACAGTCAGTTTGATTTCCATTTTGCCTTGAGGAGGAACTTTGGGAAGTCACACAGCGAGCCTCACACTGAGGCCTAGGGCAGAAAAACCAAACCAGAGGCACTTCTCCTATCTCTAGATAGGGTTTTAACAGGCTCTGATTACACCTGAGTATGTGTATCCACCTCACAGACCTCTCAACAGGGAGCACAGACAGACAGACAGACAGACAGACAGACAGACAGACAGACAGACAGACAGACAGACAGACAGACAGACAGACAGACAGACAGACAGACAGACAGACAGACAGACAGAAAGAAAGAGCACCAGTGCTACTGGATAGACTCATGTCTGCTCCACTCTCCTGGCCAATATGTTTACATTTTACATGCTTTTAGAGCTTCTACAGAATATATTTTTAGATCTTCGAGAGATACGCATCCAACCAATGGGTAGACTAATATTATTTGTGCCTTCCCTGGATCAAACCCAATGTTGTATAAAGCCCTCTCATTCAAATGCAATGAAATGGATGCATACCTGTACAGTAGCTTTTCGTGCAAAAAAAATGTTATACCATTGATTTTGTACTCATGGAATAGTATTTTGCTCTGAATATGTCTGCGTTTTGCATTTGGGGGAGTAAAAGATGGAGAGGTCACTGGCACCAAAGAAAGGACTATTATGAGGGACAGCACAGTTGACATAAGCATTGGAAACACGCCATTGACTCCCTGTGCGGAAAAGTCTCAGTAGACCTCAAATGCTGCCTTACTGAAATCAAAGGACACATCTGACAATTGACAGGAGTGATGTATGTCTGGCACTGGCACTGTAACTACAGCCAGTCTGGGAGGAGAAAGGTGCCAAATGACTTCTACACCCACTCATGCATATTTCTGAGCAATTTAGCATTTCATCTTTGCAAAGTGTTTACAAGATGTGTGAAACTTGGAAATGAGCTGTCAATGAGACCGTACAAATCTGCAAAATGGCAATTCAACTTAATGCCAGATGACGATAATAGCACAATACCTCAAAAATATTAGATTAGGAGTGACAAGAAAATGTGCAAAACAGTACAGGGAAATTATTCTAGAAAGCAATAGAATGGCAAACAAATCCAAGGCCTGCACAGCTCCTGAGCACATTATTACTAATCCTGACAAAAATGTTGTATCTATGCTTTGACCTCTAAAGTTACACAGTTGGGATGGAACTGTAGAAGGTGAGGATCTATTTCACCTCTCTGCAGCTAGTGTAAGGGAATTGCCCCATGGGAGCTGGGGCTCTTGCTTTTCAAGGGATTTTGGGTCCTATCCAAGACTGTCAGAGCACAGAGCACCTCCCTGAACACTGCAGCTGCGGTGTCCCTTCCTCTACCACTAGAATTTACTGCTGATTAGTACTTTCCCTGTATTGTGATACAATTATCTTGTGGGCCTGCTGTATGCAGATTTCAGACTGACAAAAATGTCTCCCATTTTATAGTGAAAATGCATTCTTGTTGAGGTTGCTGTGCTTGGCGGAATGAGACTGTGTTGCAGGCCACAGTGCAGTAAAAGGGTCCAGTGACACAGGCGTGCATGTCTTGACCAACGGGTTGCTGGGTAAACCTTGCATGCCTTCCACCGTGTACAGAATAATTTATGAGCATAATCACCTTTAACACACTCCACATTTCTCACACGACTGCCAAGATGTGTCCTTTCCACCTCCTGAAGGAGTCTGTGCTTGTACCATCGTGAGAGAGGATAACAAGTCTATTCAGTGGTTCCATTAAGAGGGTGGTTTGTGTATGGAGGTTGAGTGATGCTCTGACTGTGCTGGCTGCCTGGCTGCAGCTTTGTACTGAGCTGTGGGCCTGTGTTTGTATATCTCCCTCTCTGCAGACTTTTATTGGCAATGCACATGCTCTAATTATCACTCTGCTGGCCGTTTGCAGTTATTTACTGTGTGTACCCAAAAGCCACAGAATTGATGCCACTTTATACAACGGGTGTGTCTAATCCTGAATGCTGATTGGTTAAAACCGCATTCCAACCGGTGTCTATTACACAAGTTACCACCGGCTAAATCTATTACTTTAAAATGCCTATTTACTCTGTTCCATCTGACTGCACAATCCACTGTCTCTTCAGCCCAGCCAGGCAATTTATAAACTTGATCTCCACTATAAATAGCATCTAGACATTATCTCACATTCCTTTAGACTAACATTTAGTTTTCAATAGCGGAGATTTGTAGAAACCTTGCTGTCTGTCTCTCCGATATTTGCAACATTGTTTCAATATTCAAATTCGATCTCCAGCTGTCCCATAGCAATGAACGTATCGGGACGAGACAGATAGGCAGGCAGCGTTTCTCAGCCAGTCGAAATCATGAATCAGCTGGCATCATTTTTATGGATATATACAAAGAAATGTCAATTGAAAAAAGGTAAAACGAAACGAAGTGCAGCTAGTTTGCAGTCTTTCCAGCTTCAGTTTGAAGTGATTGTGTTAGCTGTGTTGTTGGCTAGCTCCTCTGAACATCAGTGTCCTGACGAGTGAGCACATTTTCTATGCCAGGCGAAATCGCGCCTCATTAGCTCATTGTTATGGATGTCTTCAAATAAATGTCACTAGAAAACAGCTTAAACAAATGCAAATGCAGCTACTTTGCTGTTATTCTGGCTGCATGACTTGACTGTAAGTTAGCCGTAGTTGGCTAGCTTGCAAGCAAGGGATAAGAACGTTGCCAGCCAGTATGGCAATGGAACATTTAGAATGAAAGACTGGGTCGTGTCCATAGATACAGAACAAAAATACTTAACTTACGACTGGGTCGCGTCCATAGATACAGAACAAAAAGACTGAATGACTGGGTCGCGTCTCTAGCAACTGAACCGATAGAACGAACGACCGGCTTGGGTAGCAACCCTAGATTTGTGTCAGGACTTTATCTTGTGGAAGAATGAAATAGTATGAATAAATTCATCAAAATAATGTATTTAATGAAAATATGTCAATCATTATTTGAATATGTTGGTGACCCGTTCAAGTATCAAGTATCCTGTGACGGCAGGCTTTCCGTTAAGCAATCAATTAAGTGATAATGCCCTCGAAGCCTGTGTTTGGGGGTTATATTGGCACGGTTTGCCAGCCCCAATATATAATTCAAACACTGGCTTCAAGGGCATTATCACTTAATTGATTGCTTAACGGAAAGCCTGCCGTCACAGGATACTTGATTTAGTTGAGTTGGGAGAGGAGCGGGTTCAATGAAGGAACCAATCCCACTTCCTTGGATAGGTTAACATACGGTTATTGGACTGTGGTCTCTGATTTATTTTTGTGATTATTACTATGCCCTACCTTTGGCTGTATATAAGTTTAGTATAGGGTGTCAGTATGTTCACTATATAACTGTCCTGTATATAAGTTTAGTATAGGGTGTCAGTATGTTCACTATATAACTGTAGCAATGTTTTTTTCCCTTTCAGGACACTGTTGCATGCTCTTGGACTGGCAGGATCAGCAGTAGTGGACACAGAGACCACAGACCAAGTGGGGCCCGAAACCAGACTTTATCTAACATTTATTTATCCAATAAAACAAACTTCCCCGTTCATTCCATGCCTCCCCTTGTACAGGTAGCCTAGCGGTTAAGAGGTTGGGCCAGTAAGCGAAAGATTGCTGGGTCGAATCCCTGTGCTGACTAGATGAAAAATCTGTTGATGTGCCCTTGAGCAAGGCACTTAACCCTAATTGCTCCTGTAAGTTGCTCTGGATAAGAGCGTCTGCTAAGTGACCAAAAGAAAGAAAATAAAGAAAGTACTGCAACAACAAACAAATCAGTTTCGTATATACCCTGTTGCATTTTTGTCATATCTCTCATTTTGAGTTAAACTTAGACTGTTATTGATGCTAATCATTTCAATCTGTTCAACATTAGGCTGAACAGAAAGGTTAAGAGGTTTATTTAAAAAGTGTTTTTAGGTGTCAATGTGCCAAAATGCAATTGGAGAAATATTTAAAAATTTGCACTGGAGTGATGCTTTGTATGATAGAATGGGGCCCAGGATCAGACGAGAGGACTACTCACTCTGTGAACTCAAATACTGTATATTGTACTGTATCTTGAGGGATATGACAATATCCTGTGGCTTTAGAGGGGTAGAGATTTTTATTTGTAGAATTATCCTCAGAGGGGAACATCAATGTTCTGGCTGAATAACTGATTTTGGCGTTGATTATGATATTTATTGCTCATCCAGGTCACTGGCTTTCATAGCAAATCACAAGTGAACACACATTTTTTTGTTGGTTTGTTTTTTGGTGCCTTTTCTTCCTGCCGCCAAGACAAGCCAGACAAAGCCAATCACTTTGTGAAGCACCAATTGTGCTCAATGATCCATGCAACCAGTCTCTTAGTTGGTGAGAGGGCTGGACTAGATTAATCTGTCTATTTCGGAGGAAACCTATCCCTCCCCATCAATATCAACATTTAGAACAATTAGTGGAAACAAAGCTTAGGCTCTTTTCTCAGATATCGGGTCAATGCCCTTCGTTACGCAAGTGTACACTTACCCTAGCCTGATGTTATACACTGAGTGTTCAAAACATTAGGAACACCTTCCTAATATTGAGTTGCACCACCTTTTGTCCTCAGAACAGCCTCAATTCGTCGGGGCATGGACTCTACAAGGTGTTGAAAGCGTTCCACAGGGATGCTGGCCCATGTTGACTTCAATGATTCCCACAGTTGTGTTAAGTTGGCTGGATGTACACTAGGTGGTGAGCCATTCTTGATACACACGGGAAACTGTTGAGCGTGAAAAACCAAGCATCGTTGCAGTTCTTGACACATTCTTACTAGCCCTTAACCAACAATACAGTTCGAGAAATAGAGTTAAGAAAAATATTTACACAAAAAAATTAAGTAAAAAATAAAATACAAAGTAACACACAACCTTTGGGTCAAGCAACCCAAAAGTTGCGTCTTCGAATCTCATGACGGACAACTTTAGTATTTTAGCTAATTAGCAACTTTGCAACTACTTAGCATGTTAGCTAACCCTTCCCCTAACCCTAACCTTAACCCTTTTAACCTAACTTTTAACCTTAACCCCTAACCCCTAGCCTAGTTTCAAGTTTTAATGTCACATGTACAAGTACAGTGAAATGCCTTTCTTGCAAGCTCTAACCCTAACAATGCAGTAATCAATAACAATGTAATACTAAAAATAACAAGGTAGAACAAAAACACACAAGATATACAAATAAGAAGAAGAACACAAAATAAGTAAACATACTATATACAGGGTCAGTTCCAGTACCATATTTACAATGTGCAGGGATACTGGATCGATAGAGGTAGATATGTACAGGGGTAAGGGGACAGTAGCAGCAGCGTGTGTATATATATATATATATATATATATATATATATATATATATATATATATATATATATATATATATATATATTAACCTTTATTTAACTAGGCAAGTCAGTTAAGAACAAATTCTTATTTACAATGATGGACGACGCTGGGCCAATTGTGCGCCGCCCTATGGGACTCCCAATCACGGCTGGTTGTGATACAGCCTGGAATCGAACCAGGGGGTCTGTAGTGACGCCTCAAGCACTGAGATGCAGTGCCTTAGACCGCCGCGCCCCTCGGGAGCCCTATGTGATGATTGTATGTGAGTGGGTGTGTGTAGAGTCAGTATAAATGTATGTGCATATTATGTGTGTGTGAGCAAATGATGGAGTGAGTGTTTATGTGTGTTGGAGTATCAGTGTGCATAGTGTGTAGGGTCCTGTGAGTGTGCACAGAGACAGTGCAACAATAAGATTAAAATACAAAGGTCAACTCAGTCTGTGAAGCCATTTTGTTACCTATTTAGTTAGCTATTTAGCATCCTTATGGCATTGTGATAGAAGCTGTTCAGAAGCCTGTTGGGGTCAGACTTGATGCACCGGTATCGCTTGCCGTGCGGAAGCAGAACAGTCTATGGCTTGGGTGGTTGGAGTATTTAATGATTTTCCTTTTACACCGCCTGATATAGAGGTCCTGGATGGCAGGGAGCTCGGCTGCAGTGATGTACTGGGCTGTTCGCACCACCCTGAGATCCGGGCTCTTCGCTGGCCATGGCAGAACACTGACATTCCTGTCTTGCAGAAAATCACGCACAGAACGAGCAGTATGGCTGGTGGCATTGTCATGCTGGAGGGTCAGGATGAGCCTGCAAGAAGGGTACCACATGAGGGAGGAGGATGTCTTCCCTGTAACGCACAGCGTTGAGATTGCCTGCAATGACAACAAGCTCAGTCCGATGATGCTGTGACACACCGCCCCAGACCATGACGGACCCTCCACCTCCAAATCAATCCCGCTCCAGAGTACAGGCCTTGGTGTAACGCTCATTCCTTCGACGATAAACGCGAATCCGACCATCACCCCTGGTGAGACAAAACCGCGACTCATCAGTGAAGAGCACTTTTTGCCAGTCCTGTCTGGTCCAGCGACGGTGAGTTTGTGCCCATAGGCGACGTTGTTGCCGGTGATGTCTGGTGAGGACCTGCCTTACAACAGGCCTACAAGCCCTCAGTCCAGCCTCTCTCAGCCTACTGCAGACAGTCTGATCACTGATGGAGGGATTATGCGTTCCTGGTGTAACTCGGGCAGTTGTTGTTGCCATCCTGTACCTGTCCCGCAGGTGTGATGTTCGGATGTACCGATCCTGTGCAGGTGTTGTTACACGTGATCTGCCACTGCGAGGACAATCAGCTGTCCGTCCTGTCTCCCTGTAGCGCTGTCTTAGTCGTCTCACAGTACGGACATTGCAATTTATTGCCCTGGCCACATCTGCAGTCCTCATGCCTCCTTGCAGCATGCATAAGGCATATTCACCCAGATGAGCAGGGACACTGGGCATCTTTCTTTTTGTGTTTTTCAGAGTCAGTAGAAAGGCATCTTTAGTGTCCTACATTTTCATAACTGTGACCTTAATTGCCTACTGTCTGTAAGCTGTTAGTGTCTTAACGACCGTTCCACAGGTGCATGTTCATTAATTGTTTATGGTTCATTGAACAAGCATGGGAAACAGTGTTTAAACCCTTTACAGTGCAGATCTGTGAAGTTATTTTGATTTTTACGAATTATCTTGGTAAGACAGGGTCCTGAAAAAGGGATGTTTCTTTTTTTGCTGAGTTTATGTCCAGGGCCCAGATTCACAAAACCTTCTTAAGAAGAAATTTCTTCTTAACTGCCATTTTTTCCTTAACTATAGGCTTAAGAAGAAAGTTAAGCAAAGTTGCTATTCCTCAAAAAGGTTCTTGGAAATGTTCTTGCGCTATTTCTTATGTTTCTCCTTAAGCAAAAAGGTTACGAAGAAATTAGATTCTTGAAAATAAATGTTCTTAATTCCAAGATAGCTAAACCCTTGTCTTAAACTCAGGGCATTGAGAGAAAAAGCTCATGAAAGCAATTGAACATGTTTAATTCACTCACGAACTTCATCTGAAAGTTTCAGTATTGATTATTTTAAAGAACAGTAATCTCAGTAAGAAATATGCTAACATATGATTGCCATTGCTAGCTAGATAGCTAGCTAAAATGGTTGCCTAGCAATAAACATCTTAAGAAGATTTGTAAGAAGATATTTGAGAAGTTTGTAAGAAAATAATTAAATCTTAAGATATTGTTGAGGAATTGCACTTAAGAACTATCTTATGAACTTCTTATTTTTTTTCTTAAGAGGCTTCTTATTTTTTTGCGTAAGAATTGTTTTGTGACTCTGGGCCCAGGTTGCTAACACAAACAAACATAAAGCTTGTCTTCATGCATTCTGCGCTGTAAAATGTGTTTTTCTGAAAACCATTAGTTGTGGCTGATTATTATAGAGGGGGGTTGTGTATGTGGAGCAGAGGGGCTACCAGGCATGAAGGGAGACCAGATTCTAGAGCCGTCACGCTCTCAGCAGGAGACTGGTCTGAAGCAGACAAAACTGGCTTTAGGAATGCGCGTCTGTCAGTTCATTGCTCTTTGATGGGGTGGGAGATACGTTACAATAGCAGTGTGTGATAACCCATAATGGCCCTGCACCACATGAGCTGCATTAATACTCATGAATCAGCGCGAGGGGAAAGCCTAGAACACTGGCCAGTAGCTAGCCTTCTTTTAGCTCAGTCAGTGCATCACAAAGGGATGGAGTCTGCCTCAGAAAACGTGCATGTGATTTTAAAGGGTCTGGCCGTGGAAGTGATGACGTGAAATTACGATCACTGTCAAATTGTGTACCTGAGCGGTGGTAGTGTGCTATGCTCTACTAAGAAAAAAGACTTGGAGGAAAATTGGAGACTTTAAATTACACTACTCTCTTTAACTTTTACCTCTAACAAATTACCTGTGTATATGCTCAGGGCAAATTGAAATTTACCACATTTTGGCACAAGGATGGTTATTTCAACAATTACTATTTATGACTTTGACAAAGATCAGAGAAATACTGCTGCTCACTGACCACAGACACCAAATCCAGTCAATTAAAAATATTTAGCTGGATTCCTTTTAATTGAAGCTAAATGTATTAAGCATTGTCTCTCGACTCTCTAAGTCATGGTTGACAGGTGGGCCCTCAACACACACGTAGGCCCACACAAAGCTGCTCCATGATGGACCCATACTAATACTAAGTTAATTAAGAGCCAGGTCTCTTTTGGACGGATGCTACGCTGTGTGATCACTGATCAGAGCGGGTTTAAAGCGATCTGGGGCAGCCCCGGATGAAGCCCTTCATTAAACCTTTCATTAAGCGAATAGCTACTGAGGGTTTGAAGCTAATGTGAGCTGAGGAACAGGTGATGTTGAATAATGAGTGTAAATCACTTTTAATCCTGTTTTTCTCTTGTGCAAGTCAAGAATGAATTATAAATAAAAAATGATTTTTGCTCTAAAGAATGCTTGACAAGTATGTATGATTGTTTTTGTAATCTGTAGTTTCAACTGTAGATGTAGGCCTACCATATAGACTGACCTTCAAAAGGTCTTAAGACTTTATTGATACTTTTTGATCTTAATGTAATCCCAATATGGGAAGGATCACATACAACTCTGGTTTCTACTCATGTTTGGTCAGACCTCAGTGTAGGTGACGTTTGATCCTGCTATGTCAGCCTTGAGCAGCTGAAGAATAAGTCAGGTCACATCAGGAGAATGTATGATGTGTGTCAGTTCAGTTTATTAATGGAAGAATTCACTAACATAGCCTGCCATTTGTTCATGTGTTCCTTCATTTCCCTCTTCAATCATTTTATACTGTACTAAACAGTGTAGCTATCGAGAGCAATAGTAATGGCATCTTTTTGTAGGCACTAACTCTGCCATGGTTCTTTGGACAAAGCCTATGGGGAAATGAATGGGTTTTTGTAGGGGTTTTGGATAAACACTGAAAATAAGGTCTGTGGTAAACACAGACTTAGAAAATCTTATGTTCTGTTCTATGAGATAATCTTCATCAGCTAACATCCCTTTTTGTGAATTTTTAAGCATTTATGTAATCAAAACAAGATATCTGTTCAGCCACTTCCAGAAGCTCCATCTCATAACACTGTAGCTTTGTGGCTTTGGAGTGTCAATGCCACTGACAATGAAACACTAACTCAAACATAAACCTCACCAGAAAGACAGAAGCTTCTCAGAGGGATTTTCCATGTGTCTGAAGTCTATTGATGATAATTTAATATGGGTATTTTGGTCTGTTCCACATTGCATAATGTACAGTAGACTTTTATAGGAGACAAGGGTTTCCTGTACATAGACAAATGACTGCTACCTTTCTCAATCATCATAGTGACTGGAACGTCTTCCCCAGACAAGACGTATGGTTAGTACTTGCCCTTACTTGGGAAATAGCTACTGTAGTGAAAATGGCCTTCCATAAAGTTGCTCAACAGTCTTGGGCAGATGGCCAGGATATGGATTACATCCGACTAGCTCAAACCTGAGACTGGTGTGTTGTTGTTAAGTAGCTAAGTTTTATATGTTAGCTAGCAAGCTACAAGTCATTATTTGATAGGCTATGATACTAGGCTATGATACTGTGATGTAACTAGCTAAATACATAGTCACTCCCTAATGTGTAATGTGAGAGGAAGATTTGCATAGCTAACATTGCAACTGAAGACAGGTTTGAGCCCTGCTAGCTAACGTTAGCTCATAATCAAGCAAACCTGATGACATGTTTGATGCAGGTTGCCAGCTTGCTTTCAATAATGTTTAAACTCAAACTGGCTAGCTACTGTCCATGTTTGTTATGATTGAATGGCTAAGACACACCCAAGAAACACCCACATCAAATCACATCCCCAAGACAACTCTCCTTTTCCTTCAGTCATGGCCGCTAGCATTTTTAATGAGCATTAATGAAAAACGAAGCCAAATCAGAAGTGCAGTCACTCTTAAATGATAATGGATTCACCATGTTTTAGGAAAACGTAGAGGGTTATATGGAAAAAAGATTGTGGCTTCTTTCTATTAATTCAAAGCAGATGTTTTTCCTTGAAAAATAAGTGTTTTGATAAACATAAAATGGCTGGTACTCCATTGCAGACGAGGATGTGATTTGATTTTAGGTGCATTTTTACATACAGTAAATCAACAACTGTCCCTCTCTGATTGACCCTTGCCATGTACATGTGGTTAAATGATGAGTGAGAATTTTGACCTAATAAATTATTATATTCCATGTTCTTGCCACATTTGGTCATTGCTCCACTCCCGTTTGACTACTATCCTTGAGTAACGATCAGAAGAAGTGTTTATAAATGCAAAAAAGTGTCTCAGTAACATTGAAATATTTCTTATGTAGTGTGTTTGGTGTGACATTCCAGCCATTTTCTGTTTTGGCATCCCATTATGAGGAGCATGTCACGCCCTGACAAAGAGATCTCTAGTTGGGTTGGTCAGGGTGTGAATATCTATGTGAATATCTATGTTATCTATATATATATTGGCTGGGTGTGGTTCCCAATCAGAGGCAGCTGTCGATCGTTGTCTCTGATTGAGGATCATACTTAGGCAGCCATTTTGCCTACCTATGTTGTGGGATCTTGTTTCTGTTTGACTTGTTGGATGTTTAGCCTTTTGAACTTCACGTTCTGTTGGATTTTGTTATTTTGTCTGTGTTTATATAATAAACGACTATGTACGCATACCACGCTGCACCTTGGTCCAATCCTTTACACGACGAACGTGACAGAAGATCCCACCACCAACGGACCAAGCAGCGTGAACAGGAAGAGCAGACAACATGGACATAGGAGGATATATTGGCTGGAAAAGGACCCTGGGCGAAGGAAGAAGCCCAGGCAGGAAAGGACCAACGGCGAAATCGGAGTTCGAGACCGCGAAGGAAGCCCGAGAGGCAACGCCAAGAAAACATTTTGGGGGGGCACACAGGGTTGTCGACGAAGCAGGCCGTGAAAAGGCTGACTGTGGAGGAGGAGGAGGCCGCTATAGTAGAGGCCCTCCATGACCTGCAGCTCAGCAGTCTGAGAGAGGAGACCACCACATTGCGGGGGCTGTTAGCTCAGAGGCAGCAGGAGTTCTCCCTTCAGAAGGAGGTGCTGCAGGAGGCCCACAGGGAGAAGGAGTCAGTGGATGCACGGAGAGAGGAGCTGGCAAGGCAACAGGAGGAGCTGAGAGAGGAGTTAACCCTCCAGCAGCAGAGAGCTCGGGCCTTAGAGCAGAGGCTGGCGGAGCCTGGTTTAGCAGAGCCAACTCCCTACACTTGCTTTGAGGAGCGTGTGACCGTGCAGGCACCAGGCTATGCGCCGGCTTTACGCACTGTGCCGCCAGGCGCCTTCACAGACCAGTACGCCCTGTACCTGCTCCCCGCACCAAACCAGTGGTGCGTGTCGCCAGCCCGGTACGCTTCGTACCTGCTCCTCGCACCAAACCAGTGGTGCGTGTCTCCAGTCCAGTACGGCCCATTTCTGCTCCCCGCACCAAACTAGTGGTGCGTGTCGCCAGCCCGGTGCGCCCCGTACCTGCTCCTTGCACCAAACCAGTGGTGCGTGTCCCCAGCCCGGTACGGCCCATGCCTGCTCCTCGCACCAGACTAGTGGTGCGTGTCGCCAGCCCGGTACAGTCCAGTCCAGGGTCAGAGCAGTCCGCTCCACCGTTGCCTAGTCCAGCTCCGGTCAGCTGTTCCACTCCAATGCCAGAGCAGTCCGCTCCACCGGTGCCCAGTCCAGCCCCGGTCAGCTGCTCCAGTCCAGAGCCAGAGCAGTCCGCTCCACCGGGGTCCAGTTCAGCTCCGGGCAGCGGCTCCACTCCAGTGCCAGAGCAGTCCGCTCCACCGGTGCCCAGTCTGGGTCCGGTTGTCTATTCTCCCACACCAGGGTCCAGACAGGACTTGGTGCATCATGGGAGGATTGCCGGACCAGGCCCAGACGTCAGCCCCTCTCCAGGGTCGGGGCCTCCCACACCAGGGTCCAGACAGGGCTTGTCATGTACTGTCATGCCCTGACATAGAGATCTCTAGTTGGGTTGGTCAGGGTGTGAATATCTATGTGAATATCTATGTTAACTATATCTATGTTGGCCGGGTGTGGTTCCATTTTGCCTACCTATGTTGTGGGATCTTGTTTCTGTTTGGCTCGTTGGATGTTTAGCCTTTTGAACTTCACGTTCTGTTGGATTTTGTTATTTTGTCGGTGTTTATAAAATAAATGACTATGTACGCATACCACACTGCACCTTGGTCCAATCCTTTACACGACGAACGTGTCACGATCGTTTACTGATGAGACGGACCAAGGCGCAGCGTGATAAGCGTACATTTTATTAAGTACTTAACTCACGACAAAACAACAAACAAACAAAACGTGAAGTCCTAGGTTACACAACACAAACCTTTACGGAACAAGATCCCACACCGACTAGTGCCAAACAGGCTGCCTAAGTATGGTCCCCAATCAGAGACAGCGAGATACAGCTGCCTCTGATTGGGAACCACCCTGGCCAACATGGATCAAAACGATCTAGAACTAAACATAGAAAACAACACAACACGGAAACTACACACCCTGGCTCAACATTTCAGAGTCCCCAGAGCCAGGGCGTGACAGAACGTGACAGAGCATTAGATTATATAATTATTGAGTCATTTCTGAAATTCATGGACACATACTTGCTCTCAGTCTTCACATGTAGAAGCATGATAATCGAGCACACAATCTGCCTAAATACCCTCACACCGCTGTTTTTGAACATGGAGAACATATGACAGCTCTACAATATGTCTATCTCATCCCTATAGTTTCCTACACAAACACCACTCAGACACGATTTAAGCTTTTCCTGAGTGGTGACACACCCACAGCTTTTCTCCTGTCACACCTGTTGCTAATGCCCAGGGAGCAGAGGGGGTTGGGAGAGGATCATAGGGTCACCCGACAGACTGCACTCAGGGTCCCCATCCTCTCACTCTGGGTCCCCTTCTGAAAGGAGTACTGTGTCCCTTGGACAGTGGTGGCCATTATCAGCTCTGTCCATTTAGACATAGGGAGGGAGGATGTACCGCGCGACTCTAATGTGCAGAGGTGTGATTGGAGTAAAAACTGGATATGTTGTCCGAACCAGAATCCCCAGTAGTCTATACACATCCTGTGACTGTTCTGACTCCTGTACCCCCCAAAAAATTGTCCTCCTCATCTTAAACGGCACTGACTGCCTCTATTTTGCATACAACCTTCCCACAACTTTCTGGGAATGGTGCAGGATAGTTGCTTAGCTTTGGAACATTCTCAGCACATTTAAGGAACTTGACAAAAACAAGTTATTTTCTTGGTATTTCATTACTTTAACGAAATGTTTCCTAAAAGTTCAAACATGGTTACATTTAATTTACACTTACGTAATGTTCTTGGAACGTTTTCCAACTGGTTTGACATTGGGAATGTTCTCAAATAGTTCAGAGAACGTTAAGAAACAACATTCTTCTTTGGGAATTTCAGTACTCCTACAGGTTTCCTCATGGTTCTGTTTAAAATCATGTTCTCAAATTGTTCCATTGCTGCAACTCCCATACGGACTTGGGAAAGGCGAAGGTCGAGAGTCATGTATCCTCTGAAACACAACCCCACCAAGCCAAACTGCTTCTTGACACACTGCTCGCTCAACCCGGAAGCCAGCTGCACCAATGTGTCGAAGGAAACACCGTACAGCTGGCAACCGAAGTCAGCGTGCATGCGCCCGGCCAACCACAGAAGTCACTCCCAGCCGGCCAAACCCTCTCCTAACCCGGACAACGCTGGGCCAATTGTGCGCCGCCTCATAGGTCTCCCGGTCACGGCCGGCTGTGGCACAGCCTGGGATCAAACCCGGTTCTGTAGTGTTGCCTCTAGCACTGCGATGCAGTGCCTTAGACTGCTGGGCCACTCGGGAGGCCCCTATGTGCGCTATTTCTATGCTTCCCGTTCTTAAGTTTTGTTTTTGCGTCTTTTACTTTCAGTTTTGTACACCAGCTTCAAACAGCTGAAAATACAATATTTTTGGTTATTGAAATATTTCACAGCGGTTTAGATGGTACAATAATTGTTTTGTCACAAACTGAAATTAGGTGAACTATTAAAATTTTTGAAACCAGGAAATGGTGGAGCGATTTCTGCATATTACATCTTTAAGAAACAACGTTCTTCTGTGGGAAATTCGGTACTTAAGCATAATGTTTCCTCATCATTCTATTTAAAGTAATGTTCTCAAATTGTTCCGAGAATATTAAGAAAACATTCCATAAAAAATACAAGATAACTTTAGTAACGTTCAGGGAACATTCTAAGAATGTTATTTAAAACATATACATTCCGTTCTCAGCATCAACAAAACGCTCTATCCTCTATCTTGCTAAGTGTGTTCAGGTGTGTTCGCCATGCCCACCAACAGGCCTCACCTGATCTTAATGAGAGCTGGTTTCCTTTGAAATGGGGTCTGTTTGAAAATACTAAAATGAACAACTTTGGATGCGTAAAAAAACATGGCATGCTAGCTCCATCCCGGGGGCGCATTGGAGTAATTCCATGGCTAGAGAACAGAAGATCATAGGTTCAAATCCCACTGATGCCATGTCACAATAAAAAATAAATGTTTGCATGATTAATGCTTAAGGAAATGAATTTCTATCTGTGCTTGGAGTTCAAAAAAGTTTAAAAAAATAAATATAATAAGCTAGCAGTGTTATTAAAAGACTAATTGAAACATTCAGTGAAAGTTTTAAGGAAGTTATTCAAGAAATTCAAAATAACCAATAATTGTTGTTCTCAGAGCGAAAACTTTAAAGGAACCAGAGTAAAATGTTCTCAGAACCTCCCTGCAACCTAAAAATAAACGTTTCCAGAACAGGCAAAATGTTCACTTCTGTTCTCAGAACATTTAAAAACATTATGTTTTACTGGTCAGTAAACGTATGCTTCATTCACACAACCAATGTGAAACCAAAAACATACGTTCCCACAACTTCCAAGGAACCACATTTGCTAGCTGGGTAGGCTGCTTGTTCATACTAGAAAACTTCCACGATGACTCATGGGTTTCATTTAGCCTCTGCTTCTCTATGGTGGGGATTCTGCTAATTCCCCACAGTTGAATACTTTAAGAAGCAGCCTTTCACAACAGTCAATCAAGCGTCTCGCTGAGTTTCTGCTGTACTTGAATGATGTTAGTTGATCCCTGGAGTCCGAGATGTCCTTTACATTTTAGTCATTTAGCAGACACTCTTATCCAGAGCGACTTACAGTTAGTGAGTGCATAATTTGTTTTTCCATACTGGCCCCCCGTGGGAAACAAACCCACAACCCTGCCGTTGCTAGTGCCATGCTCTACCAACTGAGCTACAGGGGACAATTATGTCTTATTGAACAACAAAAACAAACGTAACATTCTAGTGTTATAGTATCATGGTGGATCCATGGACAAATGTATAAAAATATCTGGTACAATCCCACAGAATCATAAGCATGATGGCTAGCTCAGAGTCATTCATTGTTCAGTGATCTCTGTGTCCTCTAAAGCAGCTCTCTGTGTCTGAACATAAACTCCACCATTGTATTCCTCGGAACAAGCACTATGTCTGCAATACACCTGCTTTACGTATACTGCCTTTACACAGCACTAATCTACAGAGACGCCAAAATGAGCAATTCTGCATGTTCAGAATAACTGCAGCTGGGGAGAGAAGACATGACCAGATGCCATAGATGCTGCACGGCGGGACTGTTTGCTTTTGGAAGTGTTCCATTATGAACCAGGTTCTATAAATACACCTCTGTTGAATTTTTTTCAACAAGATTGATATCACCCAGTGTACTGCAATAACTCCAGCTTATTGTTTTTCCCTGTGTTTGTTTGCTCATTGAACTCTGGGTGAATGGAGAAGGAGTTGTTTAAAGAGGAGGGCGGTAAGATAAGTAGCTGGTTGTGTGCTTGAGATGAAATTGGAAACTTTGTGAACTTCAGTGCTTGTGTGAACATGACAATGTTTCTCCCTGTGATAGGGCTACCCTGTGTCTTATACATGGAAAGTGGCCATGCCCATGTCTATGAAACGATGCCAGTGCCTATCCCTCCAGTCCCATAAGCAAGGCCATGAGGTAACAGACAGCAGTTGGGACCCAGTCTGTTATGGCCAGATTTGAATATTCACTTGGGGAGATATTGAGAAGGATGTGGTCCGCTGCGGCCATCTGCATACAGCTAGGGTAGGAATCTGAGGGCAGCTGCATGGTCAAATGGCTCTGGTGGCTTCAGCAGGCTTTCTAAATTGAGTTTTGTCAGAAATGGGCAACAGGGGAGGTGCTGGGTCGCAGGAAGCAAGTTTGAGTTGGCATAAAGGTCAGTGTCGTGAATGATTTCCATTAAATTCCACAGCCCCTCATTGAGTATCCTTTACCTGTATGTGTATACACCTTTATGGCTGTTAGATAATAACTACATAATAACAGCTCTTGCAGTGGAAATGTGTGGAATTGAGAGTTTCATGAATACAGAGGCAGGTGTCATGGCTTTAATGTTGACATGTAGTATATTTGTATGCGCTCATGCACTCTTGCACAGTATACAGTATGTACTTTGTAAGGCATGCACAGGTAAGGGTACATATGTGCAAGCTCTTAATTAATCAAGACTGCTTGAAGACTAAACCAAAGGTTCTCAGCGGTACCTCTTTTACATTTAACAGTACCGTGGTTCATTTGCTGGGTATATTGCTCTTAACAGCCTGTAAGCCACCATCAGCAGCCTTGGGCTATATTTTTATTTGATATTATTATGTTCTATATATTAAGAATGTGTCTTTGAATTGTCCAATCCCATTTCAGTTGCAATGCAATATTTTGGGGTTTAAGGCAATGTTGTCATAATGTATTGCTTGGCCATTAGGATCCTTCCAGTTCATATGATCTAAATTCTGTTATATGATTTTTGAGTCTAGATGGATGTTGTAATGTAGTGATGCACTACATTCCTCAGCACCTAAAACAAGCTCTTATCTCGATATTTGCCAGTGACCATCTATCTAACCATTAAGCGTTCCACTTGTCCCATAGATGGTTTATCACCCATAGAGCACCTCTTTAAACCATATGTCCCTTCCACACTGGCCTGGGGCCCCGCTATGGCATGCAGGTGACACCCCTATGGTGTGTTGTAAGTGGTGGTGTCGTCTAAGTTGGGTGTAGATGATAGTTCCTTTCTGCCTCCCGTGAAAAAGAAGGGTGGAGGAATGTGTCCGTCATGCTTTACCTACCGAGATCTTAAGAACTTGTGATAACAGGCTACAGGCAGTTCCAGAAATACCAGTGAGCCATGTTATGATTATATGTAAGCCCTTAAACCTCTGTTTTCATTACACCAGAAGGTAAATACAGTATTAACACATGGGATAATGTATGAAGGAGGGGTTGTGTGTCCATTGTACTCAACAGCTGAGTCAAACGTATCATTGGCCCCGTGTTTTGGGACATAGATGTGGACAACCGCCAGGCTCTGGAGAGGGAACCCGCTCCTGCCACCTGCCCTCCAGAGGGCATCTACGTCCTCACGGGGGCCGCTGGACACCCAGGTATCACCCGCACCACTCAATCCCTTTCTGAGAAATACTGGTGGCCCACTTTGGCGTAGGACGTTGCACACTATGTCAACTCATGTTCAGTATGTACTCAATCTAAATGTCCCCGGCATGCTCCAGCAGGAAAACTCCTTCCCCTTCCCATGCCTCAGCGTCCCTGGTCTCATCTGTCCATTTCGTCACTGATCTCCCCTCCTCAGATGGTTTCACCACCATTTTGGTAGTTGTGGACAGATTCTCAAAATCATGCCGTTTCATCCCTCTCTCTGGTCTCCCTACCGCTCTCCAGATGTGGTATTGTCACGTCTACTCCTGCTCCCCCTCTCTGGCACTCGATGTCGCCGGTCTTCTAACCACCGGTCCTGGCAACCCATCTTTACGCACACCTGCGTCTCATCATCAGTCACACCTGGACTTCATTACCCCCTGATTACTTACCCTTTATATAGCACTCTTTTGTTATCAGTTATCAGTTAGTATTGGTTATATTTCCTTGTCAGACGTTTCTCTTGTTTTGGATGGTTCTATGTTCATTAATATTAAACTCACTAACTGCATCTGCTTCCTGACTCCCTGCGTCGACTTACAGTTGGTCTGTTTGGTAATGTGTGTAAATCTTTGAGATACATAAGTACAATTACGTCATTAAATGTTGGTATCTTCTTTTATCTTCTTTTTTTCATGTGTCGAATAGTAAAAGCAGACATTCTAATAGAGAATCTGACTAGCAGTTGTTAATTCCAGCCCTGGTCTCAACAAGGCTTACATTTGTGTGTTTCTGGGAAAGTGAGGACCAAATTACAGTTACTATGGATGGATGTGATTATAACATTCCCAGTACAAAGATGTATGCATTCACTACTGTAAGTCGCTCTGGATAAGAGCGTCTGCTAAATGACTGAAATGTAAAAATGTAAGTAGACAATATTGGTTTCGTATAAGTCCTTGATATTGCATGTCATATGCAAACCAGGAACATTCCCAGAACATTATCTAAGATTCCCATTAAGTTCTAGTTAGGGTTTTATCTAACATTAGGATGATACCATTACAAAAACATGTTTTTGATAACAAATATATATATAATTTTAAGAAAATGTTAGCAAGTTGAATATCCTTGAAATGTTCTCCTAAAGTTCACTAAAATGTTGTGCACAACATCTGTAACAACCATCACAGAACATTCCCCAAACGTTCTCATTAGGTTTCCAGGTAATGTAATAACACAATGTATCAGTCATGTTTTTAGGACATACTGCCACAACAAAATGTCAGAGCAATCAAAATGATTCTGAGAAAACATTATGGGAACGTTCTGCTAATGTTGATGGAGATGTTATTAAAAACACCCATAACAACAAGCAGGGAATATTCCCACAATGCTCTCATAAAGATATACTATGACGTTATGACATGATTGTTCCAGTAACGTTCCCCAAAAAATATTTAGCAATCATGTCTGGATTCAATTAAATTCGTTCTGAGAAAACATTACTGGAAAGTTCCGCTAACATTAAGGTTCTCCTTAGGTTCCCAGGGAATGTAATAACACAATGTTCCAGTAATGTTCTTGGACTTTACTGCCACAACAAAATGTGGGAGCAATAAAATAACAAGCATGGAATATTCCTACAATGGTCTCATAAAGTTATAGTGTGACATTATGACATGATGGTTCTAATAACATTCCCTGAACATACTTCAGCAATAAAATGTTGGAGCAATAGAAGTTGTTCTAAAAAAATAACATATTCAGCTAATGTTGGAGATATTACTACTAACAGAACAAGAATAAGAACAAATAAGAAACGTTCCTACGAGACTCTTATTAAGTTATTTTGTAAGGTTATGACATGATGATGCAGAATTGTTCTAAAACATACTTTAACAATAATACAAGTAGTTCTGAAAACATTGCTGCAATGTTCTGCTAATATTGATGTGTAATGTAACATTATTATATGAAGTTGCCAAACTTTGAAACAAATGGCATTTCAATCTTCTTACATCATTATATTTTATTAGGGTATTGTCCAAACATAGTGTCATGACTGTCTGGTGAGGATTCAAATAGGTCAGATCGGGTTTGCAATGAATAACGTGAACCACACCCCCTCTCACCCGCAATCACTGGTATGGTTGATTAGCTGTCCTGAGCAAAGTATCTAGAAAAGCAACTTTAAGTGGGACCATTCTACTACTCTCTTCAAACCATCGTATACTACACTACTCTCATCACCCCACTAGGGACCATTGACACGGCTGGCTAGCCTATTTTCAAAGAATCATCTTCCAGAGTGAATGGAAGTAGAATCAATTCTGTTGTTCTGTTCAGGACTAGTGAGAGTAGTTTCTAACAACATTTAGTGTCTCTGTCCCTGTCTCTCTACCTCTCCCTCTTTTGCAACAAGCAGTCATGTTGTTGTCAGTCCGCTAGGGACCTGTTGTTAATGTATAAAGTGTGTATGTTATCTGTCATGGAAATTCTAATCAATAATGAGGAGAGACAAGGTCAATCACCAATCAGGATATTACTTTATTCAAAAGGTATTAATAGGGCAGCAGGTCACACCACCCACACCCGTGAATGGAGTGAGTGCTTTGCAATAATGAGGCTGGTCAACCCAACACTTTTGAGTGTTGGGCCGAGAGCTCTCACATACAAAGAATACTAATATATTTTATAGCGAAGATACACCGTCTCAGTCTTACATGACAAACAGCAGATGTGTGGAATGGGTCAAAAGGTTAGGATTTGTATGAAAGAAATGAATAATTCACAGCAGACAGTATCTGCTGTGAGTACTGTTCTTGTATGAAACCCAGAGTTTTGCCCCTAAGACAAGGTTCTTATCAACTATTCATAACAGATCTCGTCCCTGGTATCTTACACACACAGAACCCAATTCAGTCTATGAAATGCAGGCTCAGTCAGACCGGAGACATCTCCCTCTCACACACCACTAATCATAAAATGGAATGTGGCTGTTATTTTTATCACCTAGCCATCCCTAAATCAATTGTCAGCTCCAGATACCCCTATCTCGAGTAAAACCCATGTCCTTGACCACACGCCTAGACTAGCTGCAGGAGTAGAACGCTGGAGTAGAAACCATCCCTTTACAAAAACACAGCATTAGTAGAACAGTATATCATTATTAACTATTGATATTAAACAAAGCAGGTAAACATGTTACATGTTAATTTTTCTCTCACATATCCTGTGTTACCATTTAGTTAGCTAGTAAGTCAATAATTAAACCAATTTGTGTAGTACTGAATCATAAGTAAGGCTGGGTTTTTTGCAGATGCAAGGAGGTTACGACGTTCAGAATGATGATTTGATAAGAGGTTATGATTAATAAGTTGACTGTTTATCGATGTGATAGGTATAGACCTTCTATAGTTTAATTCGGGAGATGGTAACTCTTCAAACAACCGCTCTCGTGGTGCCCCAAATCCTAATGAGTTAGTTGTTACATGATTAATTTAATCGGGTAACAATTAAACATAGTTAGTTAATTAGAGATAACAGTCATCAGATTAATGTTAAAGTCACATCACGACAATAGCTATAGCCTTTTTAAAGAATGGTAATCAAGTAGATTTGAACCTGCCATTTTCAAACCCTGTAGGCTACTTAGTCTGCTGCGCCACCAAGATCCTGATGTTTCTAGTGGATTTCCCTTTGTACTGAAATCGCAACATTATGATTCAAACTATGGCTAAATGTCTTTGTACATATGCACATCTATGTAAAAACATCAAGATCTTGTACTAGTTTATAGTCATGTTACATATCGTCCATACAAAACCCTTCTGCTTGCATTTATAGTCTGACATAAGATTGACACATCTCATCAATGGTCAAGCATGTAATTGTTACAAGATGTCGCCAAGCCAATAGATGGCTCTGCTGTTATGTGTATCTGAGTGTGATACTATATAGTACCAGTGAGCCAAGTTAGGCATTACTTACTATGCGCTGAATGGAGCTGTATGCATGCTACAGAATAATGCTGAAGTAAAGACTTTCTAATCAACATTACCTTGCTCTTGTATAGAATAATCACCATACAAAACAGTAATAAAGAGTAATTAACAAGTAATACTTTCACAATAGGGGGATAATTCCTTCCTCTTTATCCCTAAGAAAAAAATGCTTTTATTTCCTGTATGAAGAAAATGATCACTAATTCCTTTGGCAGCAGCAATGGAGTTCACATTTCTTGATAAAAGTGTTTCTTTGCACCCAGAGGTCGCAATAAAATAGTGCATGTGACCATGTGCAGCATAAATGATGCAACAATTGCACATAATACTCTATGCATGTTATCAAGATGTTACTCATTAGTAATCATTAACAAGTACAACACAAACAGTTTCTTAGAAGTAAAAGTTTGTTTTTAGTAATGTGAACTGAATTAATTGGTATATGATTTGTTACTACACATCATTATTAGAGATGGATTAAGTAAAAACTTGAAGTGTCTCTTCAAGTCAGAGCCAGAATTATTAGCTGTAATTAATCTCTATGGAATGGGATCACTTGACATCCCTCACATGTAAAAACTTTTTCCTGAACTTTCTGTATCCTCCAGCTCCACTGAGTTGGTTCCTTGGGGAGGATCCAGCTAATGAAATCAGTGATTTAGGACTTTCTCGCAGGTTTAACCATGGCTGTTGTTTTGTTGTCTGCTCTGGTCCATCAGAGCTTGTGGTTCATTGTCCCTGGAGGGGCTTGAGGCAGATAGGGACAGTTAGCCTGCCAGCCAGCCAGCCTGGCATTTAGCACACTGTTATTATACCAACACCCAACCACCCACGCACAGTCCAAACCATGTAGCTTGCCCATTGTTGACAGGCAGTGGCGTAACGCAGTTTCGTGGGGCCCCCCGCAAAGTCCAAGCGAGGCCCCCCCAAACCCAAAACAATGGGGCAGAGAGAAAAATTTGCAGTTTTATAGCTAATCTCATGCTATTTTACATATTTTGCCATGAGGCTGAGAGAAAATGTTGAGGTTTTCAAATCAAATCAACAACAAAAAATGTCACATGCGCCGAATACAACAGGTGTAGACCTTACCATGAAATACTTACTTACAAGCCCTTAACCAACAATGCAGTTCAAGAAATAGAGTTAAGAAAATATTTACTAAATAAGCTAAAGTAAAAAATAAGATAAAAAGTAACACAATAAAATAACAATAACAAGGCTATATACAGGGGGTACCGGTACCGAGTCACAGATCTGGGGAAGGGTACCAAAACATTTTTGCAGCATTGAAGGTCCCCAAGAACACAGCGGTCTCCATCATTCTTAAATGGAAGAAGTTTGGAACAACCAAGACTCTTCCTAGAGCTGGCCGCCAGGCCAAATTGAGCAATCAGGGGAGAAGGGACTTGGTCAGGGACGTGACAGAGCTCCAGAGTTCCTCTGTGGAGATGGGAGAACCTTCCAGAAGGACAACCATCTCTGCAGCACTCCACCAATCAGGCCTTTATGGTAGTGGCCAGACTGAAGCCACTCCTCAGTAAAAAGCACATGACAGCCTGCTTGGAATTTGCCAAAAGGCACCTAAAGGACTCTCAGACAATGTGAAACAAGATTCTCTGGTCTGATGAAACCAAGATTGAACTCTTTGGCCTGAATGCCAAGCTTCACGTCTGGAGGAAACCTGGCACCATCCCTACAGTGAAGCATTGGTGGTGGCAGCATCATGCTGTGGGGATGTTTTTCAGCGCCTGGGACTGGGAGACTAGTCAGGATCGAGGGAAAGATGAATGGAGCAAAGTATAGAGAGATCCTTGATGAAAACCTGCTCCAGAGTGCTCAAGACCTCAGACTGGGGTGAAGGTTCTCATTCCAGGATCTGCAGAGAAGAATGGGAGAAACTCCCCAAATACAGGTGTGCCAAGCTTGTAACATCATACCCAAGAAGACTCAAGGCTGTAATCGCTGCCAAAGGTGCTTCAACAAAGTACTAAGTAAAGGTTTTGAATACTTATGTAACTTTCAGTTTTTTATTTTTAATACATTTGCAAACATTTCTAAAAACCTTTTTTTTCTTTGTCATTATGGGGTATTGTGTGTAGATTGATGAAGAAAAAAAACAATTGAATCAATTTTAGAATAAGGCTGTAACAAATTGTGGAAAAAGTCAATGGGTCTGAATACGTTCTCAATGCACTGTATGTGGACAGAGCTACTCTGTTAATCTGCCAATAACAACAAGTCCTTTATTTGCTGTGTGGTCTGACCGGACATTCTACAGAGAAACACTGGGATGTTTACATGTTTGTTGAACTTTTACTAATCAGGGTCTATTCAGAAATGTGTGTGTGAATGAGAGTGTGTGTGCCTGTGTGCCTGTGTGCCTGTGTGCGTTCACGGAAGCGTGTGGGTGTGTGTTTCCAGTCTGATGCATATATACTTTCTCTGTCTCTTTCCAATAGGGGGACAGAAAAGGGCTTGGGAATAGGTCTGTAGAATAAAGGTTGTTGCCATGTGTTTGCTCCTGTCCCACAGTCCATTTGCAGTTGTTTGTTGTAACATAATATATGTTCCAGCTGAAATTTAAACCACATTCATGTTTTTTGGTGAGGTCCCTCCTTAAAACCCCTTCCTGCAGACAAATTACCTTGAGGCCTAATGGGTGGAATGTTATTAATATTGTTCATAATCTCTTAATTAATAAACATTATTTTAAAAACCCGCCAAAAATCTTGTGTTTCTATGTCAAACGGTTTTGTTATATTTCAGTCTTCTGTGATGTATATAAATTGTAATATTGGGATGCAAACTCAAAATGTAATACATTTCAACTCTATATCTGACATGGTACAGGTGTCTTCTTTTTTTTAAGACCATAACCGTGTGTGAGGTGTATACTTTTGTTTCAAAGTTGATTTGTTTAAGACTACCAAGAAACACTCTGTGTGACCCTGATTTAGCCCACTGCAGTAAAAGGTTAGCTACTTAAGCATTAGAGGAATCCTGTATGTCAACATTTTTGTTTCTTTTGCAGTCTTGTGAAGCATCCATCCAGAGAGCACCCCAGGAGATGAGACTGAGTAATTCTGACAGCTCACCAATGACGTTCCAGCTCCGACGTCTGGAGCCCTGGGCCTGTGTTGCCTGTCTGCACTGAAACCGGTAGGCATTATGACAGTAATCTTACTAAGCTTTTTAGATGTCGCTCTCCTTTTAATCTAATAGGAGAAAAAAGTATACAAATAACATTTTAAGAGAGGACCGTGCGATAGTTATATTAATAGATTGTAAATGCTCTGTGTCTTTTAATAGAATGAGGTATGGTTTTAAATTCCTTTCTATGCAGTATTGAAGTTTACCTTCATCCTGCCCTAAAGTTCCCATGGAGCTACTTGCTCTCTCTCAATTCAATTCAATCTATGGGCTTTATTGGCATGGGAAACGTATGTTAACATTGCCAAAGCAAGTGAAGTAGAAAGTAAACAAAAGTGAAATAAACAATAGATATTAACAGTAATCATTACACTCAGAAGTTCCAAAAGAATAAAGATATTTCAAATGTCATATTATGTATATATACAGTGTTGTAACAATGTGCAAATAGTTAAAGTACAAATGGGAAAATAAATAAACATAAATATGGGTTGTATTTACAATGGTGTTTGTTCTTTACTTTTCTTGTGGCAACAGGTCACAAATATTGCTGCTGTGATGGCACACTGTGGTTTTTCACCCAGTAGATAAGGGAGTTTATCAAAATTGGGTTTGTTTTCAAATTCTTTGTAGATCTCTGTAGTCTGAGGGAAATATGTGTCTCTAATATGGTCATACATTTGGCAGGAGGTTAGGAAGTGCAGCTCAGTTTCCACCTCATTTTGTGGGCAGTGTGCACATAGCCTGTCTTCTCTTGAGAGCCAGGTCTGCCTACGGCGGCCTTTCTCAATAGCAAGGCTATGCTCACTGAGTCTGTACATAGTCAAAGCTTTCCTTAAGTTTGGGTCAGTCACAGTGTGTCATGAATCCCGCTTCCTGAGTCTTTCTGCCTGTGTTGCCTGTTTTCTGTTCTGAAGTCTGTTTCCTGAGGTTCCTGAACGCACCCTGTCTGGTTGCCAGGCGACGAAGCTAGGCGGGAGATCTCTCTATTACCCGCACCTGCATCTCATCAGCTATCTGCACACCTGGTCCTGATCATCACCTCTCCACTTCATAAGCTCTGACCTGACATCCATTCCCTGCCGGATCGTTAGCCATGAACAGTATGTTGTGTCAGCGTATCAGCCTCAAGTTTACTAGAGTTAGTTTTGTTGTTCTGTACTTTTTGCTTGCCGTGTACTCTCCTCCGTTTACTCTGTCTACAGTTCTGGATTGGGCCCAGCCCGGTACGAGATTGCAGCTCCAGAGGTTTCTGGGGTTTGCGAATTTCTATCGTAGATTTATCCGTGATTACAGCCGTGTGGCCGCTCCATTAACTGCCCTGACTTCTATTACCAGAACCTTGAGTTGGAATCCTGAGGCAGACCGAACATTTCTGGATTACTCACCTCCGTTAATTCTGTCTACAGTCATTCTCCCGGAACATTCACCCCACCCCTGTCTGGTCGTCGGTGGCTTCTGTGACACCATTGGATCTGCCTATCCACTCCCACCAACTCACCTCCGCTGCCCGCTCTGTCTCCTGGATTATTCTGTTTACACATTTGAGTTTGTAAATAAATACTCACCTTCGTTCTACTCACCTTGTCCTGGTCTGCTTCTGGGTTCTGCTTTAGAGAATCGTGACAGAACGATCCGGCCAAGAATGAACCCAGCGGACCTGGACTCCGTTCGCCATGCCATTACCCATCAGGAGAAGATGTTGGGACAACACAGCACGGTGCTACAGGAGATAGCGTTTTTGGTTCAGAACTTTTCTGCTAGTCTGACGAGTATCCAGGCTCAGCTCAGTTTGCCGGCGGATCATCCACCACCTGCTTCACCCCTCTCACCTGCCGCTTCTGGAACTGTTTCCTTCCGTGAGCCCAAGGTTCCGACGCCAGATAAGTACGAAGGGGATTTGGGAAGATGCCGTTAATTTCTTATGCAGTGTGGATTAGTGTTTGATCTGCAGCCCCACTCTTACGCCACAGACAAGGCTAGGATAGCTTTTGTTATTGAACTGCTGCGTGGAAGAGCTCTGGAGTGGGCTTCAGCCGTATGGGAACGACAGGACACCTGCATGGCATCATACCAGGAGTTCACGGCAGAGATAAGGAAGCTTTTTGACCATCCAGTCCGAGGTAAGGAAGCAGCTAAGCGTTTGTTCTCTCTTCGCCAAGGAGCTCGCAGTGTGGCAGACTTTGTTATCGAATTCAGGACCTTGGCTGTGGAGAGTGGGTGGAATGAGGAGTCACTACAAGCGGCTTTTTATCAGGGGTTGTCGGAGCAACTCAAGGATGAGCTGATCTCCTATCCGGAGCCTAGTGACCTGGACAGTTTTGGTAGCATTATCTATTCGGGTGGATAACAGAGTCCGAGAGAGAAGGAGGGAGAAGCAATGGGGCCCGTCCAATCAATCAGCTACTCGGTTACCATTCGGGTCAGGAAGTGGACCAGAACAAGTCGATCATTGTTCACCACACGGGATTAGTGGAGAGGTCCTGCCTCCAGATCCTGAAACCATGCAATTGGGGCGGCACGGGTTAACCAAGGAGGAGCGCCAACGTAGACGTGAGACCAACAGCTGCCTCTACTGTGGTAGCTCGGGACATTACATCTCCGCTAGTTCCCAACGCCCGTTAAACTGCCCGGCTCGCTAAGTTTGGGAGGACTTTTTGTGAGCCAGTTTCAACCTCTCAATAGTCCTGTCAGACCCCGTTTTCCTGCTACCCTCATGAACAAGAATCAGAGTTTAGCGATTAACGCTTTCATCGATTCAGGTGCCGATGGCAGCTTTATTGATGCCAACTTGGTGGAACAGCTGGGGCTTTCCAAGGAGCGATTACCGGAAGCCATTGAAGCTACCACTCTGAACGGCAGTAGTCTGGCACGTATCACTATGAGGACTGAACCGGTTAAGATGCTGTTGTCAGGGAATCATTCAGAGGTTATCTCCTTCTTCATTCTGCATTCTCCCCATGTTCCTCTGGTTCTTGGATACCCCTGGCTGAGAGAACACAATCCCACGTTCGATTGGGTGACTGGCAAGGTGACTACAGTGGGGGAAAAAATAATTTAGTCAGCCACCAATTGTGCAAGTTCTCCCACTTAAAAAGATGAGAGAGGCCTGTAATTTTCATCATAGGTACACGTCAACTATGACAGACAAATTGAGATTTTTTTTCCAGAAAATCACATTGTAGGATTTTTAATGAATTTATTTGCAAATTATGGTGGAAAATAAGTAATTGGTCACCTACAAACAAGCAAGATTTCTGGCTCTCACAGACCTGTAACTTCTTCTTTAAGAGGCTCCTCTGTCCTCCACTCGTTACCTGTATTAATGGCACCTGTTTGAACTTGTTATCAGTATAAAAGACACCTGTCCACAACCTCAAACAGTCACACTCCAAACTCTGTCAAAGGACACCAGAAACAAAATTGTAGACCTGCACCAGGCTGGGAAGACTGAATCTGCAATCGGTAAGCAGATTGGTTTGAAGAAATCAACTGTGGGAGCAATTATTAGGAAATGGAAGACATACAAGACCACTGATAATCTCCCTCGATCTGGGGCTCCACGCAAGATCTCACCCCGTGGGGTCAAAATGATCACAAGAACGGTGAGCAAAAATCGCAGAACCACACGGGGGGACCTAGTGAATGACCTGCAGAGAGCTGGGACCAAAGTAACAAAGCCTACCATCAGTAACACACTACGCCGCCAGGGACTCAAATCCTGTAGTGCCAGACGTGTCCCCCTGCTTAAGCCAGTACATGTCCAGGCCCGTCTGAAGTTTGCTAGAGTGCATTTGGATGATCCAGAAGAGGATTGGGAGAATGTCATATGGTCAGATGAAACCAAAATAGAACTTTTTGGTAAATACTCAACTCGTCGTGTTTGGAGGATTAAGAATGCTGAGTTGCATCCAAAGAACACCATACCTACTGTGAAGCATGGGGGTGGAAACATCATGCTTTGGGGCTGTTTTTCTGCAAAAGGACCAGGACGACTGATCCGTGTAAAGGAAAGAATGAATGGGGCCATGTATCGTGAGATTTTGAGTGAAAACCTCCTTCCATCAGCAAGGGCATTGAAGATTAAACATGGCTGGGTCTTTCAGCATGACAATGATCCCAAACACACCGCCCGGGCAACGAAGGAGTGGCTTCGTAAGAAGCATTTCAAGGTCCTGGAGTGGCCTAGCCAGTCTCCAGATCTCAACCCCATAGAAAATCTTTGGAGGGAGTTGAAAGTCCGTGTTGCCCAGCGACAGCCCCAAAACATCACTGCTCTAGAGGAGATCTGCATGGAGGAATGGGCCAAAATACCAGCAACAGTGTGTGAAAACCTTGTGAAGACTTACAGAAAACGTTTGACCTGTGTCATTGCCAACAAAGGGTATATAACAAAGTATTGAGAAACTTTTGTTATTGACCAAATACTTATTTTCCACCATAATTTGCAAATAAATTCATAAAAAATCCTACAATATGATTTCTGGATTTTTGTTCCTCATTTTGTCTGTCATAGTTGACGTGTACCTATGATGAAAATTACAGGCCTCTCTCATCTTTTTAAGTGGGAGAACTTGCACAATTGGTGGCTGACTAAATACTTTTTTTCCCCACTGTAGTTGGAGCATTGAATGTCATGCTAACTGCCTTAAGACTGCCTGTTCCCATTCTGTTCCCAGTCAGGTCATTGAGTCTACCCCCCCAGATTTGTCCCTGGTTCCTGAAACATATCACGATTTGGGGGAAGTGTTCAGTGAGCAGAAGGCTCTGTCACTTCCTCCCCACCGACCATATGATTGTGCCATTAACCTGTTCCCTGGAGCTGCCTATCCCAAGGGACGGTTATACAGTATCTCTCGACCTGAACGTGAAGCTTTGGAGACCTACATAAAGGAGTCTCTAGCTGCTGGTCTCATTCGTCCCTCGTCATCAACCCTGGGGGCAGGATTCTTTTTTGTGAGTAAGAAGGATGGCTCTCTTCGACCTTGTATTGATTATCGGGGTTTGAATGATATTACGGTCAAGAACAAGTATCCCCTGCCCTTGATGAGCTCAGCTTTCGACTCCTTACAGGGTGCTACTGTGTTCACCAAGCTGGATCTACGCAATGCGTATCATCTGGTCCGGATCAGAGAGGGGGACGAGTGGTTGACTGGTTTCAATACACTGATGGGTCATTTTGAGTATCAGGTGATGCCGTTTGGACTGACCAATGCTCCAGCAGTGTTCCAGAGTATGGTGAATGACGTCCTGAGAGATATGATCGGTCTTTTTGTGTTCGTGTACCTGGATGACATTCTTATCTTCTCTAAGGAGCTTTCCAGCCACGTCAAGCATGTCAAGCAGGTTCTGCAGCGATTGTTGGAGAACCGCCTGTTTGTGAAGGCAGAGAAGTGTGAATTTCACGCCCACACTACATCCTTCCTCGGGTACATCATCTCCAGGGGAGAGATTAGGATGGATCAAGAGAAGGTTAGGGCGGTTCTGGATTGGGCCCAGCCCGGTACGAGATTGCAGCTCCAGAGGTTTCTGGGGTTTGCGAATTTCTATCGTAGATTTATCCGTGATTACAGCCGTGTGGCCGCTCCATTAACTGCCCTGACTTCTAGTACCAGAACCTTGAGTTGGAATCCTGAGGCAGACCGAACATTTCTGGATTACTCACCTCCGTTTATTCTGTCTACAGTCATTTTCCCGGAACATTCACCCCACCCCTGTCTGGTCGTCGTGGCTTCTGTGACACCATTGGATCTGCCTATCCACTCCCACCAACTCACCTCCGCTGCCCGCTCTGTCTCCTGGATTATTCTGTTTACACATTTGAGTCTGTAAATAAATATTCACCTTCGTTCTACTCACCTTGTCCTGGTCTGCTTCTGGGTTCTGCTTTAGAGAATCGTGACACAGTGGTCAGGTATTCTGCCACTGTGTACTCTCTGTTTAGAGCCAAATTGCACTCTAGTTTGCTCTGTTTTTTTGTTAATTCTTTCCAATGTGTCAAGTAATTATCTTTTTGTTTTCTCATGATTTGGTTGGGTCTAATTGTGTTGTTGTTGTCCTGGGGCTCTGTGGGCTCTGTTTGCGTTTGTGAACAGATACCCAGGACCAGCTTACTTAGGGGACTATTTTCCAAGTTCATCTCTCTGTAGGTGATGGCTTTGTTATGTAACGTTTGGGAATCGCTTCCTTTTAAGTGGTTATAGAATTTAACGGCTCTTTTCTGGATTTTGATAATTAGCGGGTATCGGCCTAATTCTGCTCTGCATGCATTATTTGGGGATTTTTGTTGTACACAGAGGATATTTTTGCAGAATTCTGCATGCAGAGTCTCAATTTGGTGTTTGTCCCATTTTGTGAATTCTTGGTTGGTGAGCGGACCCCAGACCTCACAACCATAAAGGGCAATGGGTTCTATAACTGATTCAAGTATTTTTAGCCAGATCCTAATTGGTATGTCAAATTGTATGTTCCTTTTGATGGCATAGAAGGCCCTTCTTACCTTGTCTCTCAGATTGTTCACAGCTTTGTGGAAGTTACCTGTGGCGCTGATGTTTAGGCCGAGGTATGTATAGTTTTTTGTGTGCTCTAGGGCAACGGTGTCTAGATGGAATTTGTATTTGTGGTCCTGGCAACTCTACCTTTTTTGGAACACCATTATTTATGTCTTACCAAGATTTACTCTCAGGGCCCAGGTCTGACAGAATCTGTGCAGAAGATCTAGGTGCTGCTGTAGGCCCTCCTTGGTTGGTGACAGAAGCACCAGATCATCAGCAAACAGTAGACATTTGACTTCAGATTCTAGTAGGGTGAGGCCAGGTGCTGCAGACTGTTCTAGTGCCCTCGCCAATTCATTGATATATATGTTGAAGAGGGTGGGGCTTAAACTGCATCCCTGTCTCACCTCACGGCCCTGTGGAAAGAAATGTGTGTGTTTTTTGCCAATTTTAACCGCACACTTGTTGTTTGTGTACATGGATTTTATAATGTCGTATGTTTTTCCCTCAACCCCTCTTTCCATCAATTTGTATAGCAGACCCTCAGACCATGTAAGACTTTGCCTTTGTTTTGGTTTGTTTGTTTGTCAATTAGGGTGTGCAGGGTGAATACATGGTCTGTCGTACGGTAATTTGGTAAAAAGCCAATTTGACATTTGCTCAGTATATTGTTTTCACTGAGGAAATGAACTAGTCTGCTGTTAATGATAATGCAGAGGATTTTCCCAAGGTTGCTGTTGATATCCCACGGTAGTTATTGGGGTCAAATTTGTCTCCACTTTTGTGGATTGGGGTGATCAGTCCTTGGTTCCAAATATTGGGGAAGATGCCAGAGCTAAGGATTATGTTAAAGAGTTTAAGTATAGCCAATTGGAATTTGTGGTCTGTATATTTTATCATTTCATTGAGGATGCCATCAACACCACAGGCCTTTTTGGGTTGGAGGGTTTGTATTGTGTCCTGTAGTTCATTCAATGTAATTGGAGAATCCAGTGGGTTCTGGTAGTCTTTAATAGTTGATTCTAAGATTTGCATTTGATCATGTATATTTTTTTGCTGTTTGTTCTTTGTTATAGGCCAAAAAGATTGGAGAAGTGGTGTACCCATACATCTCCGTTTAGGATAGATAGCTCTTCGTGTTGTTGTTTGTTTAGTGTTTTCAATTTTTTTTTGTCCAGGAAGTTGTCTAAAAGGATGGAATTTGTTGTTGCCTAATAGTTTTTTGGTAGGTTTCGACACTACTTTCCTTCCATCTATAGCATTTCTTAATATTATTCAGTTCCTTTGGCTTTGATGCCTCATGATTGAGTAGATTGTGATTTTGCTGTGATCTGATAGGGGTGTCAGTGGGCTGACTGTGAACGCTCTGAGAGACTCTGGGTTGAGGTCAGTGATAAAGTAGTCTTCAGTACTACTGCCAAGAGATGAGCTATAGGTGTACCTAGCATAGGAGTCCCCTCGAAGCCTACCATTGACTATGTACATACCCACTGTGCGACAGAGCTGCAGGAGTTGTGACCCGTGTTTGTTGGTTATGTTGTCGTAGTTGTGCCTAGGGGGGCATATGGGGGAGGGAATGCTGTCACCTCCAGGTAGGTGTTTGTCCCCCTGTGTGCTGAGGGTGTCAGGTTCTTGTCCAGTTCTGGCATTTAGGTCACCACAGACTAGTACATGTCCCTGGGTCTGGAAATGATTGATTTCCCCCTCCAGGATGGAGAAGCTGTCTTCATTAAAGTATGGGGATTCTAGTGGGGGGATATATGTAGCACACAGGAGGACATTTTTCTCTGAGATAATTTCCTTTTGAATTTCAAGCCAAATGTAAAATGTTCCTGTTTTGATTAATTTAATAGAGTGAGTTAGGTCTGCTCTATACCAAATTAGCATACACCCTGAGTCCCTTCCCTGTTTCACACCTGGTAGTTTGGTGGATGGGACTACCAGCTCTCTGTAACCTAGAGGGCAACCAGTGGGTCCGTCTCCTCTATACCATGTTTCTTGTAGGATGACAATGTCTGTATTTCCGATTTCTTTGGTGAAGTCTAGGTTCCTGCTCTTTAGGCCAAAGGCAGATGACCTCAGGCCTTGGATATTCCAGGATGAAATAGGGAAGGCTTTGTGTTCCATAAAGTGTCTAACGTTGTTGGTCGTGCCTCTCTCTCTACCCTCCCTTCTCCCCTCTCCTCTTACCATTTCACACCTCTTCCCTTCTCACCCCTCTCCCCTCCTCTCCTCTCCCCTCTCCATTCTCCCCTTCTCCCCTCCCTGTGACTCCTCCTTTGGGGTCCACTCAATGCTGAAATGGTGACATCTCTGAACCCCCCACTCTCACAGTGGTAGGCTCTCACTGGAAGGTACTCCAATACCTTCCACACAGCCTTCTTACAACCTCTGGACATTAATAACATGGGGGAAATTAATGCGTGCCATCCCGGAGAAAGGTATTTGCTGAAGGACAGGACGGCCTGTAATGAATTAATAGGGATTGACCTTACGTCGTCAACTGGTGCCAAGCCTCCACGGTCTGCCTGACATTAATCTCCAAAGGATTGAACCTTATTGGGGAGTGGTTTTTAAATGTAATACATCATCCATCTTCATCACTGCTAAGAATAATATAGCTGGCACTATACTGAATATAATGCACCTGCTTCATCAAATCCTAAGGGACATCTTTTAGCACTCCTCCATCCATTTATCTGGAGGGTTTGGCATGTGGCCGTGACCGTGGCCAGGACAGTGCCTTCAAAAAGCGATTGGCTGAGGAACACTTTTTACACCCCTCCTCCCATTCCCCTTCTCACACTTGCTTTTGACTGATGTGTTTATATGCACCTCTGAAAAGGAAAGGAGTCTGTCATTCCCCCTCCATTTCCACTGAGAAAAGATTCCTCAGGGACTCTGGCCTTTGTTAAACCAATCCAGCAACATTATTACATAAGTAGCAAAAGCACTAAACTGGAACATTCAGGAGTCATTCCGCTCCTTATTAATCACCCCACTAATTCCAATCACATGAAATACAGGCTTAAACCGGTGAGTGGGTGAGTTTGACAAATGCAGAGGTTGGTTTGAGAGCCAAACTTGCATAAGCTCACTTACTAAGCAAGGATATTTCTCTGGTACATTTAACGACAGTGGTATGTTTTATGGCTCCAGTCCATGGCCAGTCTGTGGCTAAAGTCTGGGGAAGATCAGCTCTGAGTTCTCTCACAATGATTAAGCAGCTTAAACTAAGTTGTCAAAAATTGACCATAGTCTGCAGAACTGCTTATAGTACAGCGCAACCTCCTGAAATGCCTCATTATATAAAACATTGTCAATCAACACTGAATAATCCGCCATAATAATCCACCAATAATAAGATAACAAGTCTTAGAGTGGCAAACAAACACTTGAAGAGGTTGACCTAGGACCTAATTCTGATGAAAGAAATACCAGTAGTTTTAAAACCTCAGAGAACGTTGGAGAAAATAGAAGGTTGGTGTATTTTTGTTCAACCTTAGTTTCAGTGATGGTTGAAATGTGGTCCCTGAGAACCAAAAATCTATCCAATCTCTATGTTTATTTGTAAACTGACTAGGAATATAAAACCATTGCAGGTATAAAACCATGGTTATGGACTGGTAGTGTTCACATTTACAAAAACTAGCACTCCTTGCTCTAAAGTCATATTATGGCTGTGCTTTGCTCTACATAATAATCCAGGATATGTGACAGACAGGTGAAGGGAATTAGCCATGCAATGTGAAATGTTATATATCCATTCCAGTAAGCATGACGCTGAATGATGGGGGTATTTCGGCAGCCTGTTTGTGTTCATGAAGCTCATGAAGCTTACAGCAATCAAGACTTGGATCACTTCCACCTCAGCCACAGCTATTATGGAATGTCATGGATTGTTGAAATGGTCACTTTCCATTTTTTCCCCCACAGGTTATCCATTTGTTATTCCCCTTTTAACGTCTTGGATAACCTTCACACAGTTTGTTTCATTTATCAATGGTAATATGTCAACTGTGAAAGGGTATTGTCACAATTATTTTTTCCCACAGAGCGTATGACGTGGCATATTTTGCTTATTGAAAAGACTACTTCTTTTAGCACTCTTCATGTAACATTAATGTATACTCTATACAGGTACTTATTGTATACTGTATCATATTTTTATTACACCTTGTATGCTTGCCATATTCATCCTTTAATTAATAGTTACACAGTGCAATAATGCATTTTAATGTCACATTGTTAATGTTTTCTTGTTCAATAGTATAATAAAGGGTTCACCCATCAAAAAAGATCCCATATTTTGTATATTTTTGTCTTTCCACCCTTGCTTGGATTGTACTGCAGTGTTAAATTCTATACTGTATTTGACAGATAAAACAAATGGAGCCACATACAGTGCATTCGGAAAGTATTCAGACCCCTGACTTTTTCCACATTTTGTTCCGTTACAGCCTTATTCTAAAATTGATTAAATCGTTTTTTTCCCTCATCATTCTACACACAATACCCCATAATGACAAAACAAAAACAGGTTTTTAGAAATATTTGTAAATGTATTAAAAATAGAAAAATTAACTATCACATTTACATAAGTATTTAGACCCTTTACTCAGTACTTTGTTGTTGAAGCACCTTTGGCAGCGATTAAAGCCTTGAGTCTTCTTGGGTATGACGGTACAAGCTTGGCACACCTGTATTTGGGGAGTTTTTCCCATTCTTCTCTGCATATCCTCTCAAGCTCTGTCAGGTTGGATGGGGAGTGTTGCTGCACAGCTATTTTCAGGTCTCTCCAGAGATGTTAGATTGGGTTCAAGTCAGGGCTCTGGCTGGGCCACTCAAGGACATTCAGAGACTTGTCCCGAAGCCACTCCTGCGTTGTCTTGGCTGTGTGCTTAGGGTCGTTGTCCTGTTGGAAGGTGAACCTTCGCCCCAGTCTGAGGTCCTGAGCACACTGGAGTAGGTTTTCATCAAGGGTCTCTCTGTACTTTGCTCCATACATCTTTGCCTCGATCCTGACTAGTCTCCCAGTCCCTGACGCTGAATAACATCCCTACAGCATGATGCTGCCACCACCATGCTTCACCGAGGGATGGTGCCAGGTTTCCTCCAGATGTGACACTTGGCATTCAGGCCAAAGAGTTCAATCTTGGTTTCATCAGACCAGAGAATCTTGTTTCTCATGGTCTGAGAGTCTTTAGGTGCCTTTTGGCAAACTCCAAGCAGGGTCTCCTGTGCCTTTTACTGAGGAGTGGCTTCAGTCTGGTCACTCTACCATAAAGACCTGATTGGTGGAGTGCTGCAGAGATGGTTGTCCTTCTGGAAGGTATTCCCATCTCCACAGAGGAACTCTAGATCTCTGTCAGAGTGACCATTGGGTTCTTGGTCACCTCACTGACCAAGGCCCTTCTCCCCCGATTGCTCAGTTTGGCTGGGCGCCCATCTCAAGGAGAGTCTTGGTGGTTCCAATCTTCTTCCATTTAAGAATGATGGAGGCCACTGTGTTCTTGGGGACCTTCAATGCTGCATAAATGTTTTGGTACCCTTCCCCAGATCTGTGCCTTGACACAATCCTGTCTCTAAGCTCTACGGACAATTCCTTCGACCTCATGGCTTGGTTTTTGCTCTGACATGCACTGTCAACTGTGTGACCTTATATAGACATATGTGCCTTGCCAAATCATGTCCAATCAATTGAATTTACCACAGGTGGACTCCAATCAAGTTGTAGAAACATCTCAAGGATGATCAATGGAAACAGGATGCACCTGAGCTCAATTTCGAGTCTCATAGCAAAGGGTCTGAATACTTATGTAAATAAGGTATTTAAAAATATATATATATATACATTTGCTCAAATTTCTAAAAACCTGTTTTCACTTTGTCATTATGGGGTATTGTGTGTAGATTGCTGAGAATATTTATTTATTTAATCCATTTTAGAATAAGGCTGTAACGTAACAAAATGTGGAAAAATTCAAGGGTTCTGAATACTTTCTGAATGCACTGGAAAAGCCTCATAATCTATGTCCGTTTCTCTTTCTTATTCTCTCTCTCTCATCTTCTGAGAGACATTGTGAGTGATATGGATCAGATTGGAAATTAGATCATTTGTGTTTTGATTATCAAATGAAGAGTACATAGCGTTAGCACCTGGCTGAGATGAGACATTCATATGGATGATGATAAAACATTTTGCTTTGTTGTTAGCCTAGAGAGGTCATACTCCTTCTCCATCTCATGCAGCCAATCACGATTCATCATGGCACAGCAATGCACTCGAGACAACAGAGACAGAGCTGTTTTCCATGTTTGTTTCTTGGAATAAGTGATTTCTTATTGTTTTTATATTGCACAATGGAATTGTTGTCATACTGGAATTGTTGGCCATCCCAACAAACCATAGTAAACCTACAAACCATGTACAGACTTGTATTTGCCTAAGCTGTCACTTGTCAAGAACACATGATTTAAGATATTATTCACCAAAATTATTGACCAACTACTTTTAACGGGACATTTCTTAGTCTTCACAGACTACTAGTTGACAAAGATTTCACATACATCCATACTAAGTCTATAGAAATTGGATTATGCTACATACTGTGCCTGTGAGAAATTGCTTTTCAAAACTGGTTGATGTTGATTCGAACATAACACATGCAGTATATTTATCCAGCCACGTCTATCACAGGTGTGCATACATCTTGTCACAGCTCTGTGTAGCGCTTTTGCTCTGTCTTTGCACTCTCTTCAGTCAGAATCTTCTTGTGGCCATCTCTTTGGTTTTTATTGGCACAGTGTGTAAAAATGTCAATAGTGTGAGTGTGTCACGAGTTACAAAGCCAGAACCCAGAAGCAGACCAGGACAAGGTAAGTTGAAACGAAGGTGAGTGTTTATTTACAAATTCAAGAGTGATGCTGAATAATCCAGGGAACAGAGCGGGCGGCGTTGATTAGTTGTTGGGGGTGCAGTGGTTGATCCCATCATGGCTCGGCAGCCGCCGACCACCAGGCAGAGGTTGGATGAAGGTTCCGGACGAGTGATGTTCATGGCTAACGATCCGGCAGGGAATGGATGTTAGGCCAGAGCCTAAGAAGGGTGATGATCAGGACCAGGTGTGCAGATTGCTGATGGGATGCAGGTGCGGAAATCAAGAGAGCTCCCCGGAGCGTTCCAGAACCCTCGGGAAACTGGAGATCCCGAGCAGAAAAACTAGTCCACAGACAGGACCCGACTCAGACTGCCGGGATCGTTACAGAGTGAGAGTCTATGGTGAACTGTGCCAAGCACCTGTCTCTGAACTCAATGTCCCTCAATGTTGTGAAATGGTTATCCTTGTGGAAGGTGAACCCTTGAAAACTATATGCTGCCATAAGTCTGCAGGATAAAATCTATCACTCCTCTCACAGCCCTAAGGCTAAACAAGGATTAGACTGAAAACTATTAAACTGGGCTCTGGATTCTGTAGGCCCACAGTATGCTATTTTGATAGCCTAGGACACTGTTTTTTCTGCAATCTGAGAACGTGGTACAGTTGTGCTTTATTGACTATGGCCATGTCTGAAATCTGGCTTGCGTACAACTTACTTAAACGTACTTAAACTGCATACTGTTTACTAATTGTACTACATACTATTTAGAACGTACTGTTGAGTACAAAAGTATGCAGTAAGCAACAAATATCAACATACTACTCATTCATACTGAAAAGGTGTCATCGAATGTGCAATCGTGCTTGTTCCCCACCATTCGTTCATTTTTGTAGAGCGCATCCCCTATTCTGATGATCAGCTGTTGTTGAACACACGTCCCACTGGGCACAGATGTCAATTCAACATTTAGTTTTGATTTACATTTGGTTAAATTGTCAGCTAAAGTGAATTCAATGTGAAATCAACTAATAAATTCACCATGTCATTGGATTTAGGTAAAAAAGTTAGGCGAAAAAATACGAAATTCTCTTACGTTGATGACTTTTTTCAAATCCAATCAGTTTTCCACGTTGATTCAACATTATCACATTACATTTTTTTGTTGAAATGCCGTGGAAATAACATTGATTCAACCAGTTTTATTCCCAGTGAGGTGGGTGTGGAAAGACGATTCTCTTCCTCAATAGTCAAGTCAAATCAAATCAAATGGTATTTGTCTCATGCGTTGAATACAGGTGTAGACTTTACAGTGAAATGCTTACTAATGAGGCCTTTCCCAACAATGAACAGTTAAAAAGTATTTTCATTTTTTTTGCTAAATAATAGTAACTCAATAAAATAACAATAGGCTATATAAAAGGAGTACCGGTACAAGTCAATGTGCAGGGGTATGAGATAGTTGAGGTAATTGAGGCAATATGTACATGTAGGTCAGGGGAAATATGACTTGGCAATCAGAATAGATAATAAACAGAGTAGCAGCAGCGTATGTGAAGAGTGTGAAAGTGTGTCTATATGTGAGTGTGTGTGTGTGTGGCGTCAATATGCGTGTGTGTGTGTGTTTTGTGTGAGCACGTGTGTGTGTGTGTGTGTGTGTGTGTGTGTGTGTGTGTGTGTGTGTGTGTGTGTGTGTGTGTGTGTGTGTGTGTGTGTGTGTGTGTGTGTGCGTGCGTGTGTTGGAGTGTCAGTGTAGTGTGTGTGTGTGTGTGTGTGCATGCGTGTGTTGGAGTGTCAGTGTAGTATGTGTGAGTGTGTGGGTAGAGTCCAGTGAGTGTGCATAGAGTCAGTGCAAGAATGTCAGTGCAACAAAAAAAATGTGTGCAGCGAAATCTACTAGATGAAATGTCAAAATGAGTATGATATTTAAACAGGAGAATGGCAAGATGACAGCAATCTGTAAGTCATTGAGAGAGGACATCAGTTCTGTATGTGAATCCATGATAACAATGATGGAAAAATCGGATTATCTCGAGGGACAATCAAGGCGGAACAACATTGGACGGAATTGCAGAATCTCCACATGAGACCTGGACGGAGTCTGAGGACAAAGTGAGGGAAATGATCCCAGAGAAACTGAAGATGGACCACAGGAAGATTGAGGTGGAGAGCGCCCACAGGACTGGAAAACCCACCACCGGCCCAGGTGACAGGCCCAAGCCGATAGTGGTCAAGTTTCTGAGGTTCAAGGACAAGGTAGCTGTTCTGGAAAGAGCCAAGAACTTGAGAGGAACGTACATCTTCTTCAACAAGGACTATCCTGAAGCTGTGCGCCAGAAGAGGAAAGAACTTATCCCAGCCATGAAAGCTGCTCGAGCGCGTGGAGACATTGCTTACATCCGCTATGACAGGCTCATTGTCCACCCTCCCTCCCAAAAGCCTGGAAGGGATGAGAGAGCCAAGCCTATGGGTTCATAGCTTCAACCCCACAGCTCACACACACACACACACACACACACACACACACACACACACACACACACACACACACACACACCAACTGATTAATGGACTGCTGAATGTTTGTTTTTTTCTCTTGCTTTGTTTGCTCTTTTCCATATTATGTCTATCTCTAATAAGCTACCCAGGAAAGGGCTGTCAATAGCCCATATGATAATAATAAGATTGTGGGAGCTGTACGGTTACATTTCAGTGCAGCCTTTGATATTATTGACCGTAACCTGTTGTTGAGAAAACGTGTGTGTTATGGCTTTTCAACCTCGGAGCTATCTATCTAATACAACCCATTTTCTTTAATGGAAGCTTCTCTAATGTCAAACATGTAAAGTGTGGTGTACCGCAGGGCAGCTCTCTAGGCCCTCCTCTTTTCTATTTTTACCAATGACCTGTCATTGGCATTAAACAAAGCATGTGTGTCCATGTATGCTGATGATTTAACCATATATGCATCAGCAACCACAGTGAATGAAGGCACTGAAACCCTTAACAAAGAGTTGCAGTTAGTTTTGGAATGGGGTGACCAGTAATAAACTGGTCCTGAACATCTCTAAAACTAAGAGAATTGTATTTTGTACAAATCATTCCCTAAGTTCTAGACCTCAGCTGAATCTGGTAATGAATGGTGTGGCTGTTGAACAAGTCGAGGAGACTAAATTACTTGGTGTTACCTTAGATTGTAAACTGTCATGGTCAAAACATATAGATTAAATGGCTGTAAAGATGGGAAGAGGTCTGTCCGTCATAAAGAGATGCTCTGCTTTGTTGACACCACACTCCACAAAGCAAGTCCTGCAGGCTCTAGTTTTGTCTTATCTTGATTATTGTCCAGTCATATGGTCAAGTGCTGCAAAGAAAGACCTACAGTAGTTAAGCTGCAGATGACCCAGAACAGAGCGGCATGTCTTGCTCTTCATTGTAATCAGAGGGTTAATATTAATACTATGAATGCCAGTCTCTCTTGGCTAAGAGTTGAGGAAAGACTGACGGCATCACTTCTTGTTTTTATAAGAAACATTAATGTGTTGGAAATTCCTAATTGTTTGCATAGTCAACTTATACACAGCACTGACACACACACTTACCCCACCAGATATGCCACCAGGGGTCTTTTCACAGTCCCCAGGTCCAGAACAAATTCGAGTAAATGTACAGTATTATACAGAGCCATGATTGCATGGAAGTACCTTCTATCTCACATAGCAAACCTGGTTTCAAAAAACAAATAAAGCAACACCTCACGGCACAACGCCTCTCCCCCATATGACCTACCTGTTGTGTGTATGTACTGACATGTACAGTGGGGAAAAAAAGTATTTAGTCAGCCACCAATTGTGCAAGTTCTCCCACTTAAAAAGATGAGAGAGGCCTGTAATGTTCATCATAGGTACACGTCAACTATGACAGACAAATTGAGGAAAAAAATTCCAGAAAATCACATTGTAGGATTTTTAATGAATTTATTCGCAAATTATGGTGGAAAATAAGTATTTGGTCACCTACAACCAAGCAAGATTTCTGGCTCTCACAGACCTGTAACTTCTTCTTTAAGAGGCTCCTCTGTCCTCCACTCGTTACCTGTATTAATGGCACCTGTTTGAACTTGTTATCAGTATAAAAGACACCTGTCCACAACCTCAAACAGTCACACTCCAAACTCCACTATGGTCAAGACCAAAGAGCTGTCAAAAGACACCAGAAACAAAATTGTAGACCTGCACCAGGCTGAGAAGACTGAATCTGCAATAGGTAAGCAGCTTGGTTTGAAGAAATCAACTGTGGGAGCAATTATTAGGAAATGGAAGACATACAAGACCACTGATAATCTCCCTCGATATGGGGCTCCACGCAAGATCTCACCCCGTGGGGTCAAAATGATCACAAGAACGGTGAGCAAAAATCCCAGAACCACACGGGGGGACCTAGTGAATGACCTGCAGAGAGCTGGGACCAAAGTAACAAAGCCTACCATCAGTAACACACTACGCCGCCAGGGACTCAAATCCTGCAGTGCAAGACGTGTCCCCCTGCTTAAGCCAGTACATGTCCAGGCCCGTCTGAAGTTTGCTAGAGTGCATTTAGATGATCCAGAAGAGGATTGGGAGAATATCATATGGTCAGATGAAACCAAAATAGAACTTTTTGGTAAAAACTCAAAGAATGCTGAGTTGCATCCAAAGAACACCATACCTACTGTGAAGCATGGGGGTGGAAACATCATGCTTTGGGGCTGTTTTTCTGCAAAGGGACCAGGACGACTGATCCGTGTAAAGGAAAGAATGAATGGGGCCATGTATCGTGAGATTTTGAGTGAAAACCTCCTTCCATCAGCAAGGGCATTGAAGATGAAACGTGGCTGGGTCTTTCAGCATGACAATGATCCCAAACACACCGCCCGGGCAACGAAGGAGTGGCTTCGTAAGAAGCATTTCAAGGTCCTTGAGTGGCCTAGCCAGTCTCCAGATCTCAACCCCATAGAAAATCTTTGGAGGGAGTTCAAAGTCTGTGTTGCCCAGCGACAGCCCCAAAACATCACTGCTCTAGAGGAGATCTGCATGGAGGAATGGGCCAAAATACCAGAAACAGTGTGTGAAAACCTTGTGAAGACTTACAGAAAACGTTTGACCTGTGTCATTGCCAACAAAGGGTATATAACAAAGTATTGAGAAACTTTTGTTATTGACCAAATACTTATTTTCCACCATAATTTGCAAATAAATTCATAACAAATCCTACAATGTGATTTTCAGGAGAAAAAAAATCTCATTTTGTCTGTCATAGTTGACGTGTACCTATGATGAAAATTACAGGCCTCTCTCATCTTTTTAAGTGGGAGAACTTGCACAATTGGTGGCTGACTAAATACTTTTTTTCCCCACTGTATGTGTAACTGATAGATGCACACACGCACGCACACTACATGTTACTGTATTTAAATGTATTTTTCGATATTCGTCGGACCCCAGTAAGACTAGCTCTCGCCATTGGCGTCGGCTAATGGGGATCCTAATAAATCAATCAAATCTAAAGTATACTCGATTTTCTACATTTCATATACTATAAAACTTTTTTTTTTCACTTACTCAAACGGCCTACCATTTAGGACGCAAGTATGGGTATTCAGACACGGCCAATTCCATGAGGAATTTCATCAGTGCAGAACCCTTTAGACTAAATGGATGAATTTCCTGGATTTAGTCGTTATGTTTGTTCTTTTTCCATCTGTGTTGCACATTGAAATCCCATAGGGAAAAGTATGTTTTATTGTTGGCTTAAACACTGTTTTTGGCTAAATCCAACAAGTTGAAGGACCAATCGATATGGCACATCACTTAAAATGATATGAATAAATTTGGCATCCAAATGACATGACACCTTGGGACCGCAACTCGTCACATAGTTTACAGAACTGGTGTATTCCTAATCTATATAGCTACAGCTTCTAACATAAATGCATGGTCTTACCAACACCATCAACAAAGAACAACCAATATTTGCATTGTTTGTAGGTCAGGGGTTATTTAACAGTACAATGGCATTTTGACATGGTAAAACCTGGTAATAAATCTAATTAGAATCTTTGTTTCCATTTGCAGGTATTATTTACTGGTGTTTGTTTGCTTTATCCATGGTTTCTTCCAGGGGACGACATTTTGAAATGTAAACCATTATTTACTGTACAAACAGAGCTTAATCACCATGACAGTTGAGATTCAGGGTCTAGGAAGGTGCTACAGTAAAAAATTTTTGAATATGAGGCATGAAGGGTAGACATGGCTGGGGAGGCACACAGCAGTGCCACTTATTTGTTTCATGCATTGTCCCCCCTGCTTAAGTTTTATCACTGTTTTACTCTGCTCACTGGCTGGTTCCTATAATGGAAACCTCAGGCTCCTCAGTGAGAGAGAAAAGTGAAAGGAAAGGGAGATACCTAGTCAGTTGTACAACTGAATACATTCAGCTGAAATGTGTCTTCCGCATTTAACCCAAGAGGGAGATGCTTTAGTAGTTTTATCTCTATTGTTAAAGGCAGTCAATCATCTGGATTCTGAGGCTCCAAACTAGAGAAGTACTGTATGTGTAATTGGAGAAGAATTGGTTTGTCTTTTTATTTGTCTGAGTTCTACACATTTGAATAAACAGCAGATAGCAACAGTATGTTCTCATGGGCAATTCATAAATTGTGCTTCGTCTGACATTAGGGGTCATGTATGCCATCGTAATGAATAGGGGATGCACTACACTGGATTGCCATTCACGTTGCAACGAGACTCATTGGAAAAATGCCTCCCCTGCTGTGTTCTTACAGCGGGGCGTGAGATAGACACGAGTGACTGTATGCTAATGAGGTTATTGTCACCATCCGTTATGTGTCAGGTGGGATGGGCAGCACTTGAACAAGAGATCCTGAGAAGTGCTTTTCCTATCCAATTTCCTTGAATGGATGTGAATCTAGAACATCTAGAGTCCGTGTTGAGTGTATGGCACTCAATCTCATTTCAAATGAGGCAGTAACGGGAGTTGCTGCTGCTGTTTGCCCTTGCACTTGCCTCAGAGCCCAAACGCTGCGCAGCCAGCAGTGTGAATAATAACCTGCAGCCGACATGCTGTTTTATGGGCGAACAGGGGGCAATTGCCCTACCTTTCCCTTGCCTGTTAAGCGTAATCACTCCTGTACTTCGTTTTGGGACATTTATGAGACAATGACATTGTAGAACCTTGAATAGATTCAGTGAGGATAACAGACACTTAATCATGTAGCCATGTCACATAGACAGAATGTCATTTATTCATCAGATATGATAAATAGATATTCCCTGGATTTCTCATGGGCCAGTGGAATAATCAAGTGGAACATTTCTCAAAGAAAACACCAGAAGAACCATAACCACACACATAAAAGTTGTGTCGACCCCGTGACACGTATGAATATGGAGCTGAATATCCCTCTTTGTGTGGTGCATCTAAACATTACTTAGCACAGTGACTTAACGCTGGCCCTTTAAATAGTGGTGACCTCAATTAATCTCATCATAACTCAGTTTAAATACATTTGAATAACAGATGTATTTATTTTCCTAAGAGGCACTGATGATGACTGTCACGCCCTGGCTCTGGGGACACTGTTATGTTGAGCCAGGGTGTGTAATTCTATGTTTGTATTTCAATGTTGGCCTGAGTGACTCCCAATCAGAGGCAACGAGTGTCAGCTGGTTGTCTCTGATTGGGAGCCATATTTAACTGTCTGTCTTTCACTTTGTGTTTGTGGTTTCTTGTTCTTATTTGGTTTGTGTTAAACCGTAGACATCACGTTATCGTCTGTTCTTTTGATCGTGTGATCATTAATTAAATAAATATGTTCACCTTCAACGCTGCACATTGGTCTCTCCCTGACGATCGTGACAGAAGAAACCACCAGAACTGGACCAAGCAGCCTAGTGAGGAGCAGAGTGGGTGGACTTGGCAACAGTGGAGGAAGAGCTTCGACTGGGTCAAGCCGAATGAGGAGCTGAATGGCGGAGATTGGAAGCAGAAGAGCGAGAGTTGGGCGAGAATTATCGAGGCCTGGCCCACGGGGAGGAGAGACTCCCAGAAAATGTTTAGGGGGGGGCTCACGACGTCGGACAAGCAGGAGGCCGCGATAGAGCGGCCCAGCGGGTTGCCAGAGGAGGCCGCCAGGTTACGGGGGCCACTGGTCGAAGAGGGGATGGAGGATGTAGAGGCACGGCGAGAGGTACTGGCGTGTGTTGCCAGTCCGGTCCGGCCCGTTCCAGATCCCGGTGTAGGGCCAGTGGTGTGTGTCCCCAGTACGGTCCGGTCTGTTCCTGCTCCCCGCACCAAGTCAGTGGTGCGCGTCGTCAGCCCGGCTCGGCCCATTCCTGCTCCCCGCACCAAGTCTGTGGTGCGTTTCGTCAGCCCTGTCCGGCCCGTTCCTGCTCTCCGCACCAAGTCGGTGGTGCGCGTCGCCAGCCCAGTCCGGCCCATTCCTGCTCCCCGCACAAAGTCTGTGGTGCGTTTCGTCAGCCCGGCTCGGCCCGTTCCTGCTCCCCGCACCAAGTCTACGGTGCGTGTCGCCAGCTTCGGCCCGGCCTGCTCCCCGCACCAAGTCAGTGGTGCGTTTCGTCAGCCCTGTCCGGCCCGCTCCTGCTCCCCACACCAAGCCAGTGGTGTGCGTCGTCAGTCCAGCACGGCCCGTGCCTGTTCCCCACACCAAGCCAGTGGTGTGCGTCGTCGGTCCGGCACGGCCCGTGCCTGTTCCACTGGTGCCTGGTCCGGCACCGGTCAGATGCGTTACGCCGGAGCTAGAGCAATCCGCTCCATCAGTGTGCAGTCCAGCTCCGGCCAGCGGGGCCAGACCGGACCAGGGGTACTTTGGGGGGTTGGAGAGGGAGTGGGGATCAGGCCCGGGCCGGATCCGCCGCCAAGGCGGAGTGCCCACCCGGTCCCTCCCCTGTGGTATTTAGTTGGCGCGGTCGGAGTCCGCGCCTTTAGGGGGGGGGGGGTACTGTCACGCCCTGGCTCTGGGGACACTGTTATGTTGAGCCAGGGTGTGTAATTCTATGTTTGTATTTCTATGTTGGCCTGAGTGACTCCCAATCAGAGGCAACGAGTGTCAGCTGATTGTCTCTGATTGGGAGCCATATTTAACTGTCTGTCTTTCACTTTGTGTTTGTGGTTTCTTGTTCTTATTTGGTTTGTGTTAAACCGTAGACATCACGTTATCGTCTGTTCTTTTGATCGTGTGATCATTAATTAAATAAATATGTTCACCTTCAACGCTGCGCATTGGTCTCTCCCTGACGATCGTGACAATGACATAATCTTAAGCGATGCAGTTGCCTCATTAAGAAAATATTGAAAAGAAAGTGTGAAAAATGTTCATGCTAAAGGTTGCTTTTAAAACCTCTGATCAACACACAACTATCCTACTGTCTCTTCCTTGAGCATGTATCTCCTGCAGCAGGGGTAAATGCAGAAAAAGTCAATTGAGGCATTTATTTAAGATTGCAATCAATGAGAAATGCTACGTTTCCCTGTGACAGTACAGTACTGGATTTGCGCGAAACATTAAAATGGTGGTCTTCACACAGAGGCATGGTTTTTGTTTGGGTTTTGACCTCTCTACCTGTTCCGCCATTAAACCCTCTCCATATGATGCTAACTTGGGGATTTTTTCCCTCAAATATCAACAAGGCAGTAAATTATGGACCACTCTTTAATGTATGAGCCCTATTTACGAGATATCTAAAGTATATACTGTGTACATGTACCACGTTGACCTGTGAGTACTGCATTTGCTCACACAGCAATCAATGGTACAAATTCCAATTTCCTGCAAGTTTCCTGAAAGCTGTTATTGTATAAGCACTTTACATTTAAATATTCCAGCCATCCACAGTTCAACAGTTGGGCTGATTACCATTTCTGATAATACCTGACTGCTTTTCCTGATATAACTCGATATAATTTCCCCAACACAGATGTCAGTACATTAGTAGAGTCAATGTATTGATGTAAGGTTATGACTCAAGCTGGTTTTAGGCCAGAAAGCGCTTGAGAAAAAGGATGGCTATCAGCCAACACATTCATAATCCACCCAACAATCCCCCTAAGGCCAGCTCAAGGACAGCCTTCTACTGGTTCCTGGTCTGCTTGACTTTACTGTGCTTCAGTGCCTTATTGATTAAGTAGATCATTTACTGAATGTGGTAGAAAGTTACACTTTAGGGCAGGTCATCAACTAGATTCAGCCGCGGGCCGATTTTATTCTTGAGCGGATGGTCGGGGAGCCGGAACATAATTACAAATAATTTGTAGACAGCAAATTGACCGCAACATATAATGTTTGACTAAAACATAATCATTTCAAACCTTGCTTACATTTTTATACGAGCACGTATCTCTCTATTATGCGTAGGAATACCTTGGAATAGATTTCTTCAATTAAAATTACTTGAGCTGATTTCCTGGTGTTTTTACAGTCTTTTACGTCCAACAATGGAGAAAAAAAAAGTTACAAATTATTATTATTATTATTTTTGACTCAGAAAATTGGTGGGCCAAATAAAACCACCTGCGGGCAAAAGTCGGCCCGCGGGCCGCCAGTGGGGAACCCTGCCTTAGGGTTATCCAGGAATGGATCAAGTTAATCTCAGTCAGGAGGAGGGTGTGAGTTCCTGGAGACAAGAAAATAACACATGCCGCGAGCCTCAATTATTTCATTCCAATCACTCATTGAATCATTTGTCTAATGATGGTTGGAGTGAGCCAGATCAGCTTCCTCTCTCGTACTGGGAGTAGAGGTATGAATCTGACATACTGTATGCTGGTCCTCCAGGACCTGAGATGGGCAGCAGAGCTCAAAGTTATCAGCTGCTATGAAGCTCATGCATGCAGCAGCTGACAGACTGCCACTTGCCAGTTGGAGCACTCTGGCCTACAGCCAAACAGCAACATTCAGCCTGCATCCCTAATGATCCCTGACAAGTGCGGGAAACAACTACCGCCCAGCAATTGGAAGTTTCTACTTCTGACATCTCATGTGTTTCCACGCATATCCTGATCTTGTCATCTTTCCAGCCAGGGGAGGTTATATCCTTCCATTACTATGTCTCCCAGATTGTAACACTGTATCACTCTCAGGGCAACATATATCGAAGCTTAGTGAGTTATTAAACTGTCTCCTGGGCTAAATCTCTCATTATTTCTCTCCTAGCTACCTACCGATATTCCCTTCCTTGCACCCCGCCTTCTCTCCCCCTTCCATTTCTCCTTAAATCTGCAAAGTAAGAATTTGGCAGCTGACTTCTGACCTGGGTGAACCCTCTAAATTGTGATGCACTGGTTCCCTTGGAGTGTTGTCCAGATATTTGTGAAGCTCTGTAAATCAGGTCTGACTCCTGTTAACTGGCTTTTCCCTTGTACTGCTGCAGGATGTGGTACTTCAGGTTCCTTTTGCCTTGTGATGGTCATGGTGCTGAGGATTACTGTAATGGTTAATTTATGTTTATCCTGATACACAGCAAGGTTGCTATATTGTTCAAAACTAGAGATGGTGGCTGAACGAGGATTTGGGAAGTAAGCCATGCTGCTTTTGTGCCATCCATAACATTGATTCCCACACCCCAGTATTTTGATGTTTCCTCTGTCCTTTCCTCTCCTGACATAGCTATGCTGCTCTTATTTCTCATATTTTAAATATATGGTTTTACTCATATAGCATGTTTAACCATTTATGTGGAGGCTGCTTGTCCTTGTGGGTGATTGTTTTATGTGAGTTGAGTGTAGCTCGGTGGAGCTACTCGTACCTTGTATTGCCGGGGTAGATTATTCCCCTGTGCCTGTATTTTGTTGGAGCTACCCGTACCTTGTATTGCCGGGGTAGATTGTTCCCCTGTGCCTGTATTTTGTTGTTGCTATCCAGCGCAACTGTGTACGACGGAATAAACTCTGAATTCTGTGATTTACCCTCCTGCGCCTGACTCCTTCTAATCACACTCATCACAGAATCACCCACCCTTCATGGAGTCAGCGGGAGAGGAGCGCATGCCTGGAGTCGTGGCACGGGTCCAGGAGCATTCCACGATGCTGGCCAGCTTGGTGGAAGCGATGGATCGGGTTCATCAGGTCGTCCAACGCCTGGAGAGGAGAGGACCCGATCTGTCGAGACCAGCTGGCCAACCGGATCCAGCCACCCACACCCCAGCACCCGGAGGGATCCAAATATCCCGACCACGGGAGTTCGACGGGACGGCGGCGCTCTGCCAAGGATTCCTCCTCCAACTGGAGCTCTACTTCTCCAGCATCAGGCCGGCCCCATCGGAGCGGGAGAAGGTGACCGTCCTCGTTTCCTGCCTCTCGGGGAAAGCCCTGGAGTGGGCCAACGCGGTTTGGAACGAAGGAGGAGCCGCGTTGGAGAACTACGGGGAGTTCGCTCGCCTCTTTCGGGTTGTCTTCGATCACCGGGCGAGGCGGGCGAGCGGCTGGTCCAACTGGGGGACGAGGACCGCGCAGGACTTCGCTTTGGAGTTTCGGACTCTTGCAGCGGGGTCCAGGTGGAACAAGCGGGCCCTGATCGACCACTTCCGGTGCCATCTGCGGGAGGACGTCCGACGGGAGCTAGCCTGCCGGGACACCATGTGTCCTTCACGCAACTGGTGGACATCGCCATCCGTTTGGACAACCTGCTGGCAGCCAGAGGACGTCCTGGAAGGGGTCTGCCCATTCCCACCCCGGCTGACTCGGATCCCGAGCTGATGGAGCTGGGTGGAGCAGCCGTCCGAGAGAGCGGAGGACAACAGCGACAGTGCCACTCTGATGGCACGAAGGGACAGTACACCACACGTTGTTGTCAACGCTCTTTTGGGTCTGGAGGCGGCAGGCAGGGCACTCTTGCATCACCACAGGTATCGAACACCCACACTCGTTCAGAGCCCTCTGCTGCGCACTGTACCCTACCCATCTACTTTCCCGATCACATGGTAGTTCCCCAATGTAAGGCGCTAGTCGATTCAGGCGCAGCTGGGAACTTTATGGACAGGGCATTCTCACGCCGTCTAGGCATTTCATTGGTTCCCCTATCCATTCCACTCGCCATCAGAGCACTTGATAGTCGACCATTAGGGTCCAGGTTTGTTCAGGAAGTTACTGCACCAGTCACCATGATTACCCAGGAGACTCATTGTGAGCAGATCTCTTTTTTTATTATTGAGTCCCCTGCTTTCCCTGTAGTATTAGGTATCCCTTGGTTAGTACTCCACAACCCCACCTTCTCATGGCCGCAGAGGGTTCTCACAGGGTGGTCGCGAGAGTGTCAGGGTAGGTGTCTAGGTGTTTCCATTGGTGCAACCACGGTGGAAAGTCCAGACAGTACCTCCACCGTGCGCATTCCCCCCGAATACCTCGATTTGGCGCACGCGTTTAAGAAAATGCAGGCTACCAAGTTACCACCTCATCGGGCAGGGGATTGCGTGATAAACCTCCTGGTAGACTCTGTACCTCCCAGGAGTCATGTGTACCCCCTGTCGCAGGCTGAAACGGAGGCTATGGAAACATAGGTCACCGAGTCCCTGCGCCAGGGGTATATACATCCCTTCACTTCACCCGCATCCTCTAGTTTCTTCTTTGTGAAGAAGAAAGACGGCGGTATGTGCCCGTGCATTGACTATCGACCACTGAACAAGGAGACGATCAGATTTAGTTATCCTCTCCCCCTCATTTTGTCAGTGATCGAATCAATGCATGGGGCGTGCTTCTTCACCAAATTAGATCTCAGGAGTGCGTACAACCTGGTGCGTATCCGAGAGGGGGATGAGTGGAAGACAGCATTCAGTACAACCACGGGGCATTATGAATACCTGGTGATGCCCTACGGTTTGATGAATGCTCCATCCGTCTTCCAGTCCTTTGTGAACAAGGTGTTTCGGGACATGCTTGGTCGCGGTGCAGTGGTCTACATCGATGACATTCTGGTGTATTCCGCTAAGCGCGCCGAGCATGTGTCCCTGGTTCGCAAAGTGCTGGCCCGACTGTTGGAAAATGACCTTTATGCCAAGGCAGAGAAGTGTATGTTTTTCCAGCAGTCCGTCTCCTTCCTCGGATACCGCATTACCACCTCAGGTGCATGAATGGCCGACTCCAACCACGGTTAAGGAGGTGCAGCGCTTCCTTGGCTTCGCCAACTACTATCGGAGGTTTATCTGGGGCTTTGGCAAGGTCGCAGCTCCCATTACATCCCTGTTGAAGGGTGGGCCATCCTGGCTCCACTGGTGTGCTGAGGCTGACCTGGCCTTCAGCAAACTGCGGGGTCTGTTCACCTCAGCCCCGGTACTGGCCCACCCCGATCCATCACTACCGTTTGTAGTGGAGGTGGATGCGTCCGAGGTAGGGATAGGCGCTGTCCTGTCTCAACGCTCGGGCAAGCCACCCAAGATCCGCCATGGTGCCTTCTTCTCTAAGAAGCTCAGCCCGGGGCAGCAGAACTACGACGTTGGTGATCGGGAGCTGTTGGCTGTTGTCCGAGCCTTGACCGTGTGGAGGAATTGGCTCGAAGGGGCGAAACACCCTTTCCTCGTCTGGACGGACCACCGCAACCTGGAGTACATCCGGGCAGCGAGGAGGCTGAATCCTCGCCAGGAAAGGTGGGCCCTATTCTTCACACGGTTCGATTTTACACTGTCATACATCCCGGGTATGAAGAACGTGAAGGCAGACGCATTGTCACGGCTGTATGAGACAGAGGGGAGGCCCAGAGACAACACCCCCATACTCCCGGTTTCCTGCATGCGATGGATGCGGATATAGAGCAGGCATTACGCACAGATCCATCTCCACCTCAGTGTCCAGCTGGGCTGCGGTACGTGCCTGCTCTTATCCATGATCGGCTGATCTACTGGGCACACACGTCACCCTCCCCTGGTCACCCAGGTATCGGTCGTACAGTGCGTTGCCTGACCGGAAAGTACTGGTGGCCTACCTTGGCTAAGGACGTGAGGGTGTATGTCTCCTCCTGCTCGGTGTGCGTCCAGAGTAAGGCACCTAGGCACCTCCCAGCGGGTAAGTTACAACTTTTACCAGTTCCACAACGACCATGGTCTCACCTAAGTGTTGATTTCCTGACTGACACCACCATCCTGGTCGTTGTGGACCGTTTTTTCCAAGGCCCGCCGCCTCCTTCCTCTGCCCGGTCTCCCCACGGTTCTGCAAACTGCGGAGGCCCTGTTTACACACGTCTTCCGGCACTACGGGGTACCAGAGGATATAGTGTCTGACCGAGGTCCCCAATTCACATCCAAGGTCTGGAAGGCGTTCATGGAACGTCTGGGGGTCTCGGTCAGCCTGACCTCTGGGTTCCACCCTGAGTCTAATGGGCAGGTGGAACGGGTAAATCAGGATGTGGGTAGGTTCCTGCGGTCCTACTGCCAGGACCGGCCGGGGGAGTGGTCGGTGTTCTTGCCATGGGAAGAATATGCCCAGAACTCTTTCTGCCACTCCTCTACTAACCTAACGCCATTCCAATGTGTTTTAGGTTACCAACCGGTTCTGGCACCTTGGCACCAGAGCCAGTCCGAGGCTGCTGTGGTGGATGACTGGTTTTGGTGCGCGGAGGAGACATGGGACGCTGCCCACGTTCACCTCCAACGCCCCGTGCATCGTCAGAAGGTCAACGCTGACCGCCACCGCAGTGAGGCCCCGGTCTTCGTACTGGGGGATCGGGTCTGGCTCTCGACCCGGAATCTGCCCCTCCGCCTGCCCTACCGGAAGCTGAGCCCGTGGTTTGTGGGGCCGTTCAAAGTCCTGAGGAGAATTAACGAGGTCACCTATAGGTTATTACTTCTCCCTGATTACCGTAATAACCCCTCGTTTCATGTGTCTCTCCTCAGGCCGGTGGTGGCTGGTCTGCTCCAGGAGTCTGAGGTGCGGGAGGTCCCTCTACCTCCTCTGGACATCGAGGGGGCCCCGGCGTACTCTGTCTGTTCCATCCTGGATTCGAGGCGTCGGGTGGGGGGCCTTCAGTACCTCGTGGAGTGGGAGGGGTACGGTCCGGAGGAACTGACTCCTGCGCCTGACTCCTTCTAATCACACTCATCACAAGGGCAATAGGTCGGATGGATAGAGAATGATCTCATTGATAAAGAGAAGAAGTTACTCATATTACTCTGAACACCTGTTGGTAGCTTTTGCTGGTTGGGAGTTTTATGACAACAATTGTGTGCTGGTGTAACAAGCAAGGTTCATGGATTAATTAGTCACTTCTTTACCATGAGGCGTGGAGGGCCAACTTCACAATAAATATAATACCTTAGCAATACACTAAAGTCTCCCTGTATGGCCAAGAATGTGAGGGTGGAGTGTGAGGAAAGTCACCCAACTGGTTGACATTGAACTTTGTCCATTGTAACCCTGACCCAGTTTGTTGCTGGTATGTTGGGTCTAGTGTGGGCGGGCATGTGGGATTGGAGAGATAGGTTTTGATGGGTAAACAGTCACATTACCTTTGTATGGTCAAGTGTGCATGAGAACATGAACAAACATCGAAACAATAGGTTGCTAAACAAACAGTGTGATTCTGGCATGTACATTTTGCACAGTTAATATTCACTGAATTATTGTTTGTTAAGTAAGGCAGTAAAGATTCAAGTATTCTTCTATTTTGACCTCTGAATATCCTTAATCCAGGGTCAATCTCTGATCAACATTGAATAAAAAATACTTCACATATATCTTTGGTCTTTCCAAATTGTTTTGCTTTGAAAAATGAATACTGTAGACCCATCGCTGTACCTTTAAAGGGGCAATCTGCACTTACTACATCCATTTTTGGACTTGTAAATTAATGATATAGCTTAAACCCATTGATTCTTGAAGAGTATTACTTATAAATGCCCCACGAGTTTAGTTCAACTGTCATATCCCATCAGAAGCTAAACTATAAGCTTGTTTTTCCAATGTTTGTAAACAAAGTATATGTAAACAAACACTGTATAGCCTCAAAACATGGTTAGAACTATAATTTTGATACCATGGATGGTCAGTCCTTGCATCCATAGCTCGGCCTATGAATTTGAGTGTGGTTACATTTCTCCAGCCAAATCCCTTAACCTTTCACCGAAACAGTGGCGGGTAGAGGTGAAAATGCTTTGTTATGGTTTCAGCTGCGTGAGCGACAGACATCATTTTCCAATTGTCTAGTGTTTCGCGCGTTTCCGAGCGCACAGCGCAGTCGACAGAGAGTGGGCGAGCCTGGTGCTAATTTGGTTCAATTCCCTGCGGATTGGTTTTAAGCTTCACATTGCCACGGGTGGAGGTGCCTCTGTTTTACAACCTTTTGGATTCCCCTACAAACCTGTAATTTTGAAATACGCTCTGTATTTGCCGTTTAAAGGCCATTTCACTTGCGCACGGGATCTAGACAAGTAACCTTCACTGAATAAAATGATTCCTGGAACGGTAAGATCCTGCTTTCAATATGAATCTCAGTGATAGCTTTATTAATGGTCTATATTACATTGGCTGTCAACTTTGTAGTCTGCATTGATAAAACAATGTGTGAGGCACTTTTGAGCATGAATTATGCAATATATAAATATATATATATATATATATATATATATTTAAAGTGGTTTAGCTCAGTGTGAGGCACATGAGCCACTTGCAAATAATTGTGCATAATTTGCCCAGTTATGTGTAACATGATTACCGTTCAGCGACTTCAGGCGTCCAGGCTTATGCAATGCTATTTAACATGATCAGAAAGCAGATTTGCGCCTGGAGAAATTGATATTCGGCCTAATAAATAACAAATATTGATCATTATCACAGTGACAATTGATTAGAAATAGTAGGCTATATTATTATTAGTAGTAGTAGTAGTGGTAGTAGTAGTAGGCCTAGTGATATTTATATGATTATTATCCTATTATGTAGAGTAGACTTTATATTTCATATGTTATACTTTATATTTGATACTGCTGCATGTTATTCGTTTTCCTATTAGGCCTTTTCGTTTTCCTTTCCATTAGGTGTATATTTATCTGATATGGGATGGTTACATTTTTGTTTAATTTTCAAACTGACAAGTTTTCAAACGCCAGTAGGCCTGTTGTCACATCAATATTATGATAAATGCTCGAAAGTTACTACATTGGAAATAACAAGTCATGGTTGCAGTGGCGACCTATCATTCAGGGCTCTGCCACACCTGTTTTGAGCCCCACATTTTTAGGTGAAAATAATAATAATAATACATTTTATGGGGGGGGTCACATATCAGTTTGCAAACAATGTAAAAAATAAATAAATAATAATTGCGTTAATAAAGCCACATACAAACATGGTCTCTTTTTTGCTTTCTTGAGTAAGGCAGCTCCAAAATGCAGGTGTTTCAGCCTAGCTCAGTACTTTCTGTGGTGGTGAGGCAGCCAGCGGAAAAATAAGGAGTGTAGGGGTTGGTAATGTTCTCTAGTTGCGCTGTGATTGGCTCAGTGTTCTGGCACTCATGGGGACACTACGGACACTACGTCGCCCGCCAAGTCTAATGGTAGAGCTAGAAAATTCAAGCCCCGTGGGTGCTGCCATAGAGTTACATTAGAAGTGCCCTTCCAAGAAGGCTAAAGCTCATTGGCCACAGATAAATTACATCAAATCACGTTATATCTACCGTAGCTTAGATTGGATTGATCATGTCAACATCATACTTTCAAAATCTTAGCTAGCAGTCATCATCATGAATCAAGTCGACAATCTACTCACAAATCCTTTTTAATCCTTGCCATATGAAGAGAAATTAGAGATAAAACGGATCGTTGATCATCGGCCATTGGACATAAACATTACACAACAAGTTGGGAATCGCAAATTCAACAATGAGTGGTTTGGAAGGAATCAGTGGCTAACTGCAAGCTTTGCAAAGCAATCACTAACCTGCTATTCAGTGGAGTGGCTGTGTGGTCCGAGGTCTGGGATTAAGGGTCTCTTTTCCAAGCTTAAAATGATAAACATTCAACATTGACCATGCTGTCAATGAAGCATGATTTGTGCCACACTCAAAACAACTGTTAACTCGGAACTGAGAAATCTGTCTTCAGTGAGTTCAAGACATCTGGGAAATCAGGAAAAAAAACGAGCTCGACTGGGAAAATACGTTTTGAACGGTCATCCAACTCGGAATTGTATATCAGGAACTCGGGCCTCTTTCTAGAGCTACGACCTGAAGATCACTGACGTCATCATGATTCGACCTTGTTTTTTTCAGAGTTCCCAGTTGTCTTGAAAGAACCATAAATCCAGAGAATGCCAAACTTTGATGACAAAGTTTGATGACAAAATGTACCCACAAGAAGGAACGCCGCGCCTCCTTCCTGTTCAAGTGAGCACAGCACAAGTCCAAAAATGTATTGTATGCTGCTGCATAAATGATGTAATATGCCAGGGAGATATGTATACTGTAGCTAAGAAAGTAATACTAAGTGTATGTTGTGTAGTAAGCTGTTAGTAGCCCATGTGCCTCACCCTAATAATTTGGTCTATTTTCCCCTCATTTTCGCCTACTTTTCTGACTTGGTGGTGCACATAACCTGTTTTAGAGAAATGTAATCGTCGAATATTGTAAGAACTTTCATTGTCTGCTTATATACCCCCTTTATTTCTCCTGAGGTTCTGACTTGGTGTACAGGGAGAACGCTGTAAGAACGGCCCATGTTCTGAATTCTGTCGCTGTACATTTCAAAAGTGTTATATTGTTATATTGACTACGTCCGTCCTAGCTCACTCATTAATGTCTTATTCTAAATTATGGATTGCCTCTTATCCACTCATCGTCCCCTTATGCCAAAGTTTGTACATCTCAATTGTCAGTATAAACCACATTTGTTTTGGCAAGTCAGCCATATCAGCTACGTTTTTTAAAATGGCAGTAAATTAGGCTGTTTCACTGCCAGACAAGGCTCCACTGATAGCCAAGTGTAGCAGTGATAAGGTGTTGGGACTGCTGTTGGGACTCTGCTGTTGGGACATCTTTATGTAGGCCCTAACAGTTTGTGGGCACCATTTGTCATCGTTATAGTGCAATTAGTGTATTGTTTAGTGTTGTGTTGTGTAGTGGCTTTGCTGGCACGCATCCCACATGTTTTGGTTTTTTTGCCCCACCAAGATTGACATGCTATAATCGCCACTGCGTTGTTGTGCGTGCGGGCTGCAGGTAGGTTTTATCTCTGTGCCTTACGCTCAACTAGCTCTCTCTACCCATGACTTTGCTCTTGACAGCTGTATTGCAGCATGAGGGCGCGCTTCCTGAAAGATTGGAAGGCGCTAGTTTAGTGTCATTTTATCACTCGGTCAACAGTTTTAAATGTATCGGTAGTTGGGCAAAAATGTTGTTGGTTTGAGGCCCGCGTGGATTTCTCTATTTGCTGTCATAGACTGTATAACTATTTGTGTGGCGTGGTAAACAATCTTTGAATATGGAGGTCTTTCATCCAACAAAGAACGGAAACCTCCGGAGCGTTTTACGAGAAAGCATATAAAACATTATTGCTCTTTTGTTGAGTTTTGAGGTGAGTTCAGGGGTTATTGAACAGATGACCTCATAAAAAAAAAACGAATAAACAAATTACAGATTTAGTTCTGTGATGTGTTCGAAACTGGTTAGTCAAGTTGTTAAAGCAAGTAGCTGCAAGTAGTCCTATCTACAGGTGAATTCTTCTTCAAGAGGCAATGGTGAATTCCTGACTAAAGACAACTGGGCACTGAGTTGCATCATTTTGATTAGATAAGCTGTTATGATCACTATGATTTATGTTTAGAGATGATAGTTCGGAGTAAAGTGTCCATACAGTTAATTGCTGATAGGCACTCACAGATATGGCTGAATGATAATGTTGATGGACTGTTACATGTGTTTCCCTTAGCCCTCTGCTCTCCACCCTCCTGTCAGTGGTAGGGGCTTATGTAACACAAACCTTGGCTTCCGTTGTCATGCTGTAACATACAGTACTGTTCATAATTTTTTAGACCAGTGCTGTTTCCTAAACATCATCCCCAAACACAATCACCTCACTACCATTGCCTCTTACTGGGAAAGCATCCAAGCAAGATGATAGTACTTTTACTTTTTGAACATGTGAGAAGAAAGCACTGGGAAACAGTTCAGCATGGAACATTGCTTCTTCTTTGGTAGCAGGTGGTGTCAGAAAGTTGTTACATGCAGTGCATATACACCACAGGAGGTTGGTGGCACCTTAATTGGGGAGAACGGGGTCAGGGTAATGACTGAAGCGGAATCAGTGGAATGGTAACAAATACATCTAACAGATGGTTTCCAGGTGTTTGATGCCATTCCATTTGCTCCGTTCCAGCCATTATTATGAGCTGTATTTGGACATACAGATGTATTCATATTCACAGAGATCACCACAGGCTACACAGACACACATCAGCTGAGCAACTCACACGCACATATACTGTCTCTCTCTCTCTCTCTCTCTCTCTCTCTCTCTCTCTCTCTCTCTCTCTCTCTCTCTCTCTCTCTCTCTCTCTCTCTCTCTCTCTCTCTCTCTCTCTCTCTCTCTTCTCTCTCTCTCTCTCTCTCTCTCTCTCTCTCTCTCTCTCTCTCTCTCTCTCTCTCTCTCTCTCTCTCTCTCTCTCTCTCTCTCTCTCTCTCTCTCTCTCTCTCTCTCTCTCTCTCTCTCTCTCTCTCTCTCTCTCTCTCTCTCTCTCTCTCTCTCTCTCTCTCTCTCTCTCTCTCTCTCTCTCTCTCTCTCTCTCTCTGAGGTGATCACAGACGCCAGCTGTTGTAATAGTCCCGTTATGTAAAATGAGAGCTCTTTCTGTCGGGTGTGTCAGTGGTGATTGGGCTGGCACCTTCTGTTAGAGGCACAGACAGTTGTGTCGTGTGTCTGTCAATGCACTGGCCCACGCACCTCACACCACTCAGAATGACAGGGTTGTGACATCAGGCACTCCAGTGATGTGGTGCTAAGGGGTTCAGTAATCACTGTATAGAGCAAAGGAATTTCATACCAGCAGGGGCTTCTGGTTGCTGGGATATGCCACAGCTCCTATACTTTACAAGGAGTCCATGAGTACATTACTGTAGTGCTTTGGTTTGCTTGGTAAACATCAGTGGCTTGCAACTTGTTTAAAGAGAATCCGCCGCATTAAGTGTAGACGGACACAAAATGGATGTCTTGAGCAAGTAAAACAGTGTTATCTGAAGTACAAAGTAAAGTGTGTGTGTGACATTGCCCCATGGCACCTGAATGAAATAGATTTCCATTCTTCTACTGCCTTATTGTGTCCTGACCTATTTGTGCTAACAGTGAGCCAAAAGCCTAATATTTCTTATTTAATTTAATAGATTGTATTAAAATATGTGCACGTAAAATCTTGGAAGATTAGTCAATGCTTGTTCAAGGTTTTCTACTTTTGTCCTTGAATATTATCAATGATTTTCCAAACATGTTTTTTTAATGATTTGTTTGGGATTTTCCATAATGAGTAGTGTTTATGTACCGATATCAAGATGGGGAAATGTCCTTTTTATCTTGTTTGCCGTCTTGAAAATACAAGTAAACAACACAAGCATGTTATGGGTGGTTAGTTGATTGCTTTCCTAATTTCAATTACACATGCAGTATAACCTTTCATTCAGTCATACCCATGATCTGATCAAGCACTCATGTCAAATAAATCCAATTAGGTCAATGAGGTCAGCATGAATGGGCTGAAGTCTATGGAGTCCCTAAGTCGTACAGAAAGTTGATCATGGCAGGATAAAGGCCAGTAACATAAAACATCTATGACCATCTTATGAGACACCACCCGGCATAGACAAAAAAAGAAAGAAAAAGACAACAGACAACAAAAAAACAGAAAGGTTACTTTAAAAACCCAATCCTGTCATTCACTAGGGTACGTCGCGTCTCGATTTGAAGGGAATACCTTAACTGGAATGCTATTGTTGCAGGTCTTTCTGTTGGCACTTCTACAGTACACGGGAACCCCATGAACAGTAACTTAGGTAGACTTCTAAATTGCCTGAGGAGTTTAATTGGTTTCTAATCCTCCTCTATTTGGGATGTGCCAAGGCATAGCCCCGCTGCAGCTTGGCTGAAGGTAAACAGTGCATAGAGCTTTTCTTATCTGTTTTGTGTAGAGAGGGAATCTATGAGGTATTAGTGCAAATATGAGATCTGAATCTCTTGACCATATTAAGGACGATATTGGGATGTGACGCAACACGCAAAGCTCCAGAAGTCCAAGCTTGGGTTTATTCTTATAAACTACAGAGTTCTCATGAATGTACTGTGTCTTTTACAACCTCTTTTCTTGCCACACATTGTTCATGTTAGATTCTTCTTTGATATGAATCTTTGGTCTTGACAGTGTAGGTGAAGTCCTGTTTGTTCTGTTTACAGTAGGTAGGCTATTGCATTTATAAGGAAAACATTTATTCTCATGTTTACTCAGCCCTCCATAATTCAACTTTGAACTTACTGATCTATGATTGATTAACTGTCTTGCCAAGTCATGGCTGTCATGTCATGTGTTTAATTACTAATTAAATGGACTAAGGCTCCACTTACGAGGAAATGGGAAACATTTGCCTATCATCAAGCATTCAGGACAGAGAAAAATAAACAGGGGAATTGTTTGTTTCATCATTATTGTGTGTGTGTGTGCATAATAATAATACATTCATTTGTATAGCGCTTTTAATTCCAGAGTTATCTCAAAGCTCTACTGAGGATTTTATTTATTTATTATATACAATAAAAACAACATACATTTAGAATCAAGGCAGGTAAAATAGCGATAGTGGTCTAGGTGCTAAATACATTTTAGATTGGGACTAGGACTATGAAAAAGACAGTCTGTAGAAGTGGGTTTTAAGGCCCGTTTTAAAGGTTCTGAGTGATGGAGTGGCTCTCAGATGGTCAGGAAAAGCATTCCATAGGCAAGGGGCAAGGGAGCAGAAGGCTCAGTCCCCCATAGTTCAGAGACGTGTCCTGGGGACTTGAAGCAGTAGGGAGTGGCCGGAGCGGAGAATGTGAGGTGGCTCGCTGATTGAGATGAGGTCGCTGATGTAGGTGGGGCTCAATCCATCAAGGCTTTAAATACAAGCATGAGGATTTTATAGTCGATGCTGTAGTTGACCGGTAGCCAGTGGTGTTGGGCCAGGATCGGGGTGATGTGGTCTGACTTCTTGGTCCTGGTCAGGACCCTGGCAGCACTCTTCTGGATGAGTTGGAGCCTCTGTAATGATTTGGCTTGGAGGCCCCCAAACGGCGTATTGCCGTAGTCGATCCGAGAGAAGATGAAGGTTTGGATGAGTTTCTCTGCATCTGGCTGGGAGAGTGATGGTATGACTCTGGCAATGTTTTTAAGATGGAAAAATTATGTTTTACATATTTATTTAAGTGGGCATCGAAAGACAGAGAAGGATCAAACTTGACTCCTAAATTGGAGATGACAGAGGACAGGTGGATGGCCTGGCCGCTGATTGGTTCCAGCACTAGTGACCTGCTTGGGTGTCCCAATAAGCCATAAGCAGTTATCTTTCATCCATACCAGTGGAGGCTGCTGAGGGGAGGATGGCTCATAATAATGGCTGGAACGGAGCAAATGGAATGGCATCAAACTCATGGAAACCATGTGTTTGATGTATTTGATACCATTCGACTTATTCTGCTCCAGCAGTTACCACGAGCCCGTCCTCCCCAATTAAGGTGCCACCAACCTCCTGTGATCCATACCCATGCGTGCGTGTGCTTTTGTATGTGTGCCCACATAGCCGCAAATTCGTGTGTATGTCTACAGTATGTGTGTGGGTGCTTAGCAGTCTACTGTTTGGTTGTGCACAGGATGTACATGAGATGTAAGGAGAGTTTCATCTTTAGCCATCTTGGTATACATTATCTTGGAATGTTATCAGCCCTGGTGAACTTTGTGTGGAGACATGTTTTATAAAAGCAGACAGAGAGGAATCTGTGTATCATAGTCCGGTTCTCTGTAGCCTACAACCTCTAGTGTCTTGCCATCAGTGCTCCTCCTGTGTAGGTGAAATTGTAATTGAATCACCCTTTCCTCTTTGGCATTGGGTTGTCTCATGATTTATCAGGGAAATAATGTAAAGTAGCCTCAATCTATTATGTATGCACACACACAATAATGATAAAACACAATGTCTGACATCTCATAATTAGAGCCAGGAGGAACTTTTACCGGTATTTCCAGCATTGTCCACTAGTGTTGCTGCAGGTAGGAAATCCTAGGAAATGATCTGTAATTGACACAAGCAGTCAATCAGTTAATCAATGTCTGGTTGTGCGTGTGTGTTCGGTGGGGGGATTGCCTAAGCCAGGGGAGGCATAGCTCTGCAAATCTTAATCGCACAAAACCTCTTATTTGGCAGGGAATACTTCTCAATTTGCTCAAGCTGATCCTCTCCAATGGACTAAGAAGTTGTATCTAAAAAAATAGGTCAATGAAACCAACCATGGAAGTATATTGGAGCGAATTCCGGGGATAGCCCCGACCGGGACTCGAACCCAGGTCCAGTAACTGTCAAGCCAACACCTTAACCGTTACAGAACATTTCCTAGGATTTCCTACATGCAGCAACACTAGTGGACAATGCTGGAAATACTGGTAAAAGCACAATGCTTCAAAAGTGCCCCAAAAATACCTGGCTCAAATTATGAGATGTAAGACACTGTGTTTTATCATTATTGTGTGCCTGTGTGGGTGCGTGCTTGTGTGGGTATGCTGGCTTGCGTGCCTGTGCATATCTGCATGAATGTCTTTGCCGATTTCAGTGCACTTTGCCATACAGTATACTGGTATGTGTACGTAAACATTGCCATGTGGAAATTACAGTTCTCTCTCTGAAGTAAAAATCACAGTGGTTACTATGTGGATCCCCCCATCCCTCCCTCCCCTCCTCTACACAACAACATGATGGAAGATGGATGTCACACAGGAAGAGGGGCCAACGGGTCCACAGCTTCCTGTAACCTTCCTCTGCTCATCAGAGCTCTGATCTGCCTCAGAGATACTACAACAGCAGGAATTCAACAACAATTCCTCTCCTCTTCCCTTGCTGGCTTTAGTATTGAATCTGACCCCAGCTTCAGAGTTTGAATGTCTGAATTTAAAAGGCATTAATTATTCTTATCTCTGTAGCTTACACCATCCATGGACCACACATTTCATTTTTGAAATATGCTGCCTGCATGTCAAAGTGCTAATGCACTTTGACATGCAGCTCCATCACTCAGAACCTTTAATTATTCCCCGCTGCCTGTGTCTACAGCAGTGGCAACCCGTCATTCAGGGAAGGTATTTGAGCCCCACCTGTTTAGCTAAAAAAATATATATATATACACTACCAGTCAAAAGTTTGGACACACCTACTCATTCAAACTTGCCCACAAGAAGGAACGCCGCGCCACCTTCCTGTTCAAGTGAGCACAGCACAGGAAGGTGAGTCCAAAAATGTATTTGATGCTGCTGCATAAATTATGTAATATGCCAGGGAGATATGTTTACCGTAGCTGAGAAAGTAATACTAAGTGTATGTTGTGTAGTAAGCTGTTAGTAGCCCATGTACTTCACCCTAATAATTTGGTCCCTTTCCCCCTCATAACTTAGCCGACTGTACTGACTTGGTGGTGCACATGTAGCCTATAGCCTGTTTTAGAGAAATGTCATCATTGAATATTGTCAGAGCTTTCCTTGTCTGCTTATATGCCCCCTTTATTTATGCTACGGTTCTGACTTGGTGTAGATGGAGAATACTGTAAGAGCGGCCCATGTTCTGAATTCTGTCGCTGTACATTTCAAAAGTGCTGAACAAATAGTTATATTGACTACGTCCGTCTTAGCTCGCTCAGTAATGTCTTAATCGAAATTACGGATTGCCTCTTATCTGCTCATCGTTCCCTTATGCCATAGTTTGTACATCTCAATTGTCAGTAGAAACCACAGTTGTTTAAGCAAGTCAGCCATATCAGCTATATATTTTTTAAAGGCAGTAAATAACCTGAATGAACTGTTTCGCTGCAAGACAAGGCTTCACTGATAGCCAGGTGTAGAGGTGGTGAGGATTCACTCCATGGTGCTGAAAAGAAAGCTCTGCTGTTGGGACAGCATTATGTACGCCCTAACAGTTTGTGGGCACCTTTTGTCACAGTTATAGTGCAGTTATTGTATTGTTTAGTGTTGTGTTGTGTTGTGTTGTGTAGTGGCTTTGCTGGCATGCATCTAAAAGATTTACAGTGCCTTGCTAAAGTATTCATCCCCCTTGGCGTTTTTCCTATTTTGTTGCATTACAACCTGTCATTTAAATTGATTTTTATTTGGATTTCATGTAATGGACATACACAAAATAGTCCAAATTGGTGAAGTGAAATAAAAAAAATTACTTGTTAATTTTTTTAAATCAAAATAAATATCGGAAAAGTGGTGCGTGCATATGTATTTACCCCCTTTGCTATGAAGCCCCTAAATAAGATCTGGTGCAACCAATTACCTTCAAAAGTCACATAATTAGTTAAATAAAGTACACCTGTGTGCAATCTGAGTGTCACATGATCTGTCACATGATCTCAGTATATATACACCTGTTCTGAAAGGCCCCAGAGTCTGCAACACCACTAAGCAAGGGGCACCACCAAGCAAGCGGCACCATGAAGACCAAGGAACTCTCCAAACAGGTCAGGGACAAAGTTGTGGAAATGAAACAGATCAGGGTTGGGTTATAAAAATATATCAGAAACTTTGAACATCCCACGGAGCACCATTAAATCCATTATTTAAAAAATTGAAAGAATATTGCACCACAACAAACCTGCCAAGAGAGGGCCGCCCACCAAAACTCACGGACCAGGCAAGGAGGGCAATAATCAGAGAGGCAACAAAGAGACCAAAGATAACCCTGAAGGAGCTGCAAAGCTCCACAGCGGAGATTGGAGTATCTGTCCATAGGACCACTTTAAGCCATACACTCCACAGAGCTGGGCTTTACGGAAGAGTGGCCAGAAAAAAGCCATTGCTTAAAGAGAAAAATAAGCAAACACGTTTGGTGTTCGCCAAAAGGCATTTGGGAGACTCCCCAAACATATGGAAGAAGGTACTCTGGTCAGATGAGACTAAAATTTTGCTTTTGGTCATCAAGGAAAACGCCATGTCAGGCGCAAGCCCAAAACCTCTCAGCACCCCGAGAACACCATCCCCACAGTGAAGCATGGTGGTGGCAGCATCATGCTGTGGGGATGTTTTTCATTGGCAGGGACAGGGAAACTGGTCAGAATTGAAGGAATGATTGATGCCGCTAAATACAGGGAAATTCTTGAGGGAAACCTGTTTCAGTCTTCCAGAGATTTTAGACTGGGACGGAGGTTCACCTTCCAGCAGGACAATGACCCTAAGCATACTGCTAAAGCAACACTTGAGTGGTTTAAGGGGAAACATTTAAATGTCTTGGAATGGCCTAGTCAAAGCCCAGACCTCAATCCAATTGAGAATCTGTGGTATGACATGAAGATTACTGTACACTAGCGGAACCCATCCAACTTGAAGGAGCTGGAGCAGTTTTGCCTTGAATAATGGGCTGTAATTGCTGCAAAAGGTGGCTCTACAAAGTATTGACTTTTGGGGGGTGAATAGTTATGCACGCTCAAGTTTTCTATTTTTTTGTATTTTTTCTTGTTTGTTTCACCCCAAAAAATATTTTGCATCTTCAAAGTGGTAGGCATGTTGTGTAAATCAAATGATACAAACCCCCCCAAAATCCATTTTAATTCCAGGTTGTAAGGCAACAAAATAGGAAAAATGCCAAGGGGGGTAAATACTTTCGCAAGCCACTGTACATGCTAAAATCGCCACTGGCCTACAGCATTGTAAAGTGAGCAGTGTGTTGTGCTGGCTTGCCCCAGCTTGCCGTAGCTAGACGGCCTCTGTCTGTCTAAAACGGGTCGGGTCAGGTCGCACCCATCCATTCCCCTAATTCTGCACACAAGCTCAAATCCCCAGTCCTAATCTTTCCCCGTTTGAAGCTGCTGCACTTCCAGACCTTGGTTATTGTTATTACCTTAGTCACAGACAATGAGTTGGAGGGGCCACCGAGTTCCACTGGACTGGCCTGGAATAGCCCTGGTGTTAAGGAGACCCACTAGCCTAGCTCTGATCCTCTTACACCCTCTGCTGAAACAGTTTCCCGTTTGACCAGGATGAAGAGGGTCACACGCCATCCACCCTGTTTTAAAAGCATGTTTGCCCTTGATGACAGAAAAACTGGCTCATGTGCTTCCTATTACTGTCTGTGATCGGTGAGAGATGCCAGCTTCCATGGACACAAGATGAACTGGAGATTATTGTGGACTACAGGAAAAAAAGGGGACTGAGCACGCCCACATTCTCATCGATGGGGCTGTAGTGGAACAGGTTGAGAGCTTCAAGTTCCTTGGGGTCCACATCACCAACAAACTATCATGGTCCAAACACACCAAGACAGTCGTGAAGAGGGCACGACAGAGGGTAGTGCGTACGGCCCAGTACATCACTGGGGCCAAGCTTCCTGCCATCCAGGACCTCTATACCAGGCGGTGTCAGAGGAAGGCCCTAAAAATTGTCAAAGACTCCAGCCACCCTAGTCATAGACTGTTCTCTCTGCTACCACACGGCAAGCGGTACCGGAGCGCCAAGTCTAGGTCCAAAAGGCTTCTTAACAGCTTCTACACCCAAGCCATAAGTCTCCTGAACAGCTAATCATGGCTACCCAGACTATTTGCATTACATTTACATTTTAGTCATTTAGCAGACGCTCTTATCCAGAGCGACTTACAGTTAGTGAATACATATGTGTATATATATATTATTTTATTTATACTGGCCCCCCGTGGGAAACAAACCCACAACCCTGGCGTTGCAAACGCCATGCTCTATCAACTGAGCCTCATCCCTGCCGGCCATTCCCTCCCCTACCCTGGGCCAATTGTGCGCCGCCCATGAGTCTCCCGGTCGCGGCCGGCTGCGACAGAGCCTGGATTTGAACCAGGATCTCTAGTGGCACAGTTAGCACTGTGATGCAGTGCCTTAGACCACTGCGCCACTCAGGAGCATTACAATAAATAAATAACTGTGCACTATAGACACTATATCAGCCAACTCTCCAGGCAGTCATTGGTGAATATTACTCCACTTCTTGACAGTCACATTTTATGGCTTTCTTCAACATCTTCTTTATCTGCTTATATTTGTGTCTATTTGATTACAGACGAAGCGCCATTCTGTCCCAAAGCTATATTCTGTTTTTCATTTTCCTCTAATGGATCTAGTCATAGACGCCTTTGTGTGTTTTCCCTCACATATGTCATGGATGCAATTTGGGTTTAAAATAACATTTGTTTCGACTATCCCTTAATTTTGCTCCATTCTGATGTAATATTGCCCACCAGATTCCAAATCACTGAGTGTATGATTCACTCTTTGCAGTGAACCATCAGTCAGAGCTTTGGATCTCTTTAAAGGTGAGCCATGATGTTTCGCAACGGCATATTCTCTCAGCCTCTGCTGATTTTTTCTTTTTGGCTGTAGTCTAAGCTATTTATCATGACATGGTGACGGAGGTTTGCCAAAGACACAGGAATAGGATCCGTTGTCTCCTTTAAAGTGTGTCGTCAGTTAAAACCTGAGCCAATGTTTGAAGGAAGCTAAGACGGAGGACATTTCTCGCATCATTTCATCTGGTGGATTGAAGCGTATGTGTTCCTTCACTGGGCTTTGCTTGCCACTGCCGACACAGTACAGGAAGGGATTAAACCTACACATAGATTAAACCTACACACAAATGTCAAAACATTGCAACCTTATCACTTTTGAAAATCACATGTGGTACCGTGATAAAGAGTGTCTGTACTGTAGCTTGGTTTTTGAAAAGTAATTCCTTTCTTGACACAAGTCATCCTTCCTATGTTGGCTTTCTCCCTATTCCTCATGTCTCACAAACCTTGGCCAAACCTGGCAGCCCAGGTTGTCTTATGAAGCTGCCTCTTACCCGTCTACACTCTGGTGTCAGATAGGTTCGAGTTTGAGTGGTTTCCTGCCAGGTATGACTGACATTGAGGCAGGTTATCATCACTCCCATCTCATGCCTGCATTTCTCTTCTCTTTTCACTTTCTTTGCAGAGTATACATGTGAAGGCTAGCTCTTTGTATAGCTACAGTCTATTTGCATACTGTAGCTGTACATTCCACTAAGAACCTACAGAAAATACCTCTTTTTGAGATGATAAGTCTAATTGTTTGCCTAAAACCCCAGCAGCTTTAACGGTAGGATCCCCTGGATTTTTTGTGAGATTAATTCCAATAATGAGATAATTAAATCCTGAATATTCTGGCAGAATGTAAACTGTCATAAAAAGTAATGTTTTATTCACTGTGGTACTCTGGAATTGCCCGAGGCCCAAGGCCTCACTAATGAGTTGGGTTTTCATTAGGATTCATTACTGTGCAAATATGACCCACCACATAACGAGCAGGCTCTCACCCAGCAGATGTGCGATCATTTCCCCATACGTTATGATGTAAAATATTGGCTGTTGGATAATATGGAACTTCCTTTTCTGTTTTGCGCGGCCATAGTACGTGTAAGGGGTGGATTAGGGTTCAGTAGTTTGACTGACATGTTGACTTAACCTAAAATGTGTTTATCATGATGAGATGACATGGTAATAATGACCTGTCAGGCTGTTATATGTCGGTTCTTGGTTTTAGTCCAACACCTTCACGGGTCAACAAAACCCTCACAGTTAGTGTGCTTGTTCAGGAGTTACTAAACAAGTTAATCCAAGGGCTATCCAATGGCATCTCCAGCTTTGAACCTTAATTGTTTTTTCAAAGCGTTCTTCTGAAGTGAAGTCGAGGCTTTTCAGGGTGTTTTGAAATGGCTGCTCATAGTTTGTGAAGCAATAAAGTACCGACAATGTACTTTGGATCACAATCTGTGTTTTGAGTAGCTACTCTTGACCTTGTGTGTATGCTACAGTGTTTGACTGCAGGCTTACTGGATTTTCTTTTGTACAGAGGAAACAAATAGACACCTGCTGGGAATTGGCCCCTGAAAAGAAAAACAAGCTATTGAAGATGAAGGCAGGATACTGTGCAACTCCCCCTCAACTCTTTTAATGCACACAGTTTGGGTTATTTTTGTAGCAGTAGAACGTTTTTCAAATCATGAGAGATGTAATATAGCACTTGCACAAGAAAAATTGAATTCAGAGAAAAATATGTATTGTCAATGTGACTCTTGTTATGCATACAATTTCCAAATTCCTTGTGCAGGAAAAATTATCCGTCGTAAAAGACTCCTTGTAAAAATTGATTAGATTAGTATATTTGATTACAGCACCTTAATTGGATCCTCTGTGTGCATGAAGCATGGCCCCAAAAGCACAAACTCTTTGTAAATAAAAAGTGATCCCCAACAATGAGGTTAGTACAGTACAATATGTACATTGAGGGAGTTGCTGTGTAGACCAATGTATTCCAGCTCTTTAAGTAACATAGCAGGGACAATATGTTATGTTCAGCGTTTGTATTTTTTAAGACAAATCACACGTCCACCCTGTTTAGCAAAACACCCCCACACAAAACCATTAATAATGGACCGCAACCCGGTCATAGATGATTTAACAGAACACTTTGTCTCTGGATACAGGCATGTGGCTTCTTCAGAACTATATTTAGAGAATTAGGCCAACTTTTAGAATATTGTTCTAATTCTAGACATTCAGTTACATAGCATTATACCAGGGCATTGTTGAATACTTGTTTCTGATTGGCTTGAAGGGCATTCTAGAGTGTGATGAGTACTGAGGATACGAAGAGGCAGGACGCAGATGCAAGAGAACAACAAAGAGCGAGTACACGACAAGACACTAACAATCACACACAACAAACACTGAACAGTCCAGGGCTATATAGGGGTGGTGATGAGATGATGAGGTGCAGGTGCGCTGGAGGTGATTAGGGTGCGTTGGGTTTCCATTCCGGTGTTGCTGAGGTGGTGCGCTCAGACCGGTGGCTCAGTAGACCAGCGAATCAGAGCGCCGGAGGGGAGCAACGGGAGGAGACGTGACATAGAGTGTGCATTATTTCCATATAACACCCGGTATACAGTGTATTTGCACGTTAGAATTCAACAGCTATAGTTCATTCTTACAAGTTTGAACTGCTTTTGAAAGCAGAAGTCGAATTAAAAACATTATTGGCATTGTTGAAATAGATTTTCATAAGAGCAAGCTAGGCCTGATGGTTTGGTTAGCTAAACTAGCAAGTCTGTTTGTTTGGTTACTTCAGTAGTCCCTTGTTGATTATCCCTTCCTTGTTTAAATATTCCCCATGGAATGTTTAGGTGATAATGCGGGAGAAGCCAGTGTTTGGAGGATATATTGGCACAGGTGTTGTTAGGCCTGAGACAAACCGTGCATATACAGTTGAAGTCAGAAGTTTACATACACTAAGTTGACTGTGCCTTTAAACAGCTTGGAAAATTCCAGAAAATTATATCATGGCTTTAGAAGCTTCTGATAGCCTAATTGACATAATTTGAGTCAATTGGAGGTATACCTGTGGATGTATTTCAAGGCCTACCTTCAAACTCAGTGCCTCTTTGCTTGACATCATGGGAAAATGAAAAGAAATCAGCCAAGACCTCAGAGAAAAAATTGTAGACAAGTCTGATTCATCCTTGGGAGCAATTTCCAAATGCCTGAAGGTACCACGTTCATCTGTACAAACAATAGTACGCAAGGATAAACACCATGGGACCACGCAGCTGTCATACCGCTCAGGAAGGTGACGCGTTCTGTCTCCCAGAGATGAACGTACTTTGGTGCGAAAAGTGCAAATCAATCCCAGAACTACAGCAAAGGACCTTGTGAAGATGCTGGAGGAAACAGGTACAAAAGTATCTATATCCACAGTAAAACGAGTCCTATATCGACATAACCTGAAAGGCCGCTCAGTAAGGAAGAAGCCACTGCTCCAAAACCGCCATAAAAAAGCCAGACAATGGTTTGCAACTGCACATGGGGACAAAGATCATACTTTTTCGAGAAATGTCCTCTGGTCTGATGAAACAAAAATAGAACTGTTTGGCCATAATGACCATCGTTATGTTTGGAGGAAAAAGGGGGTTGCTTGCAAGCCGAAGAACACCATCCCAACCGTGAAGCACGGGGGTGGCAGCATCATGCTGTGGGGGTGCTTTGCTGCAGGAGGGACTGGTGCCCTTCACAAATAGATGGCATCATGAGGAAGGAAAATTATGTGGCTATATTGTAGCAACATCTCAAGACATCAGTCAGGAAGTTAAAGCTTGGTCACAAATGGGTCTTCCAAATGGACAATGACCCCAAGCATACTTCCAAAGTTATGGCAAAATGGCTTAAGGACAACAAAGTCAAGGTATTGGAGTGGCCATCACAAAGCCCTGACCTCAATCCTATAGAACATTTGTGTGCAGAACTGAAAAAGTACGTGCGAGCAAGGAGGCCTACAAACCTGACTCAGTTACACCAGCTCTGTCAGGAGGAATGGGCCACAATTCACCCAACTTATTGTGGAAAGCTTGTGGAAGGCTACCCGAAACGTTTGACCCAAGTTAAACAATTTAAAGGCAATTTAAAGGCAATGCTACCAAATACTAATTGAGTGTATGTAAACCTCTGACCCACTGGGAATGTGATGAAAGAAATAAAAGCTGGACCTCTGGCAGTCTCTATGGGGGTGCCACAGGGTTCAATTCTCGGGCCGACTCTATTCTCTGTGTATATCAATGATGTCGCTCTTGCTGCTGGTGACTCTCGGATCCACCTCTATGCGGACACCATTTTGTATACATCTGGCCCTTCATTGGACACTGTGTTAACAAACCTCCAAACGAGCTTCAACGCCATACAACACTCCTTCCGTAGCCTCCAATTGCTCTTAAACACTAGTCAAACTAAATGCATGCCCTTCAACCTAACGCTGCTTGCACCCGCCCACCCGACTAGAATCACTACTCTCGGCGGGTCTGACCTAGAGTATGTGGACATCTACAAATACCTAGGTGTCTGGTTAGACTGTAAACTCTCCTTCCAGACTCACATTAAGCATCTCCAATCAAAAGTTAGATCTAGAATCGGCTTCCTATTTCGCAACAAAGCCTCCTTCACTCATGCTGCCAAACATGCCCTCGTAAAACTGACTATCCTACCGATCCTTGACTTTGGCGATGTCATTTACAAAATAGCTTCCAACACTCTACTCAGCAGATTGGATGTGGTCTATTACAGTGCCATCCGTTTTGTCACCAAAGCCCCATATACTACCCACCATTGTGACCTGTACGCTCTTGTTGGTTGGCCCTCACTACATATTCGTTGCCAAACCCACTGGCTCCAGGTCATCTTTAAATCACTGCTAGGCAAATCCCTGTCTTATCTTAGATCACTGATCACCATAGCAACACCCAGCCATAGTATGCGCTCCAGCAGGTATATCTCACTGGTCATCCCTAAAGCCAACACCTCCTTTGGCCGCCATTCCTTCCAGTTCTCTGCTGCCAATGACTGGAACGAACTGCAAAATTCTCTGAAGCTGGAGACTCTTATCTCCCTCACTAACTTTAAGCGTCAGTTGTCAGAGCAGTTTACCGATCACTGCACCTGTACACAGCCATTCTGAAATTAGCCCACCCAACTACCTCATCCCCATATTGTTATTCATTTTGCTAATTTGCACCCCAGTATCTCTATTTGCACATCATCTTTTGCACATCTATCATTCTAGTGTTAATACGAAATTGTAACTATTTTGCACTATGGCCTATTTATTGCCTTACCTCCATCATTTACTACATTCGCACACACTGTATATATATTTTCTGTTGTATTTTTGACTTTATGTTTTGTTTACCCCATATGTAACTCTGTGTTGTTGTTTTTATCGCACTGCTTTGCTTTATCTTGGCCAGATCGCAGTTGTAAATGAGAACTTGTTCTCAACTGGCTTACCTGGTTAAATAAAGGTGAAATAAATCAAACATATTTTTAAAAAATCATTCTCTCTACTATTATTCTGACATTTCACATTCTTAAAATAAAGTGGTGATCCTAACTGACCTAAGACAGGGCATTTTTACTAGGATTAAATGTCAGGAATTGTGAAAAACTGAGTTTAAATGTATTTGGCGTATGTAAACTTCCGACTTCAACTGTATATCCTCAAAACACCGGCTTCAAGGACATTATCACTTTTATACAACGGGTCACCAACATATTCAAATAATGATTTACAAATCTCATTAAAAATGTTATTTTGATGAATTTAGTCATACTATTTCATTCTTCCACAAGACATAGTCCCGACACAAATTTAGGGTTGCTACTCAAGCCGTCTGGATGTTCGTTCTATCGTTTCGGTTGCTAGAGACGCGACCCAGTCATTCAGTCTTTTTGTTCTGTATCTATGGACATTCGTTCTAAATGTTCCATTGCCATACGGGCTGGTAACATTCTTATCTCTTGCTTGCTACAGTAGCTAGACAACTACGGCTAATTTACAGTCATGTCAAAAAGTGCAGCCAGAATAACAGCAAAGTAGCTGCATTTGCATTTGTTTAAGCTGTTTTCTAGAGACATTTATTTGGATACATACATAACAATGAGCAAATGAGGCGCGATTCCGTCTAGCATAGAAAATGTGCTCACTCGTCAGGACACTGTTGTTCAGAGGAGCTAGCCAACAACATTTACATTACATTTTAGTCATTTAGCAGACGCTCTTATCCAGAGCGACTTACAGTTAGCACATACATTATTTTATCGAACCCACAACCCTGGCGTTGCAAACGCCATGCTCTACCAACTGAGCTACATCCCCTGCCGGCCATTCCCTCCCCTACCCTGGACGATGCTGGGCCAATTGTGCGTCACCCCATGGGTCTCCCGGTCGCAGCCAGCTACGACAGAGCCTGGATTCGAACCAGGATCTCTAGTGGCACAGCTAGCACTGCGATGCAGTGCCTTAGACCACTGCGCCACTCGGGAGACATATATAACAACACAGCTAACACAATCACTTCAAAGCTGGAAAGACGGCAAACTAGCTGCACTTCGTTTTGTTTGACCTTTTTGCAATTGACATTTCTTTGTACAATGGGGAGAACAAGTATTTGATACACTGCCGATTTTGCAGGTTTTCCTACTTACAAAGCATGTAGAGGTCTGTAATTTTTATCATAGGTAAAAAAAAAATATCACAAAAATCCAGAAATTCACATTGTATGGTTTTTAAGTAATTAATTTGCATTTTATTGCATGACATAAGTATTTGATCACCTACCAACCAGTAAGAATTCTGGCTCTCACAGACCTGTTCGTTTTTCTTTAAGAAGCACTCCTGTTCTCCACTCATTACCTGTATTAACTGCACCTGTTTGAACTCGTTACCTGTATAAAAGACACCTGTCCACACACTCAATCAAACAGACTCCAACCTCTCCACAATGGCCAAGACCAGAGAGTTGTGTAAGGACATCAGGGATAAAATTGTAGACCTGCACAAGGCTGGGATGGGCTACAGGACAATAGGCAAGCAGCTTGGTGAGAAGGCAACAACTGTTGGCGCAATTATTAGAAAATGGAAGAAGTTCAAGATGACGGTCAATCACCCTCGGTCTGGGGCTCCATGCAAGATCTCACCTCATGGGGCATCAATGATCATGAGGAAGGTGAGGGATCAGCCCAGAACTACACGGCAGGACCTGGTCAATGACCTGAAGAGAGCTGGGACCACAGTCTCAAAGAAAACCATTAGTAACACACTACGCCGTCATGGATTAAAATCCTGCAGCGCACGCAAGGTCCCCTTGCTCAAGCCAGCGCATGTCCAGGCCTGTCTGAAGTTTGCCAATGACCATCTGGATGATCCAGAGGAGGAATGGGAGAAGGTCATGTGGTCTGATGAGACAAAAATAGAGCTTTTTGGTCTAAACTTTTTGGTCTAAGAAGGTACAACCCCAAGAACACCATCCCAACCGTGAAGCATGGAGGTGGAAACATCATTCTTTGGGGATGCTTTTCTGCAAAGGGGACAGGACGACTGCACCGTATTGAGGGGAGGATGGATGGAGCCATGTATCACGAGATCTTGGCCAACAACCTCCTTCCCTCAGTAAGAGCATTGAAGATGGGTCGTGGCTGGGTATTCCATCATGACAACGACCCGAAACACACAGCCAGGGCAACTAAGGAGTGGCTCCGTAAGAAGCATCTCAAGGTCCTGGAGTGGCCTAGCCAGTCTTCAGACCTGAACCCAATAGAAAATCTTTGGAGGGAGCTGAAAGTCCGTATTGCCCAGCGACAGCCCCGAAACCTGAAGGATCTGGAGAAGGTCTGTATGGAGGAGTGGGCCAAAATCCCTGCTGCAGTGTGTGCAAACCTGGTCAAGACCTACAGGAAACGTATGATCTCTGTAATTGCAAACAAAGGTTTCTGTACCAAATATTAAGTTCTGCTTTTCTGATGTATCAAATACTTATGTCATGCAATAAAATGCAAATTAATTACTTAAAAATTATACAATGTGATTTTCTGGATGTTTGTTTTAGATTTCGTCTCTCACAGTTGAAGTGTACCTATGATAAAAATTACAGACCTCTACATGCTTTGTAAGTAGGAAAACCTGCAAAATCGTAAGTGCATCAAATACTTGTTCTCCCCACTGTATATATCCATAGAAATGATGCCAGCTGATTCATGATTTAGACTGGTTGAGAATGCTGCCTGCCTGTCTGTCTCGTCCCGACACGTTCATTACTATGTGACAGCTGGAGATCGAATTTGAATATAGAAACAATGTTGCAAATGTCAGAGAGACAGACAGCAAAGTTTATACAAATCTCCGCTGTTGAAAACGAAATGTTAGTCTAAAAGAAATGTGAGATAATGTCTAGATGCTTTTTATAGTGGAGATCAAGTTTATAAATTGCTTGGCTGGGCTGATGTGACATGGGATTGCGCAGTCATATGGAACAGAGTAAAAAGGTATTTTAACGTCATAGATTTAGCCGGTGGTGACTTGTGGAATAGACACAGGCTGGAATTAGGTTTTAACCAATCAGCATTCAAGATTAGACCCACCCGTTGTATAATAATTGGGAGCTAACATGGCTACCATATAATGTTGTAGTGTCATGTAAATGCATCATAATGCAGAAACCTCAATGTCCTAACTCTCTAAATACAGTACATGGCTATGGTCTTCTTGATGTAGATGTTTCCAAGATTACAACGATTGGCTCTCCAATCAGATTGTCAGATAGCACTCTAGTTAGATTTCATTGAGATGTCTTTGGGAGACTTTGGTGAGGACAACACTTCGATGCTCAAATTGTGCTGCCATTTGTCTAATATCACATGCCATTGTCTCCAATCAAGTCCCAAGTAATGAAGTGTCCCTATTAGTGTCATGCTCACAGAGAAAGCCAGTAATTAGCCTACCCTACAGTAGCAACAAAATGGGTGTCTTGTTGTCACAGTGTCATTGGGAAATAGTGCGCCGAATCCTCACATGCTCTAATCAGCTACATGGCCTCAATGGCCTTCATGGATTAATTAATGATAAAATGTTGATTGGGCTCATTAACACTGGAACTAACTGCTGTGGTAGAAATTCTATAGGACGAGAGACTGTAGATTCTTTCAAACAACAACTTTATTATAAGATTAACAAAAATTTAGAAATCAACCATCCCCTCAACAGTGCATTGTTGAAAGCTCAACGAACACAGTTGGCTCTCTCCTTTTATGGAAAGTACATCCTCTTATCTATGTGACAGTTAGCAGATGTGTAAAAACAGGGCCGGGGAACAGAGTTGTATCGCCACCATTCTCTGTTCCTCCCGGTAATTCCCACATAGCTAAATTCCTGCCGATCGTAAACACAGGAGGTCACATATTGCGGTCGCACCCAACGGCTCATAAATCTGTACGCTCAGATTTATGACTAAGTCACACAAGACAAGTTGGATCAGTAAAAATACTAGCATAGTATGTCTAATTAAACAGTATTGTATGTAATGAATATTAATTTCCTCCACACTGCCTTCATCATTTGACGAAAATATACATTCTGATCAATGGCCCAATTATTTGGCTGGCATCATTAATCCCGTGCCATTACATTTTGACTTCCTTTCCACAAATCAAATGCCAAATCCTATGCCCATTGTGTACCACAAGCTTGTTTTAGCATAATATGTGATAAGAATTATAACCCAAATCCATATTGTGTGATTGCTCTGTACTGTACACAATAGGTCTAACTGATTGTGTGCGTTGTTTTGCAGAGTGTGGGCTATTGAGTGGAGGTCTGAGGCATGGCCTGGTTCTGGCCCCCCTGGGTGAAAAACACCCAGCAGCCCTGAGATGATGAGTAGCCCTCCGCCCTGGCACTCCTCTAAGTGATGAAGACCCCTGCCATCCTCCTCCTCATCCTGTCTGTCCTGTGCAGAACTGAGGTAGGCACTTTTAACTTGGTTTCTGCTCATTACGGCAGTAGTGATTGTACTTAACATTACTTCCCACCTTCAATCCATCCATAGAAGTGTGTTTTGTCATTAGACGCTGCTGTTGTTAGTTTGTTTGATTGTCCTCAGGAGCTGTTATGAAATGTAAATCATGTGAAGATGATTCACTGTTCTGAATCACTGCAGGTAATAACGGTCTCAGTGTGCTTTAGAGAACACAATCAGAGTGCTGGGAAGCTGATCTGAACAGCAGTGTCAGTGTAATGTGCTTTGAATCCTCAATCGATGCAGCTGGTTTAGTGTTTGTGTCAGCTTTTATGGAGAACTTAAGTTACAACACTACAGTAAGCCAAGGCATTAGTGTTTTTTATATCCAGTCAGGTTTTACACCCAGTCAGGCCCAGTGCAGTTAGGTATTGTGGGGTTACCCAGAAGAACCCACTGGGGTTGACCCCTGACCTGTAATTTGTGACCGGCAGCTTGTGTCAACGAAGACGGTGAAGCACACGGTGGAGGAATGGAACAGATACAGGAACGAGTGCCTGCTGAGAATGAGCATGGACCCCACACCCCCAGGTAAGACTCAAAGACAGACACGTGTCCTATGTGTCCTAATCAGGCACACCCCATTATGGGTTTATAAATAGAATAGAATAACATAGAAAACGTTATTGTTGCAGCGGAAATATGCCTTTGGCTTCACAATTATAATAAAACACCAGGAGCTTTATCACCCCTCTCCTTTCTCTCAAACAAATCCACAGAAGTCCACAGAATCTACCCAATTCTTAGAATAAGTACCATGAGTCAGGCTACTTAACATCTGACCCAACAGACTGCATCCATTGCAGGGCAGTATACTCATCATTACTACTGTTTTCCCAGGTGGTCGTCCTCCAAACACTAAACAGTCTCTATCCTGCTTAGCTTCAGACAAAAGCTTAGGGATTCAGGGTCTGCTTACTGCTTACTTACTTACTTACTTACGTCTTACTTATATATTTTCTTCTGCTCCCAGGCTTGTTCTGCGGCCGCATGTTTGACATGTACGCCTGCTGGCCGGAGGGCGTCCCCAACACCACCGTCAAAGTGCCCTGCCCTTGGTACCTACCCTGGTACAACCAAGGTACTGGTGTGGCATTGGTTAGTGCTTTATGGTTTGGTAGGAGAATTGAGATTCTGTTTCAATCAACTTCCAGCTAGGAGGTTAATGATAACACTGTTTCTATCGAAAGCCGTGCAGAATCAGGCCCCCAGTGTCTGGTCTGGAGCGTGAAATCACAAGCTCAGCTGGTCGGCTACTGCGTAGCAGCCTAGCGGTGCCAAAAGCCCTGGAGCCTCTTTTATAACCGCCATTTCATTAAAGAGTACGACTCCGGGATGCTGACCTTCTAGGCAGAGTTGCAAAGAAAAAGACATATCTCATTATATGAAGCTGCCAGTTGAGGACCTGTGAGGCGTCTGTTTCTCAAACTAGACACTCCAATGTATTTGTCCTCTTGCTCAGTTTTGCACCGGGGCCTCCCACTCCTCTTTCTATTCTGGTTAGAACCAGTTTGCACTGTTCTGTGATGGGAGTAGAACACAGCGTTGTACGAGATCTTCAGTTTCTTGCCAATTTCTCGCATGGAATAGCATTAATTTCTCAGAACAAGAATAGACTGACGAGTTTCAGAAGAAAGTTATTTGTTTCTGGCCATTTTGAGTCTGTAATCGAACCCACAATTGCTGATGATCCAGATACTCAACTAGTCTCAAGAAGGCCAGTTTTATTGCTTCTTTAATCAGCACAACAGTTTTCAGCTGTGCTAACATAATTGCAAAAGGGTTTTCTAATGATCAATTCGCTTTTTTAAATGATAAACTTGGATTAGCAAACACAATGTGCCATTGGAACACAGGACTGATGGTTGCAGATGATGGTCCTCTGTACGCCTATGTAGATATTCCATAAAAAATCTGCAGTTTCCAGCTACAATAGCCATTTACAACATTAACAATATCTACACTGTATTTCTGATCAATTTGATGTTATTTTAATGGACAACAAAATTGCTTTTCTTTCGAAAACAAGGACATTTCTAAGTGACCCAAAACTTTTGAACGGTAGTGTACAGTGAGGGAAAAAAAGTATTTGATCCCCTGCTGATTTTGGACGTTTGCCCACTGACAAAGAAATGATCAGTCTATAATTTTAATGGTAGGTTTATTTGAACAGGGAGTGACAACAAAAAAATCCAGAAAAACGCAAAATGTTATAAATTGATTTGCATTTTAATGAGGGAAATAAGTATTTGACCCCCTCTCAATCAGAAAGATTTCTGGCTCTCAGGTGTCTTTTATACAGGTAACGAGCTGAGATTAGGAGCACACTCTTAAAGGGAGTGCTCCTAATCTCAGCTTGTTACCTGTATAAAAGACACCTGTCTACAGAAGCAATCAATCAATCAGATTCCAAACTCTCCACCATGGCCAAGACCAAAGAGCTCTCCAAGGATGTCAGGGACAAGATTGTAGACCTACACAAGGCTGGAATGGGCTACAAGACCATCGCCAAGCAGCTTGGTGAGAAGGTGACAACAGTTGGTGTGATTATTCACAAATGGAAGAAACACAAAATAACTGTCAATCTCCATCGGCCTGGGGCTCCATGCAAGATCTCACCTCGTGGAGTTGCAATGATCATGAGAACGGTGAGGAAGCAGCCCAGAACTACACGGGAGGATCTTGTCAATGATCTCAAGGCAGCTGGGACCATAGTCACCAAGAAAACAATTGGTAACACACTACGCCGTGAAGGACTGAAATCCTGCAGCGCCCGCAAGGTCCCCCTGCTCAAGAAAGCACATATACATGCCCGTCTGAAGTTTGCCAATGAACATCTGAATGATTCAGAGGAGAACTGGGTGAAAGTGTTGTAGTCAGATGAGACCAAAATGGAGCTCTTTGGCATCAACTCAACTCGCCATGTTTGGAGGTGGAGGAATGCTGCCTATGACCCCAAGAACACCATCCCCACCGTCAAACATGGAGGTAGAAACATTATGCTTTGGGGGTGGTTTTCTGCTAAGGGGACAGGACAACCTCACCGCATCAAAGGGACGATGGACGGGGCCATGTACCGTCAAATCTTGGGTGAGAATCTCCTTCCCTCAGCCAGGGCATTGAAAATGGGTCATGGATGGGTATTCCAGCATGACAATGACCCAAAACACACGGCCAAGGCAACAAAGGAGTGGCTCAAGAAGAAGCACATTAAGGTCCTGGAGTGGCCTAGCCAGTCTCCAGACCTTAATCCCATAGAAAATCTGTGGAGGGAGCTGAAGGTTCGAGTTGCCAAACGTCAGCCTCGAAACCTTAATGACTTGGAGAAGATCTGCAAGAGGAGTGGGACAAAATCCCTCCTGAGATGTGTGCAAACCTGGTGGCCAACTACAAGAAACGTCTGACCTCTGTGATTGCCAACAAGGGTTTTGCCACCAAGTACTAAGTCATGTTTTGCAGAGGGGTCAAATACTTATTTCCCTCATTAAAATGCAAATCAATTTATAACATTTTTGACATGCGTTTTTCTGGATTTTTTTGTTGTTATTCTGTCTCTCACTGTTCAAATAAACCTACCATTAAAATTATAGACTGATCATTTCTTTGTCAGTGGGCAAACATACAAAATCAGCAGGGGATCAAATACTTTTTTCCCTCACTGTATATATGTCCCCCCCACTTCTAAAAACAAAGTTGAGCCCCTGCATAAAGCCTATCTATTTACTAGGCTACTAGGTCCAATTAAATGAGAGATGTGCATGGTAATTTGTTGTATGGCTCAGGAATATGAACCTATCACGGCCAGAAAAGGTGAGGAATATATTCTGCAATGGTTATGAAAATAAAATACGAAAAAGATTCCTTTGTATAATTATACGATTATTTTAGACTAAAAATAATTCTGGTCTGCCCTAGAAAGCCTATGTAAATTAGGATCACCAGAATGGCCAAAGCAAAAACAATGTGCCGGTTATTTTGGCCTCTAAAATGTGTTTATTATGATTAAGTTCGATCCCCACGGTGAATTATTTTAAAATCCGCTACAAATCGAGATATTTAATTAAATAGTGAGTAAATCCATTATGACTACTACATTAATTTTGTCGTCACACATGACCACGTGCTAACACAGAACAATCACGGGCCGGCAGTCTACGAGGAGGCTCCCGGTTGACTCTCAAGCAGGATTAAAACGACTACATCGACCATGATCCTTTGCTAGTTACGGACACTTTCACAATGATCCTTAATTCAAATAGTTTCGGCTTCATGCGCTATCGAGAGTTTTCCATAGGAATACATGGATGACGTCAGCGCTATCACTGTCTACTGGTTTTAATGTCTATGTGCAGAATTGAATTTGTCTCATTTGTTTGACTTCTTCCTTTATCTCTCCCTCACCATGTCTGTGCAGTTCGTAATGGGTATGTGTTGCGGGAGTGTGGGCCTGATGGCCAGTGGGCCATTAACAACACCAGTAGCAACTGGAGGGACCACTCCCAGTGCAACGCAGACAACAACCAGCAGGTAGCACAGGTAATACCCATCATGCACCAGTAGTAGACCCTCTTCTCAGAACACGTAACAAGAGACAAAGGGTTAATGCTTTTAATTACTGAATTTGACTTTTAGAAAACTTCACCAGTAGTCTTAGGAGACCCTCCAAGTACTGACAGATGCTTTGAGAGGTGAACTAATTCATAGCCAAATAGCCATTCAAAAAGCAATGAGTAATAGAGTAGGTATTCCAATGGCCTACCACCTGTACGGGACATAGAAATGCAATTACCAGAATGGCCATTATTTTATTATATTGCCCAAATACTCTGATTGCTTATGAATGTTGAGGTGGGCTAGCAGCAGCAGCAGTTGCTGTCCCCTAATGTTGACTTCCACTCATCCCTATCAACATGCTCAACTCACGTCCTCCTTACCCTGTCTTAATTTCACATCGAGTGCTGCACCCCATTACGAGCTCAGTAATGAATGGCCCATTCACTACATGAATATAGAATATGTCATTACTTAGTCTGTTCTACATACAGGGTTATAGATCTGCCAGGGCTACAGAGTGTGAGGGGTGAGCTCTGAGAGATTTACGCTCCACTTCACCACTGTTTGACACCTGTTATACTCGCATGTTCTAATCTGTGAGATTCATAAGCCTAGAGTATACATTAATGGAGTGTCACATATTTTTAATAGGAGCTTATTTAGTGTACTGAGCATCATTAAAACATTTATGAACATTTCCCAAGGCATAATAGACAACAAGACAATAGGACTTCTTGCAGCAGTGCATCTGCTTTGTCTGTGTCTGTGTCTCTGTTTGCACTCTATCAAAAAGAACAGGACATTAGTTCAGTACAGCACAGCGCATTCATAATAGAGTCAGAGAGTTATAGGTGAAAACAGGGTCATGTTGTTCCTTCGTCTACTTGGGATTTGAGTGCAGGTCTTTGTGTGTCCACAGGAGAACCAGATGGTGATCTTGGCCTACTTCCGGGTGATGTACACTGTGGGCTACTCTCTGTCCCTGGCCAGCCTTTCCCTGGCCCTCGTCATACTGCTCATCTTCAGGTAAATACTGTCTCTGACCACAGTCATAAACAGTATATGGTCCATCTTTATATGTCAGGATTTGATTCTGACTATGGGACTGTTTGTTTGGACTAAGGCAATGGCTTCACTTCTAGTCCTCTGATGTGAATTAGGCAAATGTAAATCATACAGATGTAGGATCTTAATTTGAGCCAGTTTGCTACAGCAGGAAAATAATCCTGCAGCAACACGAAATGTGAATTATTATGTGGATTATAATTAATGGATATTTCTTGTTACAGCAAATTCTGAAATTTTAAAGAGGAAATTACAAACTTTAGAAGCCTTTTTTAAACCTTGAATACACAGTTTGCATTTCCTGCACAAAATTCACAGCAACAAAAGAGTAATCAAATTAAGATCCTACATCTGTATATGACATATACATGATGCTGGAAATAATTTTGTGATACAGTAATCTCATTGTCAAGTGTTGTACCCTAGGAAACTAAGGTGCACCAGGAACTATATCCACACCAATCTGTTTGCGTCCTTCATTCTGCGAGCCATATCCATCCTCACCAGAGATGCTGTTCTCACCAGGGACACCCCCGAGTTCAGAGACAACAGAGACGTGTCCAATGTCCTCAGTGATAAGGTCAGAACTAAAGGCTATACACACTAATGCAGGTTACAGGAACACACATACACAAACATACAATTTAAAGACTCAATTAATCTCTCATACTTTAGACAGCCATCCTTGACCTCCTCCCCTGACCTTTGTCGTGACATGACTTACTTTAATGTATGACTGTTATTTATCGAATCACCTATCTATGTTTAATCGTAACTCGATTAAATTAATCATATAACAATTCACTCATTAGGAATTTGGGGCACCACGGAAGAAGTTGTTTAATGAGTTACCATCTCCCGAATTAAACTCTTAGAAGATATATATATGTTATATATCGATAACAGTCACTTATTAAATAATTACCTTTTATCAATCTTATTCTGAACGTCGCATAATCCTTGAACCTGCAAGAACCCTAACCTTATTGATGAATCAGCAATACACAAATTGGCTTAATTATTTATTTACTCACTAACTAAATAATTACACAATACAAACACACACACACACATAGGTTATTCATTACTAACGTAATACAATGAAAACAGGTCCCTAGTGGACTGGACTAACACTAGCATGACTGCTTGGTTAGGGGAAGGAGGGGTCAGTATGGAAGGGAGAGACAGAGATTCAAACTATCGTAGTTACTTTGGAGACTATGCTCACAGTAATCATAATACTTATGCACCCTAATAACGGTCATTTGGATTAGAAATGCAACATGTATTTACGTGATGCGGTCCTCAATAGTTGAGTTGATGATGTAGGACGTTGGTTTGCCCACCAGAGATCCCAATGTCCTTGGTAGAGTTTCTGGCCGTAGTAGTGGTTAGAATGGATACTTCAGATGTACCAGCGGTTGTCTGAGAGGGATTGTCCTTCCCACTTCGTGTCTTTATTGAAAGTTCTCTAGACGACTATACATGCCAGCTGCAGACTGAAATGATTAGGTCTAGTGCATTGTCTTTTTCTTCACCTCGTGTTGAGAGTTTCAGAGTTTCTCAATTTCAAACGTGTGGACTAACGTCTCTGTCACGACTTCGGCCGAGGCTACATCCCCTCCTTCTTCGGGCAGGCTTCGGCATTCTTCGGGCAGGCTTCGGCATTCATCGTCACCGGAGTACTAACCACTGCCGCCCCCAATCATCATCACAATTTTCTTGTCAATCACACACACACCTGGTTCTAATCCCCTAATTAGTCTGTGTATAAGTGTTCCCTCTTCCCCCTTGTCCTTGTGGGTGATTGTTATTTGTGGAGGTTAGTGAAGCTCGGTGGAGCTCGTGTATTTTGTATCGATGGGAGATTTCCCATGTGCCATGTATTTTCCAGTGCGCCTGTTTTGTGCCCTGGAGTGTGTTTGACGCATATCTGCGTAAACCTGTATTTTTGCGGATTAAAGCCTGTGTTTCAGTGATTTATCCTCCTGGCCCTGACTCCTTCCACACCACCTCATCACAGAATCACCCACCCGCTATGGAGTCAGCGGGAGAAGAGCACATGCCTGGAGTCGTGGCAAGGGTCCAGGAGCATTCCATGATGCTGGCCAGCTTGGGGGAAGCGATGGATCGGGTTCTTCAGGTAGTCCAACGCCTGGAGAGGAGAGAACCCTATCTGTCGAAACCAGCTGGCCAACCGGATCCAGCCACCTACACCCCAGCACCCGGAGGGATCCAGATATCCCGACCACGGGCGTTTGATGGGACGGCTGCGCTGTGCCAGGGATTTCTCCTCCAATTGGAGCTTTACTTCGCCAGCATCAGGCCGGAACCATCGGAGCGGGAGAAGGTGTCCATCCTCGTTTCCTGCCTCTGTGGGAAAGCCCTGGAGTGGGCCAACGCGGTATGGAACGAAGGAGGAGCCGCGTTGGTGGACTACAGGGAGTTCGCTCGCCTCTTTCGGGCTGTCTTCGATCACCCGCCCGAGGGGCGAGAGGTGGGTGAGCGACTGGTCCACCTGAGGCAGGGGACGAGGACCGCGCAGGACTTCGCCTTGGAGTTTCGGATGCTGGTAGCGGGGTCCGGGTGGAACGAGCGGGCCCTGATCGACCAATTCCGGTGCCATCTGCGGGAGGACGTCCGACGGGAGCTAGCCTGCTGGGACACCATGCTGTCCTTCAATAAACTGGTGGACATGGCCATTGGGTTGGACAACCTGCTGGCAGCCAGAGGACGTCCTGGTAGGGGTCTGCTCGTTTCCACCCCAGACGACTCGGATCCCGAGCGGATGGAGCTGGGTGGAGCCGCCAGCCGAGAGAGCGGAGGAGGACAGCGACAGTGCCACTCTGGTGGCACGAAGGGACAGTACACCACACGTCGTAGTCAACGTTCTTTTGGGCCTGGAGGCTGCAGGCAGGGCATCCACGCATCACCCCAGGTATCGAACACCCACACTTGTTCAGAGCCCTCTGTTGCGCACTGTACCCTACCTATCCACTTTTCGATCACATGGTAGTTCCCCAGTGTACGGCGACTGTTGGAAAATGACCTTCATGCCAAGTCAGAGAAGTGTATGTTTTTCCAGCAGTCCGTCTCCTTCCTCGGATACCGCATTACCACCTCAGGTGTGGAGATGGAGGGAGATCGCATTTCAGCCGTGCATAATTGGCCGACTCCAACCACGGTTAAGGAGGTGCAGCGCTTCCTTGGCTTTGCCAACTACTATCAGAGGTTTATCCGGGGCTTTGGCAAAGTGACAGCTCCCATTACATCCCTGTTGAAGGGTGGGACGTCCCGGCTCAGCTGGTCTGCTGAGGCTGACCTGGCCTTCAAGAGACTGCGGGGTCTGTTCACCTCAGCTCCGGTACTGGCCCACCCCGATCCATCACTACCGTTCGTAGTGGAGGTGGATGCGTCCGAGGTAGGGATAGGCGCTTTCCTGTCCCAACGCTCGGGCACGCCACCCAAGCTCCGCCCCTGTGCCTTCTTCTCTAAGAAGCTCAGCCCGGCGGAGCAGAACTACGACGTTGGTGATCGGGTTGGTGATCAGCTGTTGGCTGTTGTCCGAACCTTGGCCGTGTGGAGGCATTGGCTCGAAGGGGCGAAACACCCTTTCCTCGTCTGGACGGACCACCATAACCTGGAGTACATCCGGGCAGCGAGGAGGCTGAATCCCCGCCAGGCCAGGTGGGCCCTATTCTTCACCCGGTTTGAGTTTACCATGTCATACATTCCGGGTATGAAGAACGTGAAGGCAGACGCACTGTCCCGGCTGTATGACACAGAGGAGAGGCCCAGAGACAACACCCCCATACTCCCGGCCTCCTGCATTGTTATGCCGGTAGTATGGGCAATGGACGCGGATATAGAGCAGGCATTACTCACAGATCCATCTCCACCACAGTGTCTAGCTGGGCTGCGGTACGTGCCTGTTCTTATCCGTGATCATCTGAGCTTCTGGGCACACACGTCACCCTCCTCTGGTCACCCAGGTATCGGCCGTACAGTGCGCTGCTTGAGCAGAAAGTACTGGTGGCCTACATTGGCTAAGGACGTGAGGGTGTATGTCTCCTCCTGCTCGGTGTGCGCCCAGAGTAAGGCACCTAGGCACCTCCCAGCGGGTAAGCTACAACCATTACCAGTTCCACAACGACCATGGTCTCATCTTAGTATTGACTCTCGACCCGGAATCTGCCCCTCCGCCTGCCCTGCCGGAAGCTGAGCCCACGGTTTGTGGGACCGTTCAAAGTCCTGAGGAGAATCAACGAGGTTACGTATAGGTTGTTACTCCCCCCTGATTACCGTATTAACCCCTCGTTTCATGTGTCTCTCCTCAGGCCGGTGGTGGTTGGTCCGCTCCAGGAGTCTGCTCTGGACATTGAGGGGGTCCCGGCATACTCTGTCCGTGCCATCCTGGATTCGAGGCATCGGGTGGAGTGGGAGGTGTACGGTCCGGAGGAACGGTGCTGGGTCCCGGTGAGGGATATCCTCGATCCCTCCCTGTTGTGGGATTTCCACCGTCACCATCCGACTCGCCCTGCTCTGCGTCCGCCTGGCCGTCCCCGAGGCCGGGGTCGGCGCGCTGCTGGAGCTGCACGTCAGGAGGGGGGTACTGTCACGACTTCGGCCGAGGCTGCCTCCCCTTCTTGTTCGGGCAGGCTTCGGCGTTCGTCGTCACCGGATTACTAACCACTGACGCCCCCAATTATCATCACAATTGTCTTGTCAATCACACACACACCTGGTTCTAATCCCCTAATTAGTCTGTGTATAAGTGTTCCCTCTGCCCCCTTGTCCTTGTGGGTGATTGTTACTTGTGGAGGTTAGTGAAACTCGGTGGAGCTCGTGTATTTTGTATCGACGGGAGATTTCCCATGTGCCGTGTATTTTCCAGTGCGCCTGTTTTGTGCCCTGGAGTGTGTTTGACGCATATCTGCGTAAACCTGTATTTTTGGGGATGAAAGCCTGTGTTTCAGTGATTTACCCTCCTGCGCCTGACTCCTTCCACACCACCTCATCACAGTCTCACGTTTTCTGGTCTTTCTAGTCTAACCATTTTGTAACGTGTAGCTTACGCTCCACGTCTGCTGGTCTAAAGGTTGATTTGTTTTTCAAGGCTTTTTATGCACTCGGGGTAAACGGGGTGTTCCATCATGTTTGTGCTCATCTGGGCGTGGCCACTGACTGAGAACAAATCAATATGGAAAACAATCATCTCATCTAGAATGCTAAAATCACATTGTTATCTTCACAAAAGTATTATTATACTTAATCATTCGTTTTATACAACAAATAGATGCAATCTTCATAACTGGGAAGTGTACCCCACCAGAGATACAGTTATGTTGTTCCACCATCTTTACTGACATCACAACATAGTAACGAATTTGACACAATTGTTCTTTATGTCCCCACCAACTATTTCCCACATACTTTTAAGTAGGAATGTTGGATGTTGTGGATGTTGGAGTTTAGGCGGAAGACTTCCTTTGTTAACAAAGCGGTCCTTTCTCCCAATACTTCATGGCAAGGAAGAGAAAGTCTCTGCAAGGAATTTACGACCGGTCATAAAACTGGCCCCCAGGAAAGGGGGTGTTCAATCTTTGATCCTCAACCCATAAGGGCAAGTCATGATACCTTTGACCCCTGATCTTTGCCCCCAGGCCCTGTCTGGCTGCCGTGTGGCCCAGGTGCTGATGCAGTACTGTGTGGGGGCTAACTACTACTGGCTGCTGGTGGAGGGCCTGTACCTTCACAACCTCCTGGTGCTTATGGTCTTCTCAGAGAACAGCTACTTCTGTGGATACCTCTTCATCGGCTGGGGTAGATACATACTCACACACACACATACACACAGATGAACACACACGCATGGTAAATAATATAAATACTGTTTCCTGACAGTAATGTATGGGTTAATGGCACTGTGTGTAGGATCCCCAGTGTTATTTGTGGTCCCCTGGATTATAGTGCGGTACCTGTATGAAAACACACGGTGAGTCACTCATTTCCATCCAATCTTATTTCCTCATAATCTGTTACTAAAAACTGAATTCCAACTGAGAGATTATGATTCATCTCCTCCCAGGTGCTGGGAGATCAACGAGAACATGGCGTACTGGTGGATCATCCGCACACCCATCCTCCTGGCCATTCTGGTGAGTGTGTGTGGCATGAGTGTCGACTGTGCTGTGTGCCCTAAAGCAGTGGGGGTCCAGGGGTGAGTCATTCGTCAACCCCCTCCCCCCGCTTCCCCTGTAGTCTTGTCTCTTTGAAGTTAGCAGACCGTTACCTCTGAAAATTGTGCAAACGTGAAAGCTGAGTGGGCATGTTTTGGTTCCGGAATGCACTGCACATTAAAATTAATGGATGACTCATCAACCCAGAAGACAAAATGAATGTCTTTCTTTTCTTAGTAACACTTAACAAGTTCCTTGAAGCTTGAATTCACCTTATCTTAAGAGTGTTTAATTAGCGTCTCTCAGTGAAACTCTGAGAGGAAGAAAATATTATTTTTTCTACGGTATTTTGCATCAGAAGCAACATGCCAGAAGATATGAGGATTCTCCTGTCACAGATTACTTGTCATTTGTCCCACAACTCTCGCGTTGCCCCTCAGGATAAAATGCCTAACATGGTTTGACATAGTTAGTAATGTTAGACATAGACTGTGTTTTCTATCTCTGTTTTACTTTTCATATTGTATTGATGTGTATATTTTTGTAATTACAAGGCTCATCTGTTAAAGAGGCCTTGGTCTCAGCATGACTCCCTGTCAAAATAAAGGTTAAATAAATAGGAGTAATTCACACATGTAATATGGCGTGAGTTGGACTCTGTCACCTGGACAGAGTCCAACTCATAATACCCCTAACATGCTGCAGTCTGACTTTGGAACTCAAACTTTAGCGTTTGACATTATTGTGGAATTCTCACATATTCACCCTACTTCAACAGTAGCAGTTATCCTTGTTTCCCTTTCTTTTATAATACTGAAATGCCAGAGAACAGAACAGACCTATTTGGATACATATCCTTTTTAGATGTCAGATTCTTACATTTTCTCTCTGACAATAATAAAGCTAATATTGGGTGGTTTGATGTTGATTATGTTTTATTAATATTTTTGTTATTCCAGGTCAACTTTTTCATATTTATTCGGATCATACAGATCCTTGTCTCCAAATTAAAGGCACACCAAATGAGGTACACCGATTATAAATTCAGGTAAGAAAGATACAGCACCTTCTAATCCATGAACTACATAAAAGAAAACCAGAATAAAAACACAAAACAAACACTGTATTGTATCTTGTAAAACTGACTTAGTCAACTCATTGCTTACACGTGTTTACTTGTTTCTTGTCACGTGACTTTGTCCATGTCATACCTTGTTAAACACTGTCCCATTCACGGAACATTACCATACCTTTGGCAGCGTTGTTGTCACTTATCGTCCAGCATGAACACACAAGGACTCTACAGCAGACATTATGATGACATAACTCTTTCCACACTAAAGACATTTGCTTCAAACTCAGTTGACATCCATTACCTCAATAATCCATCACTAAGTTGACTTGCACTTCTACTAACCCTTTATGGCATGCAGAGGAAAGGGAGCTATGGAATTCTTTGATGTTTCTGTGGTATTCAAGGAGGCCTCCCATCCATTGATTGTGAGCCGGGGTCCTTGGAGACGGTATAGACTTTTTAGGAAACCAGCCACATCCAAGAGACCAGTTGCATGCATAATCCTCTGACCTAAGCCTGGCCTCGAGGCACACTGGATAACATGAGTCTAATTGGAATCTAAGGACAAATGCAGCTGATGCACTGATTCTGAACCACCAAAGAATCATGGGAAGAGGAGGCCTTTCTGATTTCCCAATCAGGTTGTGGCTTTCGTTGTTTGGCTTTTATGTGTTTGTGTGAAAAGGGAACCATCCATTGATGTCATTGATGAAAGAGATTCACCATATAGGACCAAATAGACCTCTCTAATAGTTGCCCTTTCTTGGCTCTGTAAAGGATGTTCTGTGTGTGCAGGTTGGCTAAGTCCACTCTGACCCTCATCCCTCTCCTGGGCATCCATGAGGTTGTCTTTGCCGTGATGTCAGAGGAACAGACAGAGGGCATCCTCCGAAATATCAACCTCTTCTTTGAACTTTTCTTCAACTCTTTCCAGGTAATATGATGAGATACAAAGGTTATGCATTCGTCTATATGGCGGGGTGTTTGGGTAGGCAGTCATTGTAAATAAGAATTTGTTCTTAACTGACTTGCCTAGTTAAATAAAGGTTAAATAAAAAAATAAAATGCTGTGTGAGTGTGTGAGTGAGTGAGTGTCTTCTTCTGATACCTCTCTCTCTCTCGTCCCACAGGGTCTCCTGGTTGCCATCCTGTACTGCTTCGTCAATAAAGAGGTGAGTAAGGAAGAAGTGAAGTGTGCTCTCAACAAAGCCCAGGGCAAAACAAGTGTACTTGAATATCATTAGCAAACACCTGAGGTTATGGCACATTCGTCTCTGTTTGTTCCTATGAGAAGCCAGTGCTTTCTGTGACCTGCTGGGTATGTCACCCTGTCACTGTGGGTTAGCTGTCTCACAGAGAAGCTCACTACCTAAGTCCACAGGGCAACGGGATGTCATTGAGGGGCCCAGCCATGTGTAGAGTCAAGAAGTGTATAGGCCACTGTGTGACATGAAAGGTCCGATGTATTTCCTGTTGAGATATGGCCTAGTTTGGTTGAGGTAGCCTACATTCAGTAATGTTTAAAGTGAGTAAAGATCAAATTAGATACAATTTGTCTTGTGAAACGTTATTCCTGGTCAGATCATAAGGTCAGGAAAAACTCATTACCCTCCCTGCCTCCATCTCTCCCAGGTGCAGTCAGAGATAAAGAAGAAGTGGCAGCGATGGAAGCTGGGTATGACCGTCCTGGACGACCTTCGCAACACCGGCAGCAACACGGCACAGGGGGGCACCAGCGGCGGGCAGTGCCACCACAACCCGCCCTGCCAGCCTGACTGTCCACAGGAGGACACCCACAACCTCTCCTCGGACGCCTCCGCCTCGGGGCTGCATCTCGACCCGCACCCACACCACCATCCAGGAGCCAAGAAGGGCAAGGCATACTGCTACATTTCCGCCCGCAAGCAGGTGCTGAACGGCCTTGATGGAGCTCCGCTGGGCAACGGGGGCGGAGATGGAGCCATCAAATACTCTGAGAGCTACTGCTGAGTGGCCCTGTGGGGGGCTAATGGGGGCTAACAACTAGCTGGCTACCTTTGTCATTTCTAGTGGATGGAATCTGAACCAGACAATCACCTGCTTCCAATTCAGTTGTGTACTTCCAGATCTATGTGGCCTACTTGGTGTTTCGTCAAACCCATGTCTTAATAGTTGTGTGAATGTGATCTGGGACTCATTGGATGATTGCCAGAATGCATTTTCTGCACTGGCCAATCAGGCTGTGTTGTGACTCCTGTAGGCTTTCAGTGGCAGATAAGATGACCCATCCCAAGTGCAATATCGCCTCAATTGACCTAGATGTTGAGGAAAGCTACTTAAATTAGGAAATGAACACCGTCCAACCATTATCTTCTCTGATTGGACTGTTTTGGGGGTTTGCTTCCTTGTTTTCTACCTCTCGCTCTACTTGTGGACAAAATGGAAACGTTATGTGCCAACCGTGGACCGTCTTTTCATGTGCAATGGATATTATAACACTAGTGTGTTGATATGTTGGTATTGGACAATCACTCTGTGAAAAACTTAGAGAAGGCAAGAGTTGAGTAAACCAATATTGTCTTCAACAGTGAGCTGGCCACACACTATGGTTTGCCTAGGCAATACTGTATTTTGAATTCTTCTCACCCAATCGTTTAACATCTCTAATGCCCCTTGCTCTCTAGTCATACATTTACTGCAACCTTATAGGCGTAACTGAATACTGTAAGCAAGGGAACCGCGCTCGTACGCAATATCAATATCATAGACCTAAAGGAAGGCACATAACTAACATGGTGGTGGCTGAAAATGAAAAAGATAGATGTCTCTGATTACATGCCTAAGGGGGGTTCGATCACATGCACTATATGGAAGATAACTAGCAAGAGATTTATTCTTCAAATGAAGTCAGTGGGGGAAGGGGAGTTTCTTTACTGCACTGTCAAAATGGGTTTAATTATTTGTAATGTCCTATTGACATAGTGAAAACGATCACAGAATGGAAGGTGACCGTAATCCCGAGGTCTTTTAAGCACTGCATCTATAAGCAAATGAAAAGATGAGAACAGGAACGGTGTAGAATCTTCTCCATTTATCACAGACTTATGGAATCTAGAATGAAAATGATCTCTATCGTGGTGAGTTATGGTAGCTTGTTATCCGCCACAAATCTTTTTTTCTTGTAGGTTTTCCAGACTAACCACAACCACTTACTACCCAGCTGAAGGTTTTATATCCCCCTGAACACAGGTTGTAACATCCCAAGAGGGAATCTCTCCTCTGCCTCTGCCATGTAGCCTAATCCCTATGGTGCAATATGAAATGGCTCTCTACATGATAGACCACAGCTACAAAATACACATTAGTATTCTACTGTATGTGTGTTGATGGTATGTTGTAGGTCTATGTGTCTGACAGCATGTTTGCAAAGCTAGGATCCATTCTGCATAAACAGCGCCGGAGAAGATGGCTGCCGTTTTACAGCCCTCTAACCAATTGTACTATTATGTGTGTTTTTCCGCGTTATTTGTAATTTATTTTGTACATAATGTTTATGCCATCGTCTCTTATAACCAAAAAGAGCTTCTGGATATCAGGACAGCGATTACTCACCTCGCATTGGACGAAGACTTTTTCTTCAACGAGTCGGACGCGAAGGATATTCTACAGACACCCGGCAAGGCCCAGATCCCCGTCATTCGCCTGAGGAAGAGACGGAGATATCGTGGACGTAGGTCGGGGTGCCTTATGAGATCCGACGGCGAGCGAGTAAACTGCCTCTCCCATCAATACTATTAGCCAACGTTCAATCTTTTGAGAATAAAATTGACGATTTAAGATTACGGTTATCCTACCAACGGGACATTAAAAACTGTAATATCTTATGTTTCACGGAGTCGTGGCTGAACGACAACAATGATACCATTCAGCTAGCAGGCTACACGCTACATCGGCAGGACAGAACGGCTGGCTCCGGTAAGACAAAGGGTGGCGGTCTCTGTATATTTGTAAACAACAGCTGGTGTACAAAATCAAATACTAAGGAAGTCTCGAGGTTTTGCTCGCCTGAGGTAGAGTATCTTATGATAAGCTGTAGACCACACTATTTACCAAGAGAGTTTTCAGCTATATTTTTCATAGCTGTCTATTTACCACCACAAACCAATGCTGGCATTAAGATTGCACTGAATGAGTTGTACAAGGCCATTAATCAACAGGAAAACGCTCATCCAGATGCAGCGCTCCTAGTGGCCGGGGACTTTAATGCAGGGAAACTTAAATCCGTTCTACCTAATTTCTACCAGCATGTCAAATGTGCAACCAGAGGAAAAAAACTCTAGACCACCTTTACTCCACACACAGAGACGCATACAAAGCTCTCCCTCGCCCTCCATTTGGCAAATCTGACCATAACTCTATCCTCCTGATTCCTGCTTATAAGCAAAAACTGAAGCAGGAAGCACCAGTGATTCGGTTAATAAAAAAGTGGTCAGATGACGCAGATGCCAAGCTACAGGACTGTTTTGCTAGCACAGACTGGAACATGTTCCGGGATTCTTCAGACAGCATTGAGGAGTACACCACATCAGTCACTGGCTTCATCAATAAGTGCATCGATGATGTCGTCCCCCACAGTGACCGTACGTACATACCCCCAACCAGAAGCCATGGATTACAGGCAACATCCGCACTGAGCTAAAGGGTAGAGCTGCCGCTTTCAAGGAACGGGACTCTAACCCGGAAGCTTATAAGAAATCCCGCTATGACCTCCGACGAACCATCAAACAGGCAAAGAGTCAATACAGGTCTAAGATTGAATCATACTACACTGGCTCTGACGCTCGTCGGATGTGGCAGGGCTTGAAAACTATTACAGACTACAAAGGGAAGCACAGCCGCGAGCTGCCCAGTGACACAAGCCTACCAGGCGAGCTAAACCACTTCTATGCTCGCTCGAGGCAAGCAACACTGAAGCATGCATGAGAGCACCAGCTGTTCCGGACGACTATGTGATCACGCTCTCCGTAGCCGATGTGAGTAAGACTTTTAAGCAAGTCAACATTCACAAGGCCGCTGGGCCAGACGGATTACCAGGGCGTGTACTCCGAGCATGTGCTGACCAACTGGCAAGTGTCTTCACTGACATTTTCAACATGTCCCTGACCGAGTCTGTAATACCAACATGTTTCAAGCAGACCACCATAGTCCCCGTGCCCAAGAACTCTAAGATAACCTGCCTAAATGACTACCGACCCGTGGCACTGACGTCTGTAGCCATGAAGTGCTTTGAAAGACTGGTCATGGCTCACATCAACAGCATAATCCCAGAAACCCTAGACCCACTCCAATTTGCATACCGCCCCAACAGATCCACAGATGATGCAATCTCTATCGCACTCCACACTGCCCTTTCCCACCTGGACAAGAGGAACACCTACGTGAGAATGCTATTCATTGACTACAGCTCAGCATTCAACACCATAGTGCCCTCTAAGCTCATCACTAAGCTAAGGATCCTGGGACTAAACACCTCCCTCTGCAACTGGATCCTGGACTTCCTGACGGGCCGCCCCCAGGTGGTAAGGGTAGGTAACAACACATCTGCCACACTGATCCTCAACACGGGGGCCCCTCAGGGGTGCGTGCTCAGTCCCCTCCTGTACTCTCTGTTCACCCATGACTGCATGGCCAGGCACGACTCCAACACCATCATTAAGTTTGCCGACGACACAACAGTGGTAGGCCTGATCACCGACAACGATGAGACAGCCTATAGGGAGGAGGTCAGAGATCTGGCCGTGTGGTGCCAGGACAACAACCTCTCCCTCAACGTGACCAAGACAAAGGAGATGATTGTGGACTACAGGAAAAAAAAAGAGGACTGAGCACGCCCCCATTCTCATCGACAGGGGCTGTAGTGGAACAGGTTGAGAGCTTCAAGTTCCTTGGTGTCCACATCACCAACGAACTATCATGGTCCAAGCACACCAAGACAGTCGTGAAGAGGGCACGACAAAGCCTATTCCCCCTCAGGAGACTAAAAAGATTTGGCATGGGTCCTCAGATCCTCAAAAAAATTCTACAGCTGCACCATCGAGAGCATCCTGACTGGTTGCATCACCGCCTGGTATGGCAACTGCTTGGCCTCTGACCGCAAGGCACTACAGAGGGTAGTGCGTACGGCCCAGTACATCACTGGGGCAAAGCTCCCTGCCATCCAAGACCTCTATACCAGGCGGTGTCAGAGGAAGGCCCTCAAAATTGTCAAAGACTCCAGCCACCCTAGTCATAGACTGTTCTCTCTGCTACCGCACGGCAAGCGGTACCGGAGTGCCAAGTCTAGGTCCAAAAGACTTCTCAACAGCTTCTACCCACAAGCCATAAGACTCCTGAACAGCTAATCATGGCTACCCGGACTATTTGCACTGCCCCCCCACCCCATCCTTTTTACGCTGCTGCTACTCTGTTAAGTATTTATGCATAGTCACTTTAACTCTACCCACATGTACATATTACCTCAACTACCTCAACTAGCCGGTGCCCCCGCACATTGACTCTGCACCGTTACCCCCCTGTATATATAGCCTCCCTACTGTCACTTTATTTTACTTCTGCTCTTTGTTTTTCTCAACACTTTTTTTTTTTTTTTTTTTTTTTTTTTTTTTTTTTGTTGTTGTCTTATTCTTACTTTTTTTGTTTAAAATAAACGCACTGTTGGTTAAGGGCTGTAAGTAAGCATTTCACTGTAATGTCTGCACTTGTTGTATTCGGCGCATGTGACCAATAAAATTTGATTTGATTTGATTTGATTTGATTCTGTTCCTCTGTGAAGACATCTGGTACATTACATATATCTGTGTAAGGACGCAACAAACTCAGTTCTCTATGCTGGAATCTGTGAGAAACAAAATATTTTGCCCTGATCACACACTCACCCTCAGTGAAGATTTGAAATACCAATTAACCAATATGAGTTTCGCTAAAGGTGATTCTTTGAACCCATTTCATGATTTTTAACAAGCACAGCACAACCCTAACTTCTCCAGATATAGCTTGACTACTCTGTGTGTATCGATCTGTCTGAGCATCCAGAACCCTCAACTCATTTTACTGTTTGTCATTAGTCTCTTCTTGAGGGTCACATTAAACCTAATGGCTATCCACCAGTTGAACAGTGGTTCTGTAGGCAATTAAACCAGGCAATTTCCAACTTCCCTTTTGAAATAGCTCCTCTAAACCACATACACAGAGGCCCCATCTTCACACATACCAATGGAGTAATGAGGTAGCTTTGTATTTCTGTCTGACCATTCACTCCAAATGGGGTCAACCCATTACCCAAGCATGTCCACCATTCATCTCTCAGTGTCATCAAAATGTAGTATGTCATACAAAATAACATAAATTTTTTCACTAGCAGTATTCCTACTAGGGTCATTACTGGTGCTTGACAGAGATGCCTCTGGTGGCATAGATCATAACTCTAAGTGTGTAAGTGTGTGTGTGTGTGTGTGTGTGTGTGTGTGTGTGTGTGTGTGTGTGTGTGTGTGTGTGTGTGTGTGTGTGTGTGTGTGTGTGTGTGTGTGTGTGCGCGCGCGTGCGTGCTATTATCTTCATTTCCAAAGTGGCTTGGCTGAACCTCACAACCCCTGAAACAGCATTCACAAACTGAGCGTTGCACTTCACAAATATCTTCTTGTATAGTATACCTTTGGCAACAGCACATGTAGCCTTTGGAATTTCTTAGGCCAACATTACAAAACATTTTGTAAAACTGCTTATGTCAGACATGGACTTTTCAATAGAAAATGGTTAGTTAGCATTGCTACATGTAGTATGTGTTAGAGTTGTGCTGTGCCGTGAGGGAGGTGGATTCAGTGGATGTCTACGTTAGAACCATGCAGTGAGTTAGTACTTTACTGTCACCCTGGACCCATAATACATTGGGTCCATTGTGGCAGGGGTGGAACGTGTTACATAAACAGACATGTCCTTCTGACTTGATTCCACATGTTCTATATACCTGTCAACAGGTAAACTGGGTTCACTGAGACTCAAATTATATTTAACTCTGTGTGAATATGTTATCATCACAGGGAGATTACAGTAGAACGATCAGCAGTAAATCTCACATACTGTATAAGACTGTGACATGAATGGACACTACCTTTATTCACTTTTCATGTACATGTTTGTTATTTTTCACAAGTAATTTAAATTAAATTAATCTGCCAGTTTAAGTATTTGTCTATTGTTTTTTGTATCTAATAACATGACATGACAACTTTGCTGTTGAGACTCCTTATTCAGAAAATAAATCACATTGAATTTCATCAAGATTAAAAGCTGTTTGATCAATTAAATATTTGGTGTCCTGAGTTTGACATAGCAGGTGTAGGGGCGCGCCAGGCGACCAACGAAGTAGGATACTACACTGGCGTCAATTTCCTCCGGAGGTTTGGTGCCCCTGAAGGTGAAGTGCTGAAGAAGGGAAATAAAGAACAGGAAGAGTACCATCCTGGGAATCCCCATTCCATCTCCCAGGCAGGACCGCTTCCCTGAGGGACAGTGGGAGAGGAGAGAGGTTACCTTCAGCAGTCAACCTGCAATCCTGGGACTGAAACCTACACATTGGCCTTGTTTGATATGCAAAACATATAAAACAAGATGTAAGCAATGTGTAAGTATATTGTGTGATGATGTTGAGGCTTTTTCTCTGAGAGCTATTACGGCGTGGTTCTTGTTTTCACATTCTCATTCTTTTATTAGCCACTTGTAACGTAATCTTACCCAGTCCAAAAGCAAGAAATCCGTTGTTTTCCTTAAAGCGTCCATTTTCATCCAGGAAGTTCTCTGGGTCAAACTCATCTGGGTTCTTAAACAGTTTGGGGTCAAACAGCACAGAGGACAACAGTGGAAACACTGTGGTACCCTGGAAGAATAACAAAAGAGCACTTACATAAAACAATTGGCAGTTTAACAAGCAAAAATAATAGACGTTTGGGATACATTTGCAGAAATAGTGGTCACCTTTGGGATGTGGTAGTTGTGGAACGTTGTGTCTCGGGTCATTTGGTGAGGGACAGCAGTGGGAGCAAGACTCATACTTCTCTGGATTTCGTGGATGACGGCATTCGTGTAGGGCATCTTCTGTCTGTCGTCAACGGTGGGGACTCTGTTCGAGCCAATCACCTCGTCTATCTCCTCTTGAACTTTCTCTGAGGAAGAGAGACACAGTCATAGTCCTTCATAGCATTTGCATTCTGTCATTTATGTTTATATACAGTGTTTATAGTGTATTGAGAATAAAGAAATGCCAGCATGTATGTGCTGCTTACATGGTATGTAATGTAAACTCTCTGTTGCAGCTCTTGTTTGGCTGGTTTTCCAGACCCAAATTCAAATGTTCAATAGGTAATCTCCATTCATTATAGTGCTTTTTAGTCCAGGAATAGGTTTAATCTGCGTCCTGGAGACTGGCCCATTAAATTGGGTTGCATTACTATTTGCTATATATTTGCAATAAATGAGTATAACTTCAATAACAGTGATATAGAAGAGAGGATACCTTGGATGTCAGGGTACTTGATCATCATCAGACAGGCGTGTGACAGGGTGGAGGACTGGGTCTCTGTGCCGGCAGCAAACAGATCCCACACACACGGAAACAAGTTGTCATAGTTGAATTCAGTCCCGGGCTGATCTTTCTCCTAAGGAAAGTTGGAAGATACCTCTAAACCATACACTGATAAGAGATTTGTGAGAAAGTTTATGAGAAAGTTAACTTTTGCAAAAAGATTCGAACCCAAGTAATCATGTATCATATATTTAGGAAAACAGTGCCTTCTGGTGGCAAGTTGGTGCTATTACATTATTTTGATAACGTAAGAGGTTCAACATCCAATTCCAGGAATCAATCACTGTTTTACCTCCAGCATTCTAACCAGGAATACATCGAAGTAGTCCTGGGGGTTAGAGGTGTCCAGGCTTTTAAGACGACGATCTGCTTCCTCTCGTATGTAAGCTTTGGCCTTGTCTATGGCCTTAAACAGCTCATGGTGTTTTCCTGGAAAGCACTCAACAATTCTGGGGGAAATGTTGTACAGCTGGAAGAGGCGGAACATAGGAAACATGGGAAGGAAAGGGTGGTTGTTATATTCTAATGGTGACCCATGTACTTTTGTTATCATTATCCATTTTGGCAGGCAAGCTTATAAGACACAATCAAGCCATGCTTTGGAAAAGCTGGTATAGATAAATGTCAGGCATACAGTGCATATCATAAGTATTCACCCCCCTTGGATTATTTCACATTTTGTTGCATTACAAAGTAGGATTGAAATAGGTATAATTGTGATTTCTTTGTCACTGATCTACACAAAATACCTCAAAGTGAAAAGAACATTCAATACATTTTTACATATTAATAAAAAATAAAGAATAAAATGTCTTGGTTATATAAGTATTCACCCCTTTGTTATGGCAAGCCTTATTAGGTTCAGGAGTCCAAATTTGCCTAACAAATCATATAATAAATTGCATGTACAATAATAGGGGTTAACATGATTTTTTGAATGACTACACCATCTCTGTAACCCACACATACAATTATCTGTAAGGTCTCTCAGTTGAGTAGTGTTTTTCAAGAACATATTTAACCACAAACACCAGGGGGCTTTTCCAATGCCTCGCAAAAAAGGGCACCGATTGGTAGATTAAAAAAATAAAAAATAAACAGACACTGAATATCTCCTTGACCATGGTAAAGTTATTAATTAGGCTTTAGATTGTGTATCAATACAACCAATCATTTTTTTTTAAGTGAAATCGCTGAGCGGTTTCCTTCCTCTCCGGCAACTGAGTTAGGAAGGACACCTGTATCTTTGTAGTGACTGGGTGTACTGATACACCATCCAAAGTGTAATTAATAACGTCACCATGCTCAAAAGATATTTAATGTCTTCAGGCTGTAACACAACAAAATGTGGAAGAAGTCAGGAAGTATGAATACTTTCTGAAGGCACTGTATGTGCTACCATACCATTGACACTTTGCTTTTTAGCATGTCGAAGTATGTATAGACAGGCTTGTAGAGGATATGAAACTCTGGGTCGTTGTATTCAAATCTGCGCCCAAAGACTATGGACCAGAATAGGTTGATGATAGAATGGAACAGGAGTTCTTTGGGGTTGACAGTGGAATCTGGAAGAGACGGCAGACAAGCATAAACACTCATGCCTGCACACCACAGGAGGTTGGTGGCACCTTAATTGGGGAGGACGGGCTCGTGGTAATGGCTGGAGCGGAGTCAGTGGAATGGTATCAAATACATCAAACACATGGTTTCCATGTCTTTGATACCATTCCATTAAGTCTGTTCCAGCCATTACTATGAGCCGTCCTCCCCTCAGCAGCCTGTGATGCACACACACAAACAGATGTCACAGACAAAAACAACATACCTCCATATTCACTGAAGGCTTTCACTAGACTCTTAGCTTCCTCTTGGACTATCTCCTCAAGGCTCCTGCATCCTATTCCTTGGTTTTTCAGGGACATCAAGGAGAAGCTGCGAAGAGTTTCCCATCTCTGCCCATTACTTGATCCCACCCCTAGATTGATGAGTACAACAGGACAGAGGCACAGACAGATAGGATGAACATAACACATTAGTTCCCTCTTCTAAGCAAAGTCCATTTCCACTCAGGTTGACTATGACACATGTATCTCACACCATCCCTCTTCCATTCATTTCACTCACCGTGTTCGTTAAGGAGTTTCAGGGTAATGGCAGGGTTGGCTCTTCCATTGAACTCTTCTCCTTGGTCTACCAGAGCTTCCTTGATGGCCTGATAGCCAGAGACCACCACTACAGGTTTGGGGCCCAGCCACACAGTAAACACTGAGCCATATTTCTTACTGAGCTGATAACAGATGAGAGGAACCCATTGATTCTTGAAGAATATAACTTATAACTGCTTCATGAACTTAGTACAACTTTCTTATCCCCTCATAACCCCAAATAAGGCTGTTTCATTCCATTGTCTCTAAACGATCAGGGTTGGGTAGATTACTTTCTAAATGTCGCTAGTTACCTGTCCAAAATTATAATCAGTAACGTAACTTTTGGAATACCCAAACTCAGTAACATAATCTGATTACTTTCAGTTACTTTTGGATTACTTTCCCCTTATGCGGCAATAGAAAAAAATCTCTGACTGTCACGCCCTGACTCAGGGGACGCTTATATGTTGAGTTAGGGTGTGTATATTCCTTGTTGTGCTTTTCCTATGTTGTCAATCTAGTATGTTTAGTTCTTTGTTGGCCGGTGTGGTTCCCAATCAGAGGCAGCTGTCGCTCGTTGTCTCTGATTGGGGACCATACTTAAACAGCCTATTGGCACTGTCTAGTTGTGGGATCTTGTTCCGTGTAAGGTTTGTTGTTCTGTACTACCTTGGACTTCACGTTTCGTTTCCTTTGTTGTTTTGTCGTGTTGTTTGTTAAGTTCAATAAACATGTACGCATATCACGCTGCGCCTTGGTCTGACCCGTTCTTCAACGAACGTGACACTGACTTGTGTTCAGACTCACTCAGGTGGAACAAACTTAAACTTTTGCTTTTTCGGGGAGGGGGGGTAATTAACTCAACTCATTTTTCTAAAGTATCTCTAATCTGATTACAATATTTTGGGTGGTAACAGTAACAGTTTTTTGTAATCACATAACATGTAACTGATGACAGTACATGTAATCAGTTACTCCCCAACCCTGCAAACAATGTATTCTGTAGCTTCAAATTATTAAAACTATCATATTGATCTATGACTGCAGTGCTTGCATCCATAGCTCCATCTTTGACTTTGAGAAAATCAAACAGATTGTGGCTTTTAACTGACCTCCATGAAGGACTTGTCCGGTCGTTTCATATCAATTTGTAACAAGTTACCAAGAAGAGGAATCAGTGAAGGACCCGGTGGCAAATGTCCATAGCTGCTCTGTTTCCCCATGTACTTCCAAAGTAAAATAATAACCACTATGGCCATTATTATGGACAAAATGTTAGTCTGCAATACATGTAGTAAATCCATGTTCAAGTCACTTGAGGACTATGGTGTGTCAGAGCAGTGTGGCAGTTACTCTTAGCTATGTAGGCAGAGTGAGAAAGACCACATGAAAGCTAGTACAAGCTGCTACAGGTAACTATAATTAAAGGAATGTTTGAACAAGAAAGACTTGTCCCAAAAAGTATGTACACCCTCCTGCACTGTATGTAGCCTATTTTAACAGATGACTTGTATAACTGTTTTCTAAACATTTTATGCAGACAAAATCATTGAAGAAAATACCTGCACAATAGATGAGTTCAAATCTAATTTTATTGGTTGCGTACACATATTTTGCAGATGTTATCGCAGGTGCAGCAAAATGCTTATGTTGGTCGCTCCAACAGTGCAGTAAAACCTAACAATACAAAACAATACACACAGATCCAAAAAATAAAAATAAAGGAATTAAGAAATATCAGAATGAGCAATATCAGACTCCAGAATATAAATATATATGTATATGATGGTGTGTATAGAGATTATGGACAGTATATGAATAGAAAAGGTGTGTACAGTAGTAGTTATATAGGATATAGGAGCCTTGACTAGACTACAGTATTTATATATGAAGCGGGTAAAATAGTATGTAAACATAATTAAAATGACCAGTGTTAAATTACTATATATATAGGGCAGCAGTCTCGAAGGTGCAGAGTAAAGTACCGGGTGGTATCCGGCTACTTAGAGTGACTAAGTTCAGGGCAGGGTACTGGGCGGGATTGGCTTAGATTGTTGAAGCACGCATTGTTTTCATGACATTGTCAGCTAACCAGTCTATTCTCTTGTCAGTTTCACTTACAGTGCTGTGAAAAAGTAATTGGCCCCTTTCTGATTTTCTCTATTTTTGCATATTTTTTATACTGAATGTTATCAGATCTTCAACCAAAACCTAATATTAGATAAAGGGAACATGAGTTTACAAATAACAAAATATATACTTATTTTATTTAATTAACAAAGTTATGCAACACCCAATTCCCCTGTGTGAAAAAGTAATTGCCCCCTTACACTCAATAACTGGTTGTGCCACCTTTAGCTGCAATGACTGCAACCAAATGTTTCCTGTAGTTGTTGATCAGTCTCTCAGATTGCTGTGGAGGAATTTTGGCCCACTCTTGCATGCAGAACTGCTTTAACTCAGCAACATTTGTGGGTTTTCAAGCATGAAGTGCTCTTTTCAAGTCCTGCCACAACATCTCAATTGGAATTAGGTCTGGACTTTGATTAGGCCATTCCAAAACTACATTTTCATGTAGACTTGATTATGTGTTTTGGATCATTGTCTTGCTGTGTGACCCAGCTGCGCTTCAGCCAGACCCAACCACAAATAGTCCAGTAACAGCCTTCTGATTATGAAATAACACATATGGAATTATGTAGTAACCAAAAAAGGGTTAAACAAATCAAAATATATTTTATTTTTCAGATTCTTCAAAGTAGCCACCCTTTGCCTTGATGACAGCTTTGCATACTCTTGGCATTCTCTCAACCAGCTTCACCTGGAATGCTTTTCCAACAGTCTTGAAGGAGTTCCCACATATGCTGAGCACTTGTTGGCTGCTTTTCCTTCACTCTGCGGTCCAACTCATCCCAAACCATCTCAATTGGGTTGAGGTCGGGGGATTGTGGAGGCCAGGTCATCTGATGCAACCCTCCATCACTCTCCTTCTTGGTCAAATAGCCCTTACATATCCTGGAGGTGTGTAGGGTCATTGTCCTGTTGAAAAACAAATGATAGTCCCACTAAGCGCAAACCAGATGGGATGGCGTATCGCTGCAGAATGCTGTGGTAGCCATGCTGGTTAAGTGTGCCTTGAATTCTAAATAAATCACCAACAGTGTCACCAGCAAAGCACCCCCACAGCATCACACCTCCTCCTCCATGCTTTACGGTGGGAAATACACATGCGGAGATCATCCGTTCACCCACACAGCGTCTCACAAAGACACGGCGGTTGGAACCAAAAATCTCAAATTTGGACTCCAGACCAAAGGACACATTTCCACTGGTCTAATGTCCATTGCTCGTGTTTCTTAGCCCAAGCAGGTCTCTTCTTCTTATTGGTGTACTTTAGTAGTGGTTTCTTTGCAGCAATTCGAAGGCCTGATTCACACAGTCCCCTCTGAACAGTTGATGTTGAGATGTGTTTGTGAGTTGAACTCTGTGAAGCATTTATTTGGGCTGCAATTTCTGAAGCTGGTAACTTTAATGAACTTATCCTCTGCAGCAGAGGTAACTCTGGGTCTTCCATTCCTGTGGCGATCCTCATGAGAGCCAGACTCCGCTGTCCTGGCGTCGTGAGAGAGCTTGTTCCACCATTGGGGTGCCAGAGCAGCGAATAGTTTTGACTGGGCTGAGCGGGAACTGTGCTTCCGTAGAGGTAGGGGGGCTAGCAGGCCAGAGGTGGATGAACGTAGTGCCCTCGTTTGGGTGTAGGGTCTGATCAGAGCCTGAAGGTAAGGAGGTGCCGTTCCCCTCACAGCTCCGTAAGAGAGCACCATGGTTTTGTAGTAGATGCAGGCTTCAACTGGAAGTCAGTGGAGTGTGCGGAGGAGCGGGGTAACATGAGAAAAGTTGGGAAGGTTGAACACCAGACGGGCTGCAGCGTTCTGGATAAATTGTAGGGGTTTAATGGCACAGGCAGGGAGCCCAGCCAACAGCGAGTTGCAGTAATCCAGACGGGAGATGACAAGTGCCTGGATTAGGACCTGTGCCGCTTTCTGTGTAAGGTAGGGTCGTACTCTGCGAATGTTGTAGATAAAATAAAATATATTTTGATTTGTTTAACACTTTTTTGGTTACTACATGATTCCATATGTGTTATTTCACTGTTATTCTACAATGTAGAAAATAGTAAAAATAAAGAACAATACTTGAATGAGTAGGTGTGTCCAAAATTTTGACTGGTACTGTATATATTCTCAATTCATTCCTTACTTAGATTTGTGTGTATTGGGTATACAGTGGGGAGAACAAGTATTTGATACACTGCCGATTTTGCAGGTTTTCCTACTTACAAAGCATGTAGAGGTCTGTAATTTTTTATCATAGGTACACTTCAACTGTGAGAGACGGAATCTAAAACAAAAATCCAGAAATTCACATTGTATGATTTTCAAGTAATTAATTTGCATTTTATTGCATGACATAAGTATTTGATCACCTACCAACCAGTAAGAATTCCGGCTCTCACAGACCTGTTAGTTTTTCTTTAAGAAGCCCTTCTGTTCTCCACTCATTACCTGTATTAACTGCACCTGTTTGAACTCGTTACCTGTATAAAAGACACCTGTTCACACACTCAATCAAACAGACTCCAACCTCTCCACAATGGCCAAGACCAGAGAGCTGTGTAAGGACATCAGGGATAAAATTTTAGACCTGCACAAGGGTGGGATGGGCTACAGGACAATAGGCAAGCAGCTTGGTGAGAAGGCAACAACTGTTGGCGCAATTATTAGAAAATGGAAGAAGTTCAAGATGACGGTCAATCACCCTCGGTCTGGGGTTCCATGCAAGATCTCACCTCGTGGGGCATCAATGATCATGAGGAAGGTGAGGGATCAGCCCAGAACTACACGGCAGGACCTGGTCAATGACCTAAAGAGAGCTGGGACCACAGTCTCAAAGAAAACCATTGGTAACACACTACGCCGTCATGGATTATTTGGCCACTTTAGTTTCAAAACATATAGGTGAGGCTACATGAGGAGTGTGACTATGATTTGAAAAAGTCTCCAAAAGGAAAAGCATGCGCTGTTTGCCTTAAGCTGGGTATCATTCACAAATGACAATATATCATTCAAGTGATAGGCTAATATTGTCACCCATCACACTATTCTTGATTTAATCTAGTCTTTACATATGCACTAAATGTGTGTGAAATTTGTTTTGATTTAGAATGGACCATTATCATGCACCGGTCTCGAAACAGGGGCAGCAGAAAAAATGTCATCTATGAACTTAAATAGCGAATGGAGGACACATTTCCCGTGGTTCATTTTCATGCCAGCCAGCTAGGCTACAACCCTGTTTTAAAAAGAGAAGCAATGTGCTTAATATTAGGAAGGTTGAGAAATAAATATAGTAGGCCTAGCCTATAGAAAGCTGATGGAATCCTCCTCTTTTTAATAGAGGCCATCACTCTGTTCTCACGCAATTGCATAGCCTATAGAAATGTTGCGCGGCCTCCCGAGTGGCGCAGCAGTCGAAGGCAATGCATCGCAGTGCTTGAGGAGTCACTACAGACCCGGGTTCGATCCCAGACTGTCACAACCGGCCGTGACCGGGAGTCCCATAGGGCGGCGCACAATTGGCCCAGCGTCATTCAGGTTAGGAGAGGGTTTTGCCAGGGGGGCTTTACTTGGCTCATTGCGCTCTAGCGACTCCTTGTGGCGGGCCAGAGGCACCTGCAGGCTGACTCCGGCGGTCAGTTGGACGGTGTTTCCTCCGACACATTGGTGCGGCTGGCTGTTAAGAAGCACGGTTGGCAGGTCATGTCTCAGAGGACTCATGACTCGACCTTCGCCTTTCCCGAGCCTGTTGCAGCGATGAGACAAGATCACAATTGGGTAAAAAAAACAAAAAATAGATAGTTGCACAACATGGGCGCTCATGTGTTTGATTAGATTTGATTACATTTACATTGATGTCAGAGTGATTAGAGGGACAATAGAGTGCTGAGTACCAGGCAGTTAGCAAGTTTGGTAGGCTACTAATGACCATCAGCAGCATCAGAGCTTGGAGAAGCCTATTTACTGTGACTAAATGGTCACATGGTATTTGACTGCCATCATGACTCGTGACTGCCAGTGTGGCGGTAATACGGTCACGTAACAGCCCTATCTGTGGAACAGATATGATAGATCTACACGGATATGTCTACACTGCCAATATGACAGTTATATGTGAGCCAAGTAATCCAAACAGAGCTCGCTTTTAAATGACAGGTCTGGACGCACAAAATATATTGTGGTGATCTGGCTGAAATGTGCATTACTATTTATTAGTTGAAGCAAAAGTGACAACCAAATGTTGTGTTACAATACATCAATCATGTTGAATACAAAAGCAGAATAACATATTGTGACCCCCAGTCCTAACCGCGCAGCAACCTACAAAACAATACCAATTTCAGTTGCTTACATTTTACCACCAGAAACTTTTAGTCCTCTCACCATAACATTTGAATAGAGAACTTAATCCTAACTTATTGACCTGCGCTGACATTTTTTCCTATTTTACAAGGGTACAAAGCAGGGGAATGTGATCAACAATATAGAGATATGGTAACCAACATCTCTGAAGGGAATCCTTGAAACCTGACCAAAAACAAGTTTAAAAAAATACATTTGTGGACAGAAATTCATCTTGAAATAACAAGCCATACCTCAGAGATCCTACCAGAGGATAATAGCAAGATATACAACTCACTAACCCCTGTCTATAGTTGTCTACAAGAAAAAAAGGTGGTCAATTTAAGGCTATGGTTACTGTACAATGACAAGCAGCTGCCTGTGAAGCTCAGCCTGTGGCTGCTCCACAGTAGAGTGGTCACTCCTCAGCCCTGAGTTTGATGTAGCAATCATAGGAAGGCGGCATGCGGCCAAAGCTGGAGCACGCTGGTTCGATGTTGATCTCCTCTGGAGGTTTGGTGCCGGTGAAAGTGAAGCGCTGCAGGAGGGAGGTAAAGAAGAGAAAGAGCTCCACTCTGGCCAGAGCCTCTCCCAGACACACCCGCTTCCCTGAGGAACAAGAGAAAGGAGAGGTCATTGTCAGTCAGCTGAGCCTATAACTGAATTGAACTGTTTTTTTTTTTTTATGAGTGGGGGAGTCCTAGGCTGGTGGATCAGGCTGGTTCCACCAGGCTAGGGCAGCCCCAATCCTCTCATATCTTTTCATGTTTTTTGTGGATAGGATAGAGAGATACAGGAAAGTTATTAGGAGAGTGTGCTGAAAAGCAGTGGGTCAGATTCAAACCCATGCTGGCAGCGGAACAAAGTACATGTGCTCCAGAGAGGCAGTAGCTTTGTTATGATGAGTTTCTCTGGCATCAAGTAATTCAGTATGCAAGAAGATACTTAAACACATTTTTTAGTGGACTACGAGATAAAACTGAGTTAATCATGAACATATAGTTAACATTCTCTGTGGCTAGGCAAGAACTTAATCCTGTGGCCTTTTGTCTCTCTCCTCAAACAAAGTGATAAAGAGCGGCACCAGGGTTGAACAGAGTTTAAACTAAACATTAGTGTTTTTGCAAGATAAGGGATTGATTGAGGGTATTACTATTGATTCTGAACTGAATGAAAGTCGAATTTAGCCGCCACCATAGACAAAGGGAGTGGGGGAAGCAATAAAAGAGCGGGAAATTGAAGAGGGAGGGATTTTAAAGCTAGGGTGTGTGGAGGGCACTATATAAGATGGAGAGGGAGAGACCAGCTTCCTTTTATTGAAATTCAATAAAGTAAGTCTTGATTCAACAAAAACTCTGTATGTACTTTGATTGTTAATAAAGTATAGCGTTGAATTTCCACAACACACTTACATGGAGAGTTGATTCAAAGTATTTAATATTGCGGTACCGGGTTCACATAGCAATGGGCCACCCACGTGCCGTTTTCTATCTGAACTCCTGAACAAAGGAAATCTCTTAGCTTATATACCTGTTTGCAAGCTAATTCTATCCAACAGTTGCCAACCATTATTGAGTGTCACTCCTCACCACAATCGCATCACCCTATATGGTATCGTCTTGCACCCTAGTCAGGATATTCCATCACGTACTCCTTCTAAGATTAGCACCAGTGGCCCCCCAGCTATCTTGGCACGCATACCTTCTGGCACCCACCATTGACAGAAATAAATACATGGAATGTCCTCATCCTCCAAATCCTTATGCAGCTCACAATATCAAACATTAACTAATCCTGTATAGAAGACGTAATATCAGGCTTAGACCGCTAGAACTCACAATCCACAAATTACTTGGAGCATGATCTTACCTACTCCAAAAGCGAAGAATCCATCATTTTTCTTGAAGCATCCATTTTCATCCAGGAAGTTCTCTGGGTCAAACTCATCTGGGTTCTTAAACAGTTTGGGATCAGCAAGCACAGAGGACAGCAGAGGCAGGACCATGGTACCCTGAAAAAATGACAAAATAACACCATTCACTTGCTATGGAAACTGCATGTTGATTAGTAAAATGTAAATCATCTTTTTTGAACAACAGTTCCACCACGTCAAACAAGATATGGTGAAATGTAACATTCAGTGTTGCTACAGTTACATGAATTGTGGTCACCTCTGGAATGTGGTAGTTATAGAACTCTGTATCTCTGATCACTTTGTGGGGGACAGAGGTGGGACTGAGGTCCATGTATCTCTGGACTTCGTGAATGACAGCGTCCGTGTAGGGCATTTTAACTCTGTCGTCAACCGTGGGCACTCTTGAGCCAATCACCTCGTCTATCTCCTTCTGAACTCTCTCTTAAGAAGATTTAGGTCACACTTTACATTACGTTGCACTGATACCATGTATGGATTGTTGTTAGAGTTATTACATGTAACTACATTGTAATAACACATTTCAAACAATTTATAGTACAAGATTATTATTTTTGGATTACAGTGTTATCAAATAGGTCTAGGAGACTTGGATGCAATCGATAAAGACTTGGGTAGATAGGGTACCTTGAATGTGAGGGTGCTTCATCATCATCAGAAATGAGTGTTTTAGGGTGGATGATGTGGTTTCTGTTCCAGCAGCAAACAGGCTCCATGCAGTCATCACCATGTTCTCATAGTTAAACTCAGTGTTGGGATTATCCTTCTCCTAAGAGAAGAGAATAAATCGCCATCAGTTATACAAGTGAACAGCGACATCTGGTGGCTAGTTGATGCCATCGCCACATTCTTGGAGCATAGCTGATGTTAGCGACCCAGAGATGGGCCGCTAACATCAGCTATGCAAGAATACATAGACATCTGGTGGCTAGTTGATGCCATCGCCACATACTTATTGCCACTAAATACATTGGAAAACCAGAGATGGGTTTCTCATTTGTCTATTCAGTCTTGATAGCCAAACATAAGTGGACATGGATGGTATCTTAATTCCAGCCACATTCCATATTTTCATAATGTGTAAGAGGTTCAACCTCCAATGTGAGGATCATGCCGCGTTTTCTACCTCGAGCATTTTAACCAGGAAGGCCTCGATGAAGTCCTGAGGGTCAGAGGTGTCCAGGGTTTTAAGACGGATTTCTGCTTGCCCTTGTATGTAATCTTTGGCCTTGTTTACGATAGCAAACATCTCATGGTGTTTGCCTGGAAAGCACCAAACGATTCTAGGGAACATGTTGTACATCTGAAAGAAAGGGGAGGGTTTTTTGTTACTGGAAACAATGGATTGGCCAGCCCAAGGCCTTTTTGTGCAATTACTGTGATAGAGCTTCAATTTAGTACAAGTTAGGGTGTTGAGAGCAATTGAAGATTCTATGAAAAGAGATGAACTGAAAAGTTACTGTACCGCTCCTATAGGGCTGCTTAGGACATGAAAGTAGTAATCAACAGCCTTTTGGATGAGTTGAAACATTGGGTCATCATTTTCAAACCTGTGCCCAAAGACTATGGAGCAGATCACATTGCCAACAGAATTGCAAAGCAATTCTTTGGGATTGACAACTGAATCTAGACCAGAGAAGGAAGGCAAGCACAAAAATATACCTTTAAATACATGATTGGTTATCCATATGCAGTATAATATTGTGATAGTGAAACTTTTAGAAATAGCTGTGAGAAGCAACAACTACCTTTGAATTAAACACTAGATTTTCCATGTCTTTTAAAATAAAACGGCACCTTTTCAATTACATGTTTAGTGTGAAAAGCTTGGTGAAGATAATACTGAGAATAATGTATACAGTTACTTCCTGATCTGTTAAAACATTCACCCCGCCCCAGTTCTCAGTTACACTGATCACAAAACAAAATATTAAATCTCCCTTGGAATTCATCCCTAGGGTCCTGGAGGGAGTGGCAGGTCTTGGCAATGTGCTCTGTCTGGTTTTGTTCTGGGGAGGTTTTACCAGTGGCGGACTTACCATTATGCAGAAGAGATAATTGCCTCAGGGCTCACATCATCAAGGGGCCTCACTAGTGAGCTGTGCATAATTACATTTTTAGTCATTTAGCAGACGCTCTTATCCAGAGCGACTTACAGTTAGTGAGTGCAAACATTTTCATACTGAACATAATAAATTATGAATTGTTACTCGGCTGTATGGATACATTTTGGAAGCATTGTTTTGTCAACAATGTGGCCTCATTAACTTGGGCACAGCGGCCAGGCAAACCCCCCTCCCTCCCCATTTCCCTTGCAACTTTAAAGCTTCCTGCAGATTTTGCTACTTCTGAACCAACCTGCTGATGCAAGACAGAATGAGAGCAACGAGTTGAGCAGCCCACAACAGCGGGGTTGGGTGGGGGGGGCCTCGAGCGGAGCATGGGGGGTGGGTTTGCCTGGCCGCTGTGCCCAAGTTAATGAGGCCACATTGTTGACAAAAAAATGCTTCCAAAATGAACCCATACAGCAGAGTAACAATTCATAATAGACCAATAACTTATTTCCATACATATATTTCATATCAATATAAATACAACTTTATCATAATAGTAGAAACAAGTGTCATTAATCACCCATGGACTGGTTCATAATAATGGACTATTCCACCCTGACAGAGTTCCTGTGCATTGTTTCATGCGATATAATTGCAAACTTAACTTTCATTGAAATTAAGCTGCAGCAATGGAGGCACTTTTAAAGCAGGGCAGAGAAAACACAAATATTTAATTTTAACAAATTCTTACCTAAATTACCTACACTCAATTAGTATTTGGTAGCATTGACTTTAAATTGTTTAACTTGAGTCAAATGTTTCAGGTAGCCTTCCACAAGCTTCCCACAATAAGTTGGGTGAATTTTGGCCCATTCCTCCTGACAGAGCTGGTGTAACAGAGTCAGGTTTGTAGGCCTCATTGCTCACACACGATTTTTCAGTTCTGCCCACACATTTTCTATAGGCTTGAGGTCAGGGCTTTGTGATGCCCCCCCCCAAAAAAAATAAAAATAATAAAATAAAATAAAATTTGTAAAGTGGTTATCCCACTGGCTATAAGGTGAATGCACCTATTTGTAAGTCGCTCTGGATAAGAGCGTCTGCTAAATGACGTAAATGTAAATGTAAAATTGTCCATTTGGAAGACCCATTTGCGACCAAGCTTTAACTTCCTGACTGATGTCTTGAGATGTTGCTTCAATATATCCACATAATTGTCCTTCCTCATGATGCCATCTATTTTGTGAAGTGCACCAGTCCCTCCTGCAGCAAAGCACCCCCACAGCATGATGCTGCCACCCCTGTGCTTCACGGTTGGGATGGTGTTCTCCGGCTTGCAAGCAACCCCCTTTTTCCTCCAAACATAACGATGGTCATTATGGCCAAACAGTTCTATTTTTTGTTTCATCAGACCAGAGGACATTCCTCCAAAAAGTACGATCTTTGTCCCCATGTGCAGTTGCAAACCGTAGTCTGGCTTTTTAACGGCGGTTTTGGAGTAGTGGCTTCTTCCTTGCTGAGCGGCCTTTAAGGTTATGTCAATATAGGACTTGTTTTATTGTGGATATAGATACTTTTGTACTTGTTTCCTCCAGCATCTTCACAAGGTCCTTTGCTGTTGTTCTGGGATTGATTTGCACTTTTCGCACCAAAGTACGTTCATCTCTAGGAGACTCCTTCCTGAGCGGTATGACGGCTGCGTGGTACCATGGTGTTTATACTTGCGTACTATTGTTTGTACAGATGAACGTGGTACTTTCTGGCGTTTGGAAATTGCTCCCAAGGATGAACCAGACTTGTGGAGGTCTACAATTTCTTTTCTGAGGTCTTGGCTGATTTCTTTTGATTTTCCCATGATGTCAAGCAAAGAGGCACTGAGTTTGAAGGTAGGCCTTGAAATACATCCACAGCTACACCTCAAATTGACTCAAATGATGTCAATTAGCCTATCAGAAGCTTCTAAAGCCATGACATACTTTTCTGGAATTTTCCAAGCTGTTTAAAGGCACAGTCAACTTAGTGTATGTAAACTTCTGACCCACTGGAATTGTGATACAGTGAATTATAAGTGAAATATTCTGTCTGTAAACAATTGTTGGAAAAATGACTTGTGTCATGCACAAAGTAGATGTCCTAACCGACTTGCCAAAACTATAGTTTGTTAACAAGAAATTTGTGGAGTGGTTGAAAAACTAGTTTTAATGACCTAAGTGTATGTAAACTTCTGACTTCAACTGTATGTGTAGCCCATGTATCTGATGCTGTCTGGACAAAAAGAGTATGGCATGTCATAATAATCTAACCGAAACGACCTCAAACAGCACTAACCGCTCAGCACTAAAAGGTAATGTTTACATTTAAATTACATGTCTTTACTATAATAAAAAGATGACCATCCTACCCATGCTAGACTACCGAGATGTCATTTATAGATTGGCAGGTAAGGGTTCTCTCGAGCGGCTAGATGTTCTCTACCATTCGGCCATCAGATTTGCCACCAATGCTCCTTATAGGACACATCACTGCACTCTATACTCCTCTGTAAACTGGTCATCTCTGTATATCCGTCGCAAGACCCACTGGTTGATGCTTATTTATAAAACCCTCTTAGGTCTCACTCCCCCCTATCTGAGATACCTACTGCAGCCCTCATCCTCCACATACAACACCCGTTCTTCCAGTCACATTCTGTTAAAGGTCCCCAAAGCACACACATCCCTGGGTCGCTCCTCTTTTCAGTTCACTGCAGCTAGCAACTGGAACGAGCTGCAAAAAACACTCAAACTGGACAGTTTAATCTCCATCTTCATTCAAAGACTCAATCATGGACACTCTTACTGACAGTTGTGGCTGCTTCACGTGATGCATTGTTGCCTCTACCTTCTTGCCCTTGTGCTGTTGTCTGTGCCCAATAATGTTTGTACCATGATTTGTGTTGCTACCATGTTGTGCTGCTGCCTTGTTGTGTTGCTACCATGTTGTCAAGTTTTGTTGCTATGTTGTCGTCTTAGGTCTCACTTTATGTAGTGTTGTTGTGTTTCTCGTCGTGATGTGTGTTTTGTCCTATATTTTTAATCCCAGCCCCCGTCCCCGCAGGAGGCCTTTTGCCTTTTGGTAGGTTGTCATTGGAAATAAGAATTTGTTCTTAACTGACTTGCCTAGTTAAATAAACAACAAAATACCCAGTACACCCCTGGGTTTTACTATTACTATATTCTGCAATAAACCATTTATCTTCAGTTTCTCACATTCCAACAACCTGAGTAATATTGCCCATAAAGTTATTATAAAATATATTTCAAATGCTATAAAAATACTAAGAAAAACAACCTACCTCCATATTCACTTAAGGCTTTCACCAACATCTTAGCCTCTTCTTGGACCCGTTCTTCGATGCTCCTGTGCCCCATCCCAAAGTTTTTCAGGGTCATCAGGGAGAACCTGCGAAGATCTTTAGATCTCTTCCCACTGCTCACCAACACCCCTACAGAAAAGAGTTGGACAGAAGCACAAAGATGTAGAATTAGAAGAGCATAACAAAACCTATTGTGACAACAGTTACCTGCTAAGTTGTCAATTTCCACACAGACTGACTGTGGCAAGGTCAATGACACCCACCCACTCCCATTTAAAAACCACCCACCATATCCATTAGAGATTGCCATGATCACGGGGTAGTTGGCTCTGCCACTGAACTCTTCTCCTTGGTTGACAAACGCATCCTTGATAGCCTGATAGCCAGAGACCACCACTACAGGTTTGGAGCCCAGCCATACAGTAAACACTGAGCCATACTTCTTACTGAGCTGAGGAGAGAAGAAGAATAGAGTTATAGTTAGGTGATCAGCATAGTGATGTTTCAGATCCCAGGTTTATATGGAGCACTGCTGACAGTCCTGGGATGTATGACATGGAAGTGAAATTATTGTGGCCTTGCTATTCCTTTGGATAAGTGGTGGAGAGACCCAAGAGAGCCAAGGATGCAGTGGAAATTTGATAGAGTACATTATACTCCCTTAGATATCGAAAATGTGTACAAATACGTTTGTAATACATGTTATTTTATGTTCCCAAATATTCTACAGAAGCACCTTTTCCATAGTAATATAATCAACCAGGACATGTCTGTCTACTCTGTTTGGCATTGGAAGCCTCAGAGATAGCAATAATTTGCTTAGAAGGGCAAAGTCTGTAAAGGATGGTTAACTAGTAAATAATTAACAAGTATATGGCAACCAAAAATCTGTTCAACCAAAAGTTAACCTACATTATCATGACCTCACATTACACAAAAAGTCAAAATTTGGCAAGATGTGAATTGTACTTCATTTTCCTCACTGCATTTCACAGTAATAGTAGTAGTAGTAGTAGTAGTAGTAGTAGTAAATGCACAAAGGCTATGTGTTTGAGCACGCTGTGTGACAACTAAGACGAGAAAACCAAGACACCAGAAACTTCGACAGCACAAACAAGCAGATATCCTTGCTACTGAGGTGATAGCGATATCGTTTTTCAGTTCTCATATGCATGCATGTAGTATACTTTGGATGACTACTGAGTGAGCAATTAAATAACTTACAGTATGCTAGTAACTGTATAAAACGCAGTCACATGAGAATAATGAACCGCGTTGTTGCTCCAATAACCAACACAGAAAATAATAATGTAAAACAATAATAATCTAGCCTACATTTAGCTTGTATAAATGCAAATATTTAATATTTTTGCCAAGTTCTGTGGAAAAGTAATTATATTCCATTCTACACCCTGATTCTGCATATTTTCTAAATAACTTTACAGTGATCTACCGCAAGGATTTGACTGACCTCCATGTAGAGCTTGTAAGGCGCCTTCACATCCATTTGTAACAAGTTACCGAGCAGAGGAATCGGTGCAGGACCGGGCGGCAAACGTGAGCTGCTTTGTTTGCCTCGATTCATCCACAGTAAAATAATAACGACTAAGCCCATTACAATAGACACAAAGTTCGTCTGCAAAATATGAAGTAAATCCATCTTCAGTAGCGTCGAGGACAATGATCACCTAGCCAGTAAACAGAAACTCTTATTCGATGAGGTTTGGCATCCAATGTGTTACATTACCGCCACCTACTTGACAGGTTTACAACTCCCTTATATTTTGCTTGAAAAATAAAATAAAGAAATACCCTACCATCTAACACTACACTCACAAATTCAAAAATATTATTAATAATTAACACCACCCTACTCCGCTATTTAAATATATTCATTCCTACCTCATGCCCTCAACCTGAAATGATGGGACATCACCACTTAACACTCACTGTAACTCTTCTGATGTCAAGTCTCAAGCACACCCAAATATCTCTCTGCAGCTGCCACCACAACCTCAATTTTCTTCGACTTACGTTCCATCCCTGCAGTACAATTAATAACCATTGCTATAAATGCTAAAAATCCAATCTTACTGAAACATATATCACTTGTTGTCCTATCCCTCTGTATTGGTACATATCTACTACTCTCACCACTCCTCCCCCTTGACCCATCTTCCTCTACTTTCTTCACTGCCTCAGCATATGACAACTTCTTCACTACTCTTACCCTGGAAACCTCAACCTGCCTCTCTAGCACAGAACATTTCTGTTTGCACAATTGTGAGTGTCCTCAAAGATGATCCATTATATTGACAAGATAGCCGAGTGACCGCTCAAACATTGAGTTCTATTAAGATGGGCCGTTTGAACCGGGCAATGGCCTGTCACGACATCTTTACTTTTACTCAAGTATGACAATTGAGTACTTTTTCCACCACGTGCTTAACTACATCACATTTGTTTTGAACCGACTTCTTGTCGGCCAGAGCGGGGTACCTGGCTCAAGCCCGGGAGGCAGCCCGGTTCCAAAACAAATGCAATCACTTTTCACCCGGTATAAACTCCCCCCACCTGGGTAACGCGGGCCAGATAAACGAACCCCCTCAATGGAAATACATGTCCTCAATGACTAAAGGCAGATTAAAGGCAGAAGAGAACCGCTAAATTACTGAAATGTAAATGTAGATCAGGTGGGGCCATTATAGCCAAATGAGAGGGCAGATACGCGTGTGAACAACAGGCACAACTATTTCAATACATTTGTAACAGCCTAAACTTCTAGACATTGTTTTTTAGTACCATATTATTTCACTGGATAGTCCATTTAATTGCTCTGTCCTTCTTCGATTAGGTTTTACAAAACGTTAGGAACACTGCTCTTTCCATTACATAGACTGACCAGGTGAAAGCTATGGTCCCTTATTGAGGTCACCTGTTCAATCCACTTCAATCAGTGTAGATGAAGGGGAGGAGACAGGTTAAATAACGATTTTTAAACCTTGAGACAAATGAGACATGGATTGTGTATGTGTGCCATTCAGAGTGTGAATGGGCAAGACACAATGTTTAAGTGCCTTTGAACAGGGTAGGTACCAGGCGCACCAGTTTGAGTGTGTCAAGAACTGCAATGCTGTTTGGTTTTTCACGCTCAACAGTTTCTTGTGTATATGAAGAGTGGTCCACCACCCAAAGGACATCCAACTTAACACAACTGTGGGAAGCACTGGAGTCAACATGGGCCAGCATCCCTGTGGAATGCTTTCGACACCTTGTAGAGTCCATGCCCAGACAAAATGAGGCTGTTCTGAGGGCAAAAGGGGGTGCAACTCAATAGTAGGAAGGCATTCCTAATGTTTTGTACACTCAGTGTATGTTGCATTACCGACACCAACTAGCCTGGGGTATAAACGTTGAGCCACAAAATGGGAACGAAAGGGAAAGGGAAAAAACTAAAAATATCTCTGCCATCTAACCCTACACTCATTCAAACCCACCCCCCTATTCCACTACTAATTAATCCTATCTGGTCCTACACGAGCCCAACGACCTGGAAGGACGGGACCCCACCACTCAACACACCCTGCAATTCCTATGTAGTAAAATCTCGTACCTCCAAATACTTCACTGCAGCTGCCACCGCAATCTCTTTTCTGTGACTTACGTTCCGTCGCTGCAGTACAGTTAACCATTGCTATGAACGCTAAAAAGCCAAGCTTACTGAAGCATAAATCACTCGTTGACCTATCCCTCTGTGCTGCCACAGATCCACTACTCATACGGATCCTCTCCGGATCACTCCCCATTGACCCCTCTTCCTCTACTTTCTTCACTGCCTCAGCATATGACACCCCCTGCACTACTCTAACCCTGGTAACCTCAACCTGCCTCCGTTGCACCTAACACTTCTGATCCCCAGCACCATGGGCACCTCTACAATTAACACTTACCACTTCTTTTCCGATACTGCACACTCATCTCATGCCCTTCTGCACACTTCTCACACCTAGGAACCTCCCTCCTACACACTTCTGCCACATGCCCATATGCTTGACACCTGTAACACCGTAATAGGTTCGGCACAAAAGCTCATACAGGATAACTGAAATATTCTAACATCACTTTGTCGGGCAAAGACTCAACATCAAAACGCAAAAGCGCTGACAATGACTCTTGTTTCACCACGCTCGCCACCCTGTCTGTGTCGCACCAAACAACGAGCATCACAAACACTGGGAATCTTCCCCTTCAGCTGGTCCACCTTCACATTTACCGCTACCCCAGTAATCACTCCTTTCAATGGTGTCCGGTTCTTGAGAGCAAAGCAAGTAACTGCTCATGTCCCCATTCGTGAGATGCAGAGCGCCCGCTCCCTCTGACCGGCAGAAACAAACTATTATCATAAGACCACTTTGGGTTACCTTCACCAATTCAACAACACCCAACTCCGATTTCACCCACCCTGAAAACACATATGGATCAGCCAAAAGGCAGGGGACCACTTTCTCCAAAAATGTCCCTCCTACCGGACCCGACTCATCTTTCTCTTAATCATGTCCCTCGATGCAAGGCTCGGGTTCCAAGCTCCTCACCACACCTTCCACCTCACTTAAATCTCCCTCATTCATCTACATTTCAACTCCAGAACTCGGTCTGGTGCACAACTCACTCTGATTACTCTTGCCCCCAGTGTTCTTCAACACACCACCTCCCCTTCTAGGGCTAAGATGGCGCCATATTGGATGGTGGCTGTTTTGCAGCTCCGACCCAACTTTACCATTTTGTGATGATTTTGTTGTTTTCATGACATCTATCCACTATCATTTCGGCACAACCAACAATAACTTTTGAACATCAGATTGGCAGTTACCTCAATTCCGGCTTCAACTTCGACTCATGGGCTCTTTCTGTAATTACGACCCAATTTTTGGGCTACCCAAGAGGAAACGCCAACGTTAGAGGCAAGAGGGGGGATCCTGGTGATATTAAGGCGAAGGGAAAACCGTCCACCTCTTCCCTACATTCTAATGGCTAACGTACAGTCACTTGATAATAAGATGGATGACCCATGTATCTCACACCATCCCTCTTCCATTAATTTCACTCACCGTGTTCGTTAAGGAGTTTCAGGGTAATGGCAGGGCTGGCTCTTCCATTGAACTCTTCTACTTGGTCTACCAGAGCATCCTTGGTGGCTGATAGCCAGAGACAACCACTACAGGTTTGGGGCCCAGCCACACAGTAAACACTGAGCCATATTTCTTACTGTGCTGATGACAGATGAGAGGAACCCATTGATTCTTGAAGAATATAACTTATAACTGCTTCATGAACTTAGTACAACTTTCTTATCCCCTCATAACCCCAAATAAGGCTGTTTCATTCCATTGTCTCTAAACGATCAGGGTTGGGTAGATTACTTTCTAAATGTTGCTAGTTACTTGTCCAAAATTATAATCAGTAACGTAACTTTTGGAATACCCAAACTCAGTAACATAATCTGATTACTTTCAGTTACTTTTGGATTACTTTCCCCTTAAGAGGCAATAGAAAAATACAAAAATGATCTATCAAATGCATTTGGGGTGTCATCATAGTGGTCACTGACTTGAGTTCAGACTTGCTCAGGTGGAACAAACTTAAACTTGCGCCTTTTTTAAATGCTGAATTTAATGTCATTGACAAAATAAAATAAATATATATATTCTCGCAAACAGGTGGTGAAGGTAGGAAACAACACCTCCACTTCGCTGATCCTCAACACTGGGGCCCCACAAGGGTGCGTGCTCAGCCCCCTCCTGTACTCCCTGTTCACCCATGACTGTGTGGCCAAGCACGCCTCCAACTCAATCATCAAGTTTGCAGACGACACAACAGTAGTAGGCTTGATTACCAACAATGACGAGACAGCCAACAGGGAGGAGGTGAGGGCTCTGGGAGTTTGGTGCCAGGAAAATAGCCTCTCACTGAACGTCAACAAAACAAGAGAGATGATCGTGGACTTCAGGAAACAGCAGAGGGAGCACCCCCCTATCCACATCGACGGGACCGCAGTGGAGAAGGTGGAAAGCTTCAAGTTCCTCGGCGTACACATCACTGACAAACTGACAGTGGTGGAAAAAGTACCCAATTGTCATACTTGAGTAAAAGTATAGATACATTAATAGAAAGTTACTCAAGTAAAAGTAAAAGTCACCCAGTAAAATACTACTTGAGTAAAAGTCTAAAAGTATTTGGTTCTAAATATACTAAAGTATCAAAAGTAAATATAATTGCTAAAATATACTTAAATATCAAAAAGAAAATAAAAGTATAAATCATTTCAAATTCTTTCTAATAAGCAAAGCAGGTGGCACCATTTTCTTGTTTTTAAAATGTATGGATAGCCAGGGGAACACTCCAACACTCAGACATAATTTACAAAAGATGCATTTGGGGATAGTGAGTCCGCCAGATCAGAGGCAGAAGGGATAGCCAGGGGCACACTCCAACACTCAGAAATAATTTACAAAAGATGCATTTGGGTTTAGTGAGTCCGCCAGATCAGAGGCAGAAGGGATGACCATGTGTTGTCTTGATAAGTGTGTGAATTGGACCATTTTCTGTCCTGCTAAGCATTCAAAATGTAACGAGTACGCATTAACGCATTAACTCTAAAGTGTATGGAGTAAAATGTTCATTATTTTCTTTAGGAATGTAGTGAAGTAAAAGTAAAAGTAGTCAAATATATAAATAGTAAAGTAAAGTACAGATACCCCAAAAAACTACTACATTAGTACTTTAAAGTATTTTTACTTAAGTACTTTAAACCACTGCAAACTGAAATGGTCCACCCACACAGACAGTGTGGTGAAGAAGGCGCAACAGCACCTTTTCAACCTCAGGAGGCTGAAGAAATTTGGCTTGGCACCTAAAACCCTCACAATCTTTTACAGATGCACAATTGAGAGCATCCTGTCGGGCTGTATAACCGCCTGGTACGGCAACTGCACCGCCCGCAACCGCAGGGCTCTCCAGAGGGTGGTGCGGTCTGCCCAATGCATCACCAGGGGCAAACTACCAGCCCTCCAGGACACCTACAGCACCCGATGTCACAGGAAGGCCAAAAAGATAATCAAGGACAACAACCACCCAAGCCACTGCCTGTTCACCCTGCTATCATCCAGAAGGCGAGGTCAGACTGAAAAACAGCTTCTATCTCAAGGCCATCAGACTGTTAAATAGCCATCACTTCACCCATGTCATCCAAAATGTTATACTTTTGAATCATCTGTCCATAGAACGTTCTTCCAAGAGTCTTGATGATCATCCAGGTGCTTTTTGACAAACTTGAGGCAACTTTTTGGACGAGATGGGTCCCATTATGTCTGGCGAAAACCAAACTCAGCATTGCACAGTAAGATCATCATACCAAAGGTCAAGCATGGTGGTGGTGGTGTGATGGTTTGGGGATGCTTTGCTGCCTCAGGACCTGGACAACTTGCCTTAATAGAAGGAACCATGAATCTGTATCAGAGAATTCTACAGGAGAATGTCAGACCATCCGTCTGTGAGTGTCACGAACTCTGATGCAGATGTGGTGCGAATCAATTGCAGGACACAGGAGCTAAGTCAATCCAGACTTTACTAGTAATACCAAAATAACAACACGGGTCAAAAAACCCGGAGGCAAAATATACGCCACAGTGCGTAAAACACTCCCAAACCGAAACTGCGCACAAACAATAGTGCGACGGTACACAAAGAGCGACTGGCAAACAGCACTGCACCAAACGACAGGAAAACAATTACACACAACACATGACACACAACTGGAACAATATAAAGGGTACATAATCACACTAACAGGGAACAGGTGCACAACAACTAGACAAAACCAAACGAACATCGAAAACATACAACGGTGGCAGCTAGTACTCCGGGAACGACGACCGCCGAAGCCTGCCCGAGCAAGGAGGAGGAGCAGCCTCGGCCGAAACCGTGACAGTACCCCCCCCTTGACGCGCGGCTCCAGCCGTGCGCCGACCCCGGCCTCGGGGACGACCAGGAGGACGCGGAGCAGGGCACGCGGGGTGCCCCCGGTGGAACTCTGACAGGAGAGATGGGTCTAGGATGTCCCTCCCCGGCACCCAGCACCGTTCCTCCGGGCCGTACCCCTCCCACTCCACTAGATATTGGAGACCCCCCATCCGACGTCTCGAGTCCAAGATGGACCGAACGGTGTACGCCGGAGCCCCCTCGATGTCCAGTGGGGGCGGAGGAGTCTCTCCTATCTCACCTTCCTGGAGTGGACCAGCTACCACCGGCCTGAGAAGAGACACATGGAACGAGGGGTTAATATTCTTATAATCAATAGGCAGTTGTAACCTATAACACACCTCGTTCAATCTTCTCAGGACTTTAAAAGGCCCCACAAACCGCCGACCCAGCTTCCGGCAGGGCAGGCGGAGGGGCAGGTTTCTGGTCGAGAGCCAGACTCGATCTCCAGGTGCGTACACCGGCCCCTCACTGCGGTGGAGATCGGCGCTCGCCTTGTGTCGACGGATGGCCCGCTGCAGATGGACGTGTGCAGCGTTCCACGTCTCCTCCGAGCGCCTCACCCACTCATCCACCGCAGGGGCCTCGATCTGGCTCTGCTGCCATGGTGCCAGAACCGGCTGGTACCCTAATACACATTGGAAGGGGGTTAGGTTGGTGGAGGAGTGGCGGAGAGAGTTTTGGGCCATCTCCGCCCAGGGAATATACCTAGCCCACTCCTCCGGCCGGTCCTGGCAATACGACCTCAGAAGCCTACCCACATCCTGGTTCACTCGTTCTACCTGCCCATTGCTCTCCGGGTGGTACCCCGAGGTAAGGCTCACCGAGACCCCCAAACGCTCCATGAACGCTCTCCAGACTCGGGAGGTAAACTGGGGGCCTCGATCAGACACTATATCCTCGGGTACCCCGTAATGCCGGAAGACGTGGGTAAATAGTGCCTCAGCGGTCTGTAGGGCAGTAGGAAGACCCGACATAGGGAGGAGGCGACAGGCCTTAGAGAACCGGTCCACAACGACCAGGATGGTGGTATTCCCCTGAGAGGGGGTAAGGTCTGTCACAAAATCCACCGAGAGGTGGGACCAGGGTCGTTCTGGAACGGGCAGGCGTTGTAACTTACCCCTGGGCAAATGTCTGGGCGCCTTACACTGGGCGCACACCGAGCAGGAGGAGACATAAACCCTCACATCCCTGGCTAACGTTGGCCACCAGTACTTAGTACTAAGACAATGCACTGTCCGGCCAATACCTGGATGTCCAGAGGAGGGTGACGTGTGAGCCCAGTAAATGAGTCGATCCCGAACCTCGAGCGGAACTTACGTCCGACCCACAGGACACTGTGGAGGGCTAGGGTCGGCACGCAACGCCCGCTCGATTTCAGCATCGACCTCCCACACAACCGGTGCCACTAGACAAGACGCCGGTAGTATGGGAGTAGGCTCAACGGACCTCTCCTCTGTGTCATACCGCCGGGACAGAGCGTCTGCCTTCCTGTTCTGGGACCCAGGGATGTACGTGATTTTAAATACGAACCTGGCTAGAAACATGTTCCAACGAGCCTGGCGAGGGTTCAGTCTCCTAGCTGCCCGGATGTACTCCAGGTTCCGATGGTCAGTCAAAATGAGGAAAGGGTGTTGAGCCCCCTCAAGCCAATGCCTCCACACCTTAAGGGCCTGTACCACAGCTAACAGCTCCCTGTCCCCCACGTCATAATTTCGCTCCGCCGGGCTGAGCTTTTTAGAGTAAAAAGCACAGGGGCGGAGTTTAGGTGGCGTGCCGGACCGTTGAGAGAGAATGGCCCCTATACCGGCCTCAGACGCGTCCACCTCAACCTGAAAGGGTAAGGCGGGATCCGGATGCGCCAGCACCGGAGCTGAAGTAAACAGGTCCTTCAGTTTCCCAAAAGCCCTGTCCGCCTCAGCCGACCACTGCAGGCGTACCGGATTCCCTTTCAGCAGAGACGTTATGGGAGCTGCCACCTGTCCAAAACCCCGGATAAACCTCCGGTAGTAATTCGGAGTAAAACAGTGGCCAGGTAGAGCTCCACCTGCAGGAGGAACCCCTGACACCCGGCAGCTGTACCGTCATACGCCCTCGGGAGTGAGAGCCGAATCCCACTGGGTTCCGGGCCTGGGACGGGCGGACCGACCGATGGTGGTGGTAAGGTAGGTGAAGGTGTGGGTACCCCACTGGACTCCAAACGGTGCAGGGTGTTGATGACATCCTGCAGAGCGGTCCCCAGTTGTCGGATCTGGTCATCCTGGCCGCGGATATGCTCCTCAAGCGACCCAGGTGCTGCTGCTGGTCCTGCTGATTCCATCTTGTGGTGTGTAATTCTGTCACGAACTCTGATGCGGATGTGGTGCGAATCAATTGCAGGACACAGGAGCTAAGTCAATCCAGACTTTACTAGTAATACCAAAATAACAACACGGGTCAAAAAACCCGGAGGCGAAATATACGCCACAGTGCGTAAAACACTCCCAAACCGAAACTGCGCACAAACAATAGTGCGACGGTACACAAAGAGCGACTGGCAAACAGCACTGCACCAAACGACAGGAAAACAATTACACACAACACATGACACACAAATGGAACAATATAAAGGGTACATAATCACACTAACAGGGAACAGGTGCACAACAACTAGACAAAACCAAACGAACATCGAAAACATACAACGGTGGCAGCTAGTACTCCGGGGACGACGACCGCCGAAGCCTGCCCGAGCAAGGAGGAGGAGCAGCCTCGGCCGAAACAGTGACAGTGAGCTGAAGCTGAAGCGCAAATGGGTCATGTAGCAAGACAATGATCCAAAACACACAATCAAGTCTACATGAAAATTGCTAAAAAGTAACAAATTGGAAGTTTTGGAATGGCCTAGTCAAAGTCCAGACCTAATCCCAATTGAGATGTTGTGGCAGGACTTGAAACGAGCAATTAATGCTTGAAAACCCACACGTCACTGAGTTAAAGCAGTTCTGCATGGAAGAGTGGGCCAAAATTCCTCCACAGCGACGCGAGAGACTGATCAACAACTACAGGAAGCATTTGGTTGGAGTCATTGCAGCTAAAGGTGGCACAACCAGTTATTGAGTGTAAGGGGGCAATTACTTTTTCACACAGGGGAATTGGGTGTTGCATAACTTTGTTTATGAAATAAATATGTAATTGTTGTGTTATTTGTTCACTTATGTTCCTTTATCTAATATTAGGTTTTGGTTGAAGATCTGATAACATTCAGTATCACAAATATGCAAAAGTTGAGAAAATTAGAAAGGGGGCAAATACTTTTTCACAGCACTGTATGTTGTGAAATTGTTAGATATTACTTGTTAGATATACTGCACTGTCGGAGCTAGAAACACAAGCATTTCGCTACACCCACAATAACATCTGCTAAACACGTGTATGCGACCAATACAATTTGATTTGATTTGATTTGAGAGAGAAAGAGACCACATGCAAGTTAGTAAAAAAGTGCAAGCTGCTACAGGTAAGTTGTGGTTGGAGGGTAAACAGTATAATTTAAGGAATGATTGAACAAGAAAGATGGCGTATCACTGTAGAATGCTGTGGAAGCCATGCTGGTTAAGTGTGCCTTGAATTCTAAATAAATCACTGACAGTGTGAACACCAGAACACCTCCTCCTCCATGCTTCACAGTGAACCACAAATGCGGTGATCACAAAGACATGGAGGTTGGAACCAAAAATCTCAAATTTGGACTCATCAGACCAAAGGACAGATTTCCACCGGTCTAATGTCCATTGCTCGTGTTTCTTGGCCCAAGCAGTCTCTTCTTCTTATTTGTGTCCTTTAGTAGTGTTTTTTTTGCAGCAATTCGACCATGAAGGCCTGATTCACACAGTCTCCTCTGAACAGTTGATGTTGAGATGTGTCTGTTACTTGAACTCTATGAAGCATTTATTAGGGTTGCAATCTGAGGTGCAGTTAACTCTAATGAACCTATCCTCTGCAGCAGAGGTAACTCTGGGTCTTCCTTTCCTGTGGCGGTCCTCATGAGAGCTAGTTTTATCATAGCACTTGATGGTTTTTGCGACTGCACTTGAAGAAATTTCTAAGTTCTTGAAATGTTCCGGATTGACTGATCTTCATGTCTTAATGTAATGATGGACTGTCGTTTCTCTTTGCTTATTTGAGCTGTTCTTGACATAATATGGACTTGGTCTTTTACTAAATAGAGATATCTTCTGTATACCACCCCTACCTTGTCACAACACAACTGATTGGCTCAAACGCATTAAGAAGGATAGAAATTCCACAAATTAACTTTTAAGAAGGCACACCTGTTAATTGAAATGCATTCCAGGTGACTACCTCATGAAGCTGGTTGAGAGAATGCCAAGAATGTGCAAAGCTGTCATCAAGACAAAGGGTGGCTACTTTGATGAATCTCAAATATATTTTTTGGTTACTACATGATTCCATATGTGTTCTTTTTTTTTTTTTGTCATTTAGCAGACGCTCTTATCCAGAGCGACTTACAGTTAGTGAGTGCATAATTTTATTTTTTCATACCACCCCCCGTGGGAATCGAACCCACAACCCTGGCGCTGCAAGCGCCATGCTCTACCAACTGAGCTACATGGGGCTCATAGTTTTGATGTCTTCACTATTATTCTACAATGTAGAAAATAGTAAAAAATTAAGAAAAACCCTTGAATGAGTAGGTGTGTCCGAACTTTTGACTGGTACTGTATGTAAATAAGGTATCTGTTTTTTATTCTTAATAAATGTGCAAACATTTCTAAAAACCTGTTTTTGCTTTGTCATTGTGGGGTGTGTAGATTGATGAATTTTTTTATTTATTTTTTCAAAAGGCTGTAACGTAACAAAATGTGGAAAAAGTCAAGGGGTCTGAACACTTTCCGAATGCACTGTATCTCCACTGAGAGACTTCTGTGGCTTCTCTTATGGCTGCTACTCGGTTAGCCACGAAAGATGTGAAATCGTCTCTTCTCACTTCCAATGTACTTCAATACCGTCATGCTGTCCGTCCAAAAACTTGACTGTCCCAGTTGAAGTGACACCTCTTTCTTCAACATTCTGTCAACTCTAACCTCCAACACAGCATCCGTGAGCTCAAGCCTAGGAATGGTAGTCTGCTTAAAGGGAGCAACTCTTGCTTTTCCCAGCATTAACAAAATATGTACTTGTTTCTTGTTAATCAGTAAGATACAGTTCCACTTACTGGCATCTGGAAAATGATGCAATTCTTCATGCTCTGGCTTTCCAAAGTCTTCAGGCTTGATGCACCTTTTCCCCTTGAGCTCTGCCACTTTCTCTAAAGCCAACATCCAGTCTTCCCTTGCTGTGAGAGAGATTGGTGTATGTCGTCATCCCAGCTGATGTTCCTGCTACACAACTCCTGTAGCAACAGTTTCAGAGAAAGAGTAAACTGAGATAGAAAGCCCACAGGGTCATATATTGAGCTGACCACTGACAAGATGCCACGTCTTGTATATGGGCGTTTCAACAGAAGTCTGGAATTCAAACGTGTCAGTCTCAACACACCAATGTAATCCCAGAGCCCTTTCCACTGGTAAGTCATCTTTATCCAAGTGCAGCTCTCTGGTCGCCTTGGTTCTTCTTTCCTCTGGAATAGATGCCAACACCACACGGCTATTGGTAATCCACTTTGACAAGTGAAATCCTCCTTTTGACAGCATAGCAGTAAGGTCCTTTACCATCTGCATGGCTTCTTCTTCTGAAGGTAGGGATGTCAGACAATCATCCACATAGAAATTACAATGCACAGTATCAAACACATCAGCTGCACAGAGAGTCCTGCAGTCCTCAGCAGTCTTCTTCAGAGCATTGTTTGAACAGCTTGGTGACGATGTCGCTCCAAACAAATGCACCGGCATCCTGTACTCCACAGGATCCTGTGTGACATTTCCGGCCATCACAGAAAACGTAGAAAGATACATCCTTCTCTGACACCTTCACTTGGTGGAACATGGCTTGTATGTCTGCCATTAAAGTGACAGGTTCCTCTCTGAACCTCGTCAGGACTCCAAGGAGAGTATTTGTGGAGGTCTGGACCTTGTAGCAGTTGGCTGTTCAGGGATGTTCCTCTGAAAAACTTCCCCACAGTCAAACACCACTCTCAAGCTTTTCTTTTTTGGGTGGTACACACCATGATGTGGAATGTACCACATTTTACCATTGTTGCGGTTAAACTGATGATCAGTAAGAAAAACGGTGTATTCTTCTAGTTTATTTTAAACTTTCTCTTCAAACTCTGCACACGCTGTTCAACAATACAGTGATTGTTAGGCATGGTGATGCCATCACTCTTGAACAGCAGGACCATACAGTAATGGCCCTCCTGAAGTGTAACTGAACAATCCATTATTTCCATAAACTTCATGTCCTCTCTTGACATCTCCAGTTCTTCCTCTGTGGATTATATTGTGCCACCAACAACTCTTCTATTTTGGTGACAGAGATCTGGTTAACAGCAACAGTGGAGCATCCTTTCTTCTCCTTGAAGTTATTGCAGCCTCGTAGAGGACCATTCACAACCTATCCCAATAGGGTGCGAACGGCATAAGGTCCCTTGTCTCGACTATTAACAACCTCCCAGGGTTCCAATAGTTTTGGCGGGTTGGTGCCAATCAGTAGGTCCACGTCTGCATTAAGGTGAGTGATCTGGACACCATCCAAATATGGCCATTTTCTCAAATCTTCCTGTGTGGGCACGTTGAGTCTATAAACTGGCTTTTGTGTGAACACCTCAGGGAGTTCAAGGAAGTGGTTATCCTCCAGGCTGGATACTGCCAACCCTGTGAGTACTTGACACCTTACAGTATCTTCATGGCCAATCATGCGTAGACGTATGTTGGATCTTGTCCCCGTTTGATTCAGCTGCTTAATCAGATTCTCTGTGCAGAAAGTGCCAGAACTCCCAAGGTCTAAGAATGCATAGGTCTGCACAATCTTGTCTCCTCTTTTTAACTTCAACTGTACTGGTAAAATAGAAGGAGCACACACTTCTTCTCCTGCCCCTGTAAGACCACATGCTTGCATGGAGATGAGAGCGTTACTCACCGACTCTTCCTGTTGCTGTTCTGTTTTGACTTCCATGTCTTCTTTGTCTTTGAATGCAATGTGAATAATGCTAGGATGCTTTAAACTACACACACTGCAAGAGAGCCTTCCTTTAGAGAATTTGCTCATGTGTCCCATCCTCAAGCAGCCTAAGCAGATCCCCTTCTCCTTTAGAAAGGCAATCTTATCCGTATGCATCTTTAACCTTGGACACTCCCCTAATGGGTGTCCACCCTTACAGCATAAAGAGGAATCTTGCGAACAATTGACAGATTAACCATTCTTTTGTGTCTGTTGTGGTGTGGACTTGGATTCCACAACAGTGTTTTCAGCTGCTACAGTGGCAAAACTGCTTCCTTTGTTAGACTTGTAATCCTTGACATTTGCAGTTCCCCTGCCAGTGGAGTCAGCTTTGGAATCTTGAATATTCCCAAACATCGGGTCGGACACAATCTCCACGATGCCAGAAAACATGGCCCTATTGCCACATCCCTCCTGTAGCTCATAAGCTGTAGTTCTCCATCGTTCTCTAAGTTTGAATGGCAACTTCATGATGATCAACCTCATGTTGGATGGAATATTCATTTCTTCCATTTACATTATGTCATCCATGGCAGTGCAACATCCTCCAAGGAAGAAAGCGTAGACTGCAAGGCTGTAGCCATTTTGCTCACATTTCCAAAAGTGTTCCTTCAAAAGTGCCTTTGCCTTTTGGTAACCTTGGTTCTGATTCATATGTTGACAACTTCAAACAAGCTCCCGAGGTTGCCCTCTGGTGTACTTGTTCAAAGAAATACAAACGGTCCTGACTGTTGTCAGTCTTTCCTTCAATACAATGTTCAAAGGCTCAAATAAATGTCCCATACTCCATTGGGTTTCCATCAAAAACTGGTATGTCTGTTTGTGGTAAAGAAGCAACATACTGTTGTTGGACAAGAAACGCTGTGACTTCATTCTGCCTGTGTAATACCAGGTCCCGTGTAGCTCAGTGGGTAGAGCATGGTGTTTGCAACGCCAGGGTTGTGGGTTTGCTTCCCACGGGGGGGGGGGGCAGTATGAAAATGTATGCACTCCCTAACTGTAAGTCTTTCTGGATAAGAGCGTCTGCTAAATGACAAAAATGTAATAGATCATAAATGTCCCCATGACTAAAGTTCACATACACTTAGGTTGGAGTCATTAAAACTCATTTTTCAATTGCTTGTTAACAAACTATAGTTTTGGCAAGTCGGTTAGGACATCTACTTTGTGCATGACACAAGTAATTTTTCCAACAATTGTTTACAGACAGATTATTTCACTTATAATTCACTGTATCACAATTCCAGTGGGTCAGAAGTTTACATACACTAAGTTGACTGTGCCTTTAAACAGCTTGGAAAATTCCAGAAAATTATGTCATGGCTTTAGAAACTTCTGATAGGCTAATTGACATCATTTGAGTCAATTGGAGGTGTACCTGTGGATGTATTTCAAGGCCTACATTCAAACTCAGTGCCTCTTTGCTTGACATCATGGGAAAATCAAAAGAAATCAGCCAAGACCTCAGAAAAGAAATGGTAGACCTCCACAAGTCTGGTTCATCCTTGGGAGCAATTTCCAAACGCCTGAAGGTACCACGTTCATCTGTACAAGCAATAGTACGCAAGTATAAACACCATGGGACCACGCAGCCGTCATACCGCTCAGGAAGGAGTCTCCTAGAGATTAACGTACTTTGGTGCGAAAAGTGCAAATCAATCCCAGAACAACAGCAAAGGACCTTGTGAAGATGCTGGAGGAAACAGGTACAAAAGTACAGTGAGGGAAAAAAGTATTTGATCCCCTGCTGATTTTGTACGTCTGCCCACTGACAAAGAAATGATCAATCTATAATTTTAATGGTAGTTTATTTGAACAGTGAGAGACAGAATAACAACAACAAAAATGTTATAAATTGATTTGCATTTTAATGAGGGAAATAAGTATTTGACCCCCTCTCAATCAGAAAGATTTCTGGCTCCCAGGTGTCTTTTATACAGGTAACGAGCTGAGATTAGGAGCGCACTCTTAAAGGGAGTGCTCCTAATCTCAGCTTGTTACCTGTATAAGACACCTGTCCACATAAGCAATCAATCAATCAGATACCAAACTCTCCACCATGGCCAAGACCAAAGAGCTCTCCAAGGATGTCAGGGACAAGATTGTAGACCTACACAAGGCTGGAACGGGCTACAAGACCATCGCCAAGCAGCTTGGTGAGAAGGTGACAACAGTTGGTGCGATTATTCGCAAATGGAAGAAACACAAAAGAACTGTCAATCTCCCTCGGCCTGGGGCTCCATGCAAGATCTCACCTCGTGGAGTTGCAATGATCATGAGAACGGTGAGGAATCAGCCCAGAACTACACAGGAGGCTCTTGTCAATGATCTCAAGGCAGCTGGGACCATAGTCATCAAGAAAACAATTGGTAACACACTACGCTGTGAAGGACTGAAATCCTGCAGTGCCCGCAAGGTCCCCCTGCTCAAGAAAGCACATATACATGCCCGTCTGAAGTTTGCCAATGAACATCTGAATGATTCAGAGGAGAACTGGGTGAAAGTGTTGAGACCAAAATCGAGCTCTATGGCATCAACTCAACTCGCCGTGTTTGGAGGTGGAGGAATGCTGCCTATGACCCCAAGAACACCATCCCCACCGTCAAAAATGGAGGTGGAAACATTATGCTTTGGGGGTGTTTTTCTGCTAAAGGGACAGGACAACTTCACCGCATCAAAGGGACGATGGACGGGGCCATGTACCGTCAAATCTTGGGTGAGAACCTCCTTCCCTCAGCCAGGGCATTGAAAATGGGTCGTGGATGGGTATTCCAGCATGACAATGACCCAAAACACACGGCCAAGGCAACAAAGGAGTGGCTCAAGAAGAAGCACATTAAGGTCCTGGACTGGCCTAGCCAGTCTCCAGACCCTAATCCCATAGAAAATCTGTGAAGGAAGCTGAAGGTTCGAGTTGCCAAACGTCAGCCTCGAAACCTTAATGACTTGGAGAAGATCTGCAAAGAGGAGTGGGACAAAATCCCTCCTGAGATGTGTGCAAACCTGGTGGCCAACTACAATAAACATCTTACCTCTGTGATTGCCAACAAGGGTTTTGCCACCAAGTACTAAGTCATGTTTTGCAGAGGGGTCAAATACTTATTTCCCTCATTAAAATGCAAATCAATTTATAACATTTTTGATATGCGTTTTTCTGGATTTTTTTATTGTTATTCTGTCTCTCACTGTTCAAATAAACCTACCATTAAACTTTTTTCCCTCACTGTATCTATATCCACAGTAAAACGAGTCCTATATCGACATAACCTGAAAGGCCGCTCAGCAAGGAAGAAGCCACTGCTCCAAAACCACCATAAAAAAGCCAGACTATGGTTTGCAACTGCACATGGGGACAAAGATCTTACTTTTTGGAGAAATGTCCTCTGGTCTGATGAAACAAAAATAGAACTGTTTGGCCATAATGACCATCGTTATGTTTGGAGGAAAAATGGGGACGCTTGCAAGCCGAAGAACACCATCCCAACCGTGAAGTACGGGAGTGGCAGCATCATGCTGTGGGGGTGCTTGCTGCAGGAGGGACTGGTGCATTTCACAAAATAGATGGCATCATGAGGAAGGAAAATTATGTGGATATATTGAAGCAACATCTCAAGACATCAGTCAGGAAGTTAAAGCTTGGTCGCAAATGGGTCTTCCAAATGGACAATGACCCCAAGCATACTTCCAAAGTTGTGGAAAAATGGCTTAAGGACAACAAAGTCAAGGTATTGGAGTGGCCATCACAAAGCCCTGACCTCAATCCTATAGACAATTTGTGGGCAGAACTGAAAAAGCGTGAGGACTACAAACCTGACTCAGTTACACCAGCTCTGTCAGGAGGAATGGGCCAAAATTCACCCAACTTATTGTGGGAAGCTTGTGGAAGGCTACCCGACACGTTTGACCCAATTTAAACAATTTAAAGTCAATGCTACCAAATACTAATTGAGTGTATGTAAACTTCTGACCCATTGGGAATGTGATGATAGAAATAAAAGCTGAAATAAATCATTCTCTCTACTATTATTTTGACATTTCACATTCTTAAAATAAAGTGGTGAGCCTAACTGACTAAGACAGGGAATTTTTACTAGGATTAAATGTCAGGAATTGTGAAAAACTGAGTTTAAATGTATTTGGCTAAGGTGTATGTAAACTTCCGACTTCAACGGTATGTTATCTTAAACAGCACAGCTTTGAGCTTGAGGTTTGTTTCATTGTTATGCCCTGTCCATAAAGTTCCCAGCTGCGCCTGAATCGACTAGCGCCTTACACTGGAGAACTACCATGTAACAATCACCCACAAGGACAAGGGGCAGAGGGAACACTTATACACGGACTAATGAGGGGATTAGAACCAGGTGTGTGTGATTGACAAGACAAGACAAATGTGATGATGATTGGGGCGGCAGTGGTTAGTAAGCCGGTGACGGCGAATGCCGAAGCCTGCCTGAACAAGGAGGGGAGGCAGCCTCGGCCGAAGTCGTGACATATGTTTCCTCTCCTTGGTACGCACATCTCGATTTCGTGGGACTGAAGGAAGTGTCCGGGTAGCCTCTGAGGGTAATGCAGGGAGATATTCTATTGCATTAGTATTCAACTAGGCTGAGGGTTCCCATGTGTTTGCTCCTTTAGATGGGTAGGAATTCATCACCTCCTTTGTGGCTGCTTTGCACATCACTTCCTTCCTCCAATACCAGTAGCATTGCATTAGTCGCTGCTAACTCAGTAGCAAGTTCCAATAGCTCTTTCTTGTTTCTTAGTTGCTCCCCTTCAGCCTCTAAGGCATGTCTGGCCTCTAGGGCGGCAGCACGTTCAAGTAGGGCCGCTTTCTCAGCTTCGGCTCTGATGCTAGCAGAGGAAGTAGATTTGACCTAGTAATGGAACAGACTTTCCTGTCCATACATTTTGTTGCAATATTTGACATTGTCATCTGGGCCAATTTCATCACTGGCAATAGAGTATTCTTCAACATTACACTTAGATCCATTGTCATCATATGGTTTGTCACTGTCACCCAGCCATTTTGTAACATAATCCACCATTTTGTCATAGTTGTGAACCACACATCCTGTTTTTCAGCCTCATTGTCAGGTAGAGGTAGAGGTAGATTCGTCAACTGGCCATCCATTTCAAGTGAATCATCACATAGCCTCATAAAACATTTCAAGTTGCTTTGAACCTCAGACACATTCCCATTGTTTTTCATGAGGTCATCCATCTTTGACATTTTACTTGGTTGCTTCAACTTTGATTTCCTTATTTTCTGAAGATTGTCAATGTACATTTCAATGCCTTTTGCAGTCAGTTTAATGGTCCTTTTTTCTTTTATATAATCCATTTCAACATTTGACACATCATTACCATTCCCTTCTTCAGAATCTTGAGCAGCAGATAAAACAGCAGCAGCATATAGTAACAAGAGAAGTTTATTTTTTATCCATATCTATTTCAATTTCAATATCCACTTCAAATTGATCACTTCCCAAACATGACACGTGATGACGTAAGCACGTCAGAACTCATCGACAACTCTTCAATGAATTAATCACAAGCGCACCAAAGGCTTGAGTTTTCAACTGGCTTTGATTGTAATCCACAACAAGCACATGTCCACTATTCACAATCAAATGCTTCCGAACGCCCAACGATCCAAAATACATCAGCATTAGTTTGATTGCGGTAAGAACTGTGAGCTCTCCCACCATCCACACACCCACCATACGTTCAAACACCTGTGTGTTTATAGATCACCTGCTGTGTGTTTACCACCACCATTTATCTGCACCTAGTGGTCTGGAGTGTAATTGCCAGAATGTTACCATAATATAAAATACACCCACATTTTTAACATTTACATTTTAGTCATTTAGCAGACGCTCTTATCCAGAGCGACTTACAAATTGGTGCATTCAACTTATGATAGCTAGTGGGACAACCACCCAATATTATTATTATTATTTATTTATTTTTACTATGGGGGGGAGGGGGAGGGGGGTGGGGTAGAAGGATTACTTTTATACTATTCCAGGTATTCCTTAAAGAGGTAGGGTTTCAAGTGTCTCCGGAAGGTGGTCAGTGACTCCGCTGTCCTGGCGTCGTGAGGGAGCTTGTTCCACCATTGGGGTGCCAGAGCAGCGAATAGTTTTGACTGGGCTGAGCGGGAACTGTGCTTCCGTAGAGGTAGTGGGGCTAGCAGGCCAGAGGTGGATGAACGTAGTGCCCTCATTTGGGTGTAGGGTCTGATCAGAGCCTGAAGGTAAGGAGGTGCCGTTCCCCTCACAGCTCTGTAAGCAAGCACCATGGTTTTGTAGTAGATGCGAGCTTCAACTGGAAGCCAGTGGAGTGTGCGGATGAGCGGGGTGACATGAGAGAACTTGGGAAGGTTGAACACCAGACGGGCTGCAGTGTTCTGGATAAGTTGTAGGGGTTTAATGGCACAGGCAGGGAGCCCAGCCAACAGCGAGTTGCAGTAATCCAGACGGGAGATGACAAGTGTCTGGATTAGGACCTATGCCGCTTTCTGTGTAAGGTAGGGTCGTACTCTGCGAATGTTGTAGAGCATGAACCTGTAGGATCGGGTCACCGCTTTGATGTTAGCGGAGAACGATAGGGTGTTGTCCAGAGTCACGCCAAGGTTCTTTGCACTCTGGGAGGAGGACACAATGGAGTTGTCAACCGTGATGGCGAGATCATGGAGCGGGCAGATGCGATTCGCCACCTGGTTATCAGAAGGGGGAAAGGAGAAAATGAATTGTGTGTCGTCTGCGTAGCAATGATAGGAGGGACCATGTGAGGATATGACAGAGCCAAATGACTTGGTGTATAGAGAGATTTGGAGATGGCCTAGAACTGAGCCCTGGGGGACACCAGTGGTGAGAGCACGTGGTGCGGGGACAGATACCCGCCATGCCACCTGGTAGGAGCGACCTGTCAGGTAGGATGCAATCCAAGAGTGAGCAGCGCCGGAGATGCCCAACTCGGAGAGGGTGGAGAGGAGGATCTGATGGTTCACAGTATCAAAGGCAGCAGATAGGTCTAGAAGGATAAGAGTAGAGGAGAGAGAGTTAACTTTAGCAGTGCAGAGAGCCTCTGTGACACAGAGAAGAGCAGTCTCAGTTGAATGACCAGCTTTGAAACCTGACTGGTTTGGCTCAAGAAGGTCATTCTGAGAGAGATAGCAGGAGAGTTGGCTAGAGATCAAGAGTTTTGGAGAGAAAAGAAAGAAGGGATACTGGTCTGTAGTTGTTAACATCGGAGGGATCGAGTGTAGGTTTTTTGAGGAGGGATGCAACTCTCGCTCTCTTGAAGATGGAAGGGACATAGCCAGCGGTCAAAGATGAGTTGATGAGCGAGGTGAGGTAAGAGAGAAGGTCTCCGGAAATGGTCTGGAGAAGAGAGGAGGTACTGATACCTTAAATAAAAGTAGTGGCGTGGATCAGAAAACCAGTCAGTATCTGGTGTGACCACCATTTACCTCATGCTGCACGCTCTCCTCATGCTCTCCTTCACATAGAGTTGATCAGGCTGTTGATTGTGGTCTGTGGAATGTTGTCCCACTCTTCAATGGCTGTGCAAAGTTGCTGGATATTGGCGGGAACTGGAACACGCTGTTGTACATGTCAATCCAGAGCATCCCAAACTTGACAAACATGTCTGCTGAGTATGCAGGCCATGGAAGAACTGGGACATGTTCAGCTTCCATGAATTGTGTACAGATCGTTGCGACATGGGGCCATGCGTTATCATGCTGAAACATGAGGTGATGGCAGTGGATGAATGCCACGACAATGGGCTTCAGGATCTCGTCACGGTACCTCTGTGCATTCAAATTGCCATTGATAAAATGCAATTGTGTTCGTTGTCCATAGCTTATGCCTGCACATACCATAACCCTACCGCCACCACGGGGCACTCTGTTCACAACGTTGACATCAGCAAACTGCTCGCCCACTCGTCTGCCATCTGCCTGGTACAGTTGAAACCGTGATTAATCTGTCATGGAAATTACCACCAGGGACACCTGAAGTCAATATTAAATGAATAAATCTTTATTATCAGCAAGCTAGAGAGGTTCCAACAAAGTTAATGCACCATAGTACACGTTGGTCGGGAGCTCTGCCGGGGCAGTCCGGTTAGTTCTCTTATATACTGCTTACACAGACAAGTTATATTTGCATGATTTACATTATTCATTATTCATCATTAATTAATCATTAACGTTTGGTTCCTGCATGTGACCGACCAATACCTCACAAGGCTTCTTCTCTCCAAGCTGACCTTGAAACTGAGATACCCCTTTCGGTTCTCAAAGCAATTTTCTGTGCGTACTGCCAAATTGCTTATACTGATACTGATAATTTCGTCAGCCGGTGATTGTCAAGCAAATAACTGTCGGTCTCACGGTAATTGACCAGTAATTAACATAAACACATTTAGCATCTCCTGGCTTCCACACATAGCCTACAAGTGACTGATGCTGACCTTTGGAACATCTACATTTAAAAAAGTCTAATAAATCCATGTAATAAAGCCTACACCTTCACAATAAATCCATTATTTATTTTGGACAGGTCTAAAGAAGCATGATATGAAGAAAATGTAGTCTATTTCAGAAGAACAGAATAGCATACTCTGAGTTGCCCTTATGTTAGGTCCTGATCTGGCTATGCCAAATGGATGTGGGCTACACTAGTTCATTTAGCAGACAAGATTTGCTTAGAATTCCGTGGCATTATTGTATAGTATGAAGAATACAATTGAACAAAGCTGAATGAAATAGAAAGGATATTTTCTCCAAACGATTTGAGGGAATGCGCACATGTGGCTATTCTGTGTTGAGCGGTTAACAAAGAAATAGGTATTCCTACAGTATATGCTTAATTTAGAGTTATTAATGTAACTTTAGTTGTTCTACAAACGTTGGGCTATATGTTTTGATTTTTAATACATTGTAAGGCTGCATGATGCAACTCTAATGATGATTTGAAAAAAGTTGCTTGAAAGGCATGAGCTCTCCTTTGTTTTTTTGCACAGGCTACACACTACATCAGTCACTCATTCACAATTTGACAAGCACTTGATAATGGCCAAAATTTCACGCAGGCATCCCCTTTGTGTGGCCGTAATGCACCCTAAAACAATCCATGTCTTTTGCGGCCAGTGGCCGTTGTGCCCATCTCCCTGAGTGCTGCGCGCTCCATCACGTGATCGGGTCTTTCTCACAGGCTACAAGTGAAGACAGACACATCGAGGACGCAACTGCACACGTCCTTATCCAATTCCGAGGTGCATATTGAAGATATTGGAAGAACTGTCCACATTTACTTTTCGTCAGCCAACAAGATGAGTAGGCCTAACAAACAGCAAACACTACTATCCCCCATAGTACAAAAGTCGACCTATTGTATTCTGCGCAATAAATAAATATTCCAAACATAGTCTGGGACAGTTGTGGGATGCGATAGATCCCAAATTAATAAAACCACTAGCATCAAAAAACCTTTTTTACGCAATGTGGCTGACGCAACAGATCAGAACGTTTAGCTTAAAATGTTGATAAACTATTAGGCTATTTCTTCACATTAGAAGCGCAGCAATGCGCACATGGTAGTAGGCTATAAGTGCGAATGTTCCATTAGCGGAAAACACCATTATCAAAAGTGACCACAAATGCAATTATGCATGTAATGCTTTTATTATAAAGGTGCATTTTTAGGGTGAAAATTATCTTCCCCAAACTTGAAACTCAGGCGCTGCTTATGAATGTCAGTTAGGCTCTACACCTCTTGTAAAGCGGATTAATGTGCGGGGGCCAATTTAGTTATTAAAACCTTATTAAAACATATAGGCCCATGGACTATGATTGAAAAAGTCACACAAACAAAGACATTGTTTCTTATGCTGGGCATCATTCACAAGTGATAATATATCATTCACAAGTGATAGGCTAATATTGTCACCCATCAGACTATTCTTGAATTAATATTATCTTTACATACACTAAATAATATATGTGTGAAACTTGCTTTGATTTAGAATGGACCATTATCATGCACCTGTATCGAAACAGGGCCAGCGGGAAAAAATACATGTAATCTATGCACTTAAATAGCGAATGGAGGACGCTTTTCCCCGTGGTATATTTTCATGCCAGCCAGGTAGGCTATACTCCTGTGTAAATATATGCAATGTGCTTAATATTTGGAAAGTTGAGAAATAAATATAGTAGGCCTAGCCAATAGAAAGCTGATGGGATCCTCCTCTTTTTAGTAGAGGCCATCACTCTGTTTTCCCTTGCATTTGCATAGCCTATAGAAATGTTGCACAACATGAGCTCATGGGCTCTCATGAAGTGTTTGATTAGATTTTCGAATACATTTGCATTGATGTCAGAGTGATTAGAGGGACAATAGAGTGCAGCAGCATCAGAGCTTGGAGAAGCCTAATTACCATGACTAAATTGTCACGTGGAAATTGACTGCCTTCATGACTTGGGACCGCCGGTGTGGCGGCAATACGATCACCGCAACAGCCCTAGTGAGGATTCCTCCGAGGCACGATCAATAAGTCACTTGCATGAACCCAGTCGAATTGGTTATTAGAAAAGCACAAACAACATTTTCCCTCACACATCCGTGAAGAGCACACTTCTCCAGCATGCCAGTGGCCATTCTTATGCTCCGAGCTCCAACAGTGCAGGTCAAAAATAGGAATAGGAAGTCCAGGGAGCAGAAGGGGAACAAGGGGAGCAGGAGGGGAACAAGGGGAGAAGGAGGGGAACAAGGGGAGCAGGCGGGGAGCAGGAGGGGAACAAGGGGAGCCGGAGGGGAACAAGGGGAGCAGGTAGCTGCCTAGTGGCTGTTCAGCAGCCTGATGGTCTGGGGGTAGAAGCTATTGGCCAGTCTGACAGTTTATGCCATGATACTCGTATACTGCCCGCGTCTGAGTGATGGAAGCGGGGAGAACAGGCCATGGCTCGGGTAGCTGAGGTCATTGACGATCTTGGCCTTCTTGCTACACCTGGTGTTGTAGGTGTCCTGGAGTGCAGGCAGTGAGCACCCAATGGTGCATTTGGCTGAGCATACCACCCTCTGTAGAGCCTTGCGGTCAGCGACGGTGGAGTTCCGAACCAGGCCATGATGCAGCCCGACAGTATGCTCTCGATGGTGCTCCTGAAAGAACACTGTGAGGGCCCTCGGACAGGCCAAATTTCTTCAGCCTCCTGAGGTTGAGGAGTCGCTGCCGTGCCTTCTTCACCACGGTGTCCGTGTGGTTTGACCATTTCAGCTCATCGGAGATGTGTACGCCGAGGAACTTGACGTTTTTGTCTCCCTCCGCGGTGGCCCCGTTGATGAGGGTGGGGGCGTGCCCAACCTGGTTCCTCCTGAAGTCCACAATCAGCTCCTTTCTTTTGCTGACGTTGAGGGAGAGGTTGTTTACCTGGCACCGTGCCGTCAGAGTGCCTACCTCCTCTCTGTAGTCCGTCTCATCATTGTTGGTAATCAGGCCTAATACTGTCGTGTCGTCAGCAAACTTGATGATGGAGTTGGAACTGTGTGAGGCCACGCAGTCGTGGGAATATAGGGAGTACAGGAGGAGACTGAGGACGCACCCTTGTGGGGCCCCGTGTTGAGGATCATTGTAGAGGAGGTAGTGTTGCCTACCTTCACCACCTGGTGGCAGCCTGTCAGAAAGTCCACGACCCAGTTGCATAGGGAGGAGTTCAATCCCAGGATCATGAGTTTTGTGATGAGTTTAGAGGGCACTATGGTATTGAAGGCCAAGCTGTAGTCAATGAACATTATCCTCACATATCAAATTATTGGCTATCATTGTCCTCACATATCAAAGTGAAGGCTATCATTGTCCTCACATATCAAAGTGAAGGTTATCATTGTCCTCGACTCGACTAAAGATGGATTTACTTCATATTTTGCAGACAAACTTTGTGTCTATTGTAATAAGCTTTGTCGTTTATTTAATTTACCATTATTAAACCATTACTATTGCTACACATAGAGGCATTAAATACACTATCCAGTGAAATACATATCAGTGTGGATGACGGATCACCACCTCAAGCTGAACCTCGGCAAGACGGAGCTGCTCTTCCTCCCGGGGAAGGACTGTCCGTTCCATGATCTCGCCATCACGGTTGACAACTCCGTTGTGTCCTCCTCCCAGAGTGCAAAGAGCCTTGGCATGACCCTGGACAACACCCTGTCGTTCTCCGCTAACATCAAGGCGGTGACCCGATCCTGTAGGTTCATGCTCTACAACATTCGCAGAGTATGACCCTGCCTTACACAGGAAGCGGCACAGGTCCTAATCCAGGCACTTGTCATCTCCCGTCTGGATTACTGCAACTCGCTGTTGGCTGGGCTCCCTGCCTGTGCCATTAAACCCCTACAACTCATCCAGAACGCCGCAGCCCGTCTGGTGTTCAACCTTCCCAAGTTCTCTCACGTCACCCGCTCCTCTGCACACTCCACTGGCTTCCAGTTGAAGCTCGCATCTGCTACAAGACCATGGTGCTTGCCTACGGAGCTGTGAGGGGAACGGCACCTCCGTACCTTCAGGCTCTGATCAGTCCCTACACCCAAACGAGGGCATTGCGTTCATCCACCTCTGGCCTGCTGGCCCCCCTACCTCTGCGGAAGCACAGTTCCCGCTCAGCCCAGTCAAAACCATCGCTCTGGCACCCCAATGGTGGAACAAGCTCCCTCATGACGCCAGGACAGCGGAGTCACTCACCACCTTCCGGAGACACTTGAAACCCCACCTCTTTAAGGAACACCTGGGATAGGATAAAGTAATCCTTCTACCCCCCCTTACCCCACCCCACAAAAAAAAAAAAAAACAAAAACAAATGAAGAATAAAAAAAATAATAAAAAAAATAAAAATAAAAAAAATATTGTAAAGTGGTTGTCCCACTGGCTATCACAAGGTGATTGCACCAATTTGTAAGTCGCTCTGGATAAGAGCGTCTGCTAAATGACGAAAATTTAAATAATATGGGACTAAAAAAACAATGTCTATCTGAATATAAGATTAAATGTGGGCTGTAGAGTTTTATAACAAGGTGCAGACAGACTATTTCGTGTTGACCCACTTTTCATAAGTTTGTGTTTTGTCTATATAGGCCTACTCATTTAATGTGCGACCTGAGTATGGGGTGTTTCTAATGTTAATTCACCGTTTGGCTTCGTTTGGCATATTGAAGATGATCGTCACTAGTTACCACAGCCACAAAGTTATAAATCCCGCCCATTTCTACAATTTATTTTCTTAAAATAAGATTTTAAACCTAACCCTTACCTAACCTTAACCACACTGTTAACCTTATACTTAACCCTAACCTTAAATTAAGATCAAAAAGCTAATTTTTGTTTTTATGATGTTTTTACGATGTAGCCAATTTTGAAGCTGTGGTAATTAGGCGAATTCCTGTGCCAAAGAAGGACACGCACAATTGTGCTCGTGGCCTACGTCTTGGACAATGCGCGCTCACGGCCGTGACGCAGGCACAGAGAAAGACCTTCGCAGCAGTATAGCAGCATCCTCAGCAGCATTGCTGAATCTTGAGGAAAAGCTTGAGATAATCAACAAGGCTTGTTTTGGAGGTAAGATGAATATCATTCATGATTACGAGATTCAAATTATTGGGTATATTTCGTTTGATTAGATTTATTTGCGTCCTGTGTTTTTCACAGCCTGTGTGTGTTTGTCTTGATACGGAGCCTAGAAAGATGGAGATGCTTTGAAACACTGTTCCATGAAATCTCACGGCCGGATGTTTTTTTCGCCCATTTTATAATATAAGCGCAAACATAAGACATCAGCGCAGATATGAAGCGTCTTCTCATTGTTATTGTATCAAATGAATAGTTGCACATGTCATGTGTATATTCCTCCAGCATCTTTCTCATTGTTTGTCAACGGGGCGTTTTTTCTCGTTGGCTGAATACACGCCCTCTCCTACGCACAAGTCACGAATTGACACATTTTCTCATATAGGCTTGACAAAAGCCGTTTCATCATGCACGTTGTAGAGCAATGTGATATGCACATTTTGCATTATTGCTCATTGCAACACTAATATGTTGTTTTTATTTATCGTTAATGACTCAAACATACAGCTCTGGCCTATTGTTTTTGTCAAATAGAGTAGGATGGCAGTAGTGTGACCCAGCCAAATGGTAAAATGATATTCATTCCATTACAATAGGAATTGAGTAGAAGATCAAAATCTGTAAGGTTTGTTGCACCGGTTTTTCTCATATTATGCTATCTGAATGTATTTGCCTCCAGGTTTTATACATCTTGTTGACTCATATGAGCACAGTTGCATAATACTTAGTCATATACAGTACTCATTTAATTAAACAAATAATGTGCTCATGCTAATAATACATCACATTTATTCCAGTGAAAATGCTGTCTGTGACTGAGACTTCATTTATAAAACACACTACTGTCAGATCAGGGGTAGGAACTAGGAGAAGCAGGGCAACTCAGAGGAGAAGATGAAGATGATGGCTGCCATTACTGGACTCTGTTAGTAGGATTGTCATAATAGGTGACAGGTATTGCACTGCACAGGTATAGTTATCTACCAGTCATCGGACCCTATGTTAATACTAAATTGTAATTATTTTGCACTATGGCCTTACCTCCATAACTTGCTACATTTGCACACACTGTATATATATTTTCTGTTGTATTTTTGACTTTATGTTTTGTTTACCCCATATGTAACTCTGTGTTTGTTTTTTTATCGCACTGCTTTGCTTTATCTTGGCCTGGTCGCAGTTGTAAATGAGAATTTGTTCTCAACTGGCTTACCTGGTTAAAGTAATAAATAAATAAATAAATATCATGGATACCCTTTGTTTCAACATAATCATTTTGGTATGTCAGGCAACGTGTTTTATCACCCATTCTGCAGTGGCTATTGATTCAGCAGCAAATCATGGGAAGCACTAAAGAAAGTATAATTAAAAGGAAGAAATAAAAGACTTGTAGGTAAGGGACAGTTGCTCCCAAATCATCCAGGCTATGATATCTCTTGGCTATGTATCCATGTTATGTATCCATATCTAAACATGACTAGGAATCCCCTCAATATGATGCAACTGAAGGAAACAGGCAACTCGTTAGAGTATCAGAAGGATGGTATCTGCCTGAGTGGGGGTTGTTCATTTGGCTTTGAGTACATGTCTGTATCACAGCAGAATTCGTCTGTGTTAATGTAGTTACCCTATGCTTAATGAATACAGCACAGACCACTGTATGGCCTCTGTTTTGCCTCACTGTTTGACCCGATAATGCTTGAGTTGGTAGATTGATACAGTAGCACAGCTGCGCAATAGGATAAGGCTTTGACTGATTGTGTGATGAGCTCTCTCTCTCTCTCTCTTTCTCCTCTCTCTCTGTCTCTCTCTCTCTCTTTCTCCTCTCTCTGTCTCTCTCTCCTCTCTCTCTGTATCTCTCTCTCTTTCTCCTCTCTCTGTCTGTCTCTCTCTCTCTCTTTCTCCTCTCTCTCTGGACTTCTTTCAAAATTCAAAAGGATTAGCAGAGGCATGGATGGACAATATAGTCTCTGTATTATATTACTTGGCAGCGTAATAATTTTCAGGCCGGATGGATCTGTTTTAGATACATGTGGTGTGCTCCCCATGTAGTCAGACTTTGGAGGAAGCAAACCTTGGACGTGACAAAAAAGACCCAGTGAATAATTTACGCTATCATATACTTTGTTCCCATTTCAATGTTGGGATAAACCGTTTCTCAGTTGTGTTAGTGGTTCTGTTATAAAGGGGTGTTTATAGCACATACACATAGCTTATTCTCTGACCCTAGATGAGAGTTTGAACATTTATTTTAGGATGGAAATCCAGTCAGGCCATATTAATGTAATAGACCAAAGGGTCCATTGTGTTTTATATCAAATTGCATTAGCATTGACATACTGATACTATAGAGCTTTTACGTACAATCGTGGTCAAACGTTTTTAGAATGACACAAATATTGGTCTTCACAAAGTTCGCTGCTTCAGTGTTATGAGATATTTTTGTCAGGTGTTACTATGGTATACTGAAGTATAATTACAAGCATTCCATAAGTGTCAAATGCTTTTATTGACAATTACATTAAGTTTATGCAAAGAGTCAATATTTGCTGTGTTGACCCTTCTTTTTCAAGACCTCTGCAATCCGCCCTGGAATGCTGTCAATTAACTTCTGGGCCACATCCTGACTAATGGCAGCCCATTCTTGCATAATCAATGCTTGGAGTTTGTCAGAATTTGTGGGGTTTTGTTTGTCCACCCGCCTCTTGAGGATCGACCACAAGTTCTCAATGGGATTAAGGTCTGGGGAGTTTCCTGGCCATGTTCCCAGAGCCACTTAGTTATCACTTTTGCCTTATGGCAAGGTGCTCCATCATTCTGGAAAAGGCATGGTCGTCACCAAACTGTTCTTGGATGGTTGGGAGAAGTTGCTCTCGGAGGATGTGGTGGTACCATTCTTTATTCATGGCTGTGTTCTTAGGCAAAATTGTGAGTGAACCCACTCCCTTGGCTGAGAAGCAACCCCACACATGAATGGTCTCAGGATGCTTTACTGTTGGCATGACACAGGACTGATGGTAGCGCTCACCTTGTCTTCTCCGGACAAGGTGTTTTCCGGATGCCCCAAACAATCAGAAAGGGGAATCATCAGAGAAAATGACTTTACCCCAGTCCTCAGCAGTCCAATCCCTGTACCTTTTGCAGAATATCAGTCTGTCCCTGATGTTTTTCCTGGAGAGAAGTGGCTTCTTTGCTGCCCTTCTTGACACCAGGCCATCCTCCAAAAGTCTTCGCCTCACTGTGCGTGCAGATGCACTCACACCTGCCTGCTGTCATTCCTGAGCAAGCTCTGCACTGGTGGTGCCCCGATCCCGCAGCTGAATCAACTTTAGGAGACGGTCCTGGTGCTTGCTGGACTTTCTTGGGCGCCCTGAAGCCTTCTTCACAACAATTGAACCTCTCTCCTTGAAGTTGTTGATGATCCGATAAATGGTTGATTTAGGTGCAATCTTACTAGCAGCAATATCCTTGCCTGTGAAGCCCTTTTTGTGCAAAGCAATGATGACGGCAAGTGTTTCCTTGCAGGTAACCATGGTTAACAGAGGAAGAACAATGATTTCAAGCACCACCCTCATTTTAAAGCTTCCAGTCTGTTATTCTAACTCAATCAGCATGACAGAGTGATCTCCAGCCTTGTCCTCGTCAAAACACTCTCACCTGAGTTAACGAGAGAATCAATGACATGATGGCAGCTGGTCCTTTTGTGGCAGGGCTGAAATGCAGTGGAAATGTTTTTTGGGGATTAAGTTCATTTTCATGGCAAAGAGGGACTTTGCAATTAATTGCAATTTATCTGATCACTCTTCATGACATTCTGGAGTATATGCAAATTGCCATCATCAAAACTGAGGCAGCAGACTTTGTGAAAATTAGTATTTGTGTCATTCTCAACTTATGACCACGATTGTAGATGTTTTACTGTTTGTTCAGCAGCACCTTAGAAATGAGTGCTGCAATGTCCAACACATAATGTACAGTACATGCATCCCTGATTTCCCATAGTCAGGACGGATGTGCGAGATCTGCTGCTGCATATACTATTTGTAAAATATAGCTCAGCCCTTTTTAAAATTGTAATAAAAAAATATATATTTAACCTTTATTTAACCAGGTAAGCCAGTTGAGAACAAGTTCTCATTTACAACTGCGACCTGGCCAAGATAAAGCAAAGCAGTGCGATAAAAACAACAACAACACAGAGTTACATATGGAATAAACAAAACGTACAGTCAATAACACAGAAAATCTATATACAGTGGGGAGAACAAGTATTTGATACACTGCCGATTTTGCAGGTTTTCCTACTTACAAAGCATGTAGAGGTCTGTAATTGTTATCATAGGTACACTTCAACTGTGAGAGACAGAATCTAAAACAAAAATCCAGAAAATCACATTGTATGATTTTTAAGTAATTAATTTGGATTTTATTGCATGACATAAGTATTTGATCACCTACCAACCAGTAAGAATTCCGGCTCTCACAGACCTGTTAGTTTTTCTTTAAGAAGCCCTCCTGTTCTCCACTCATTACCTTTATTAACTGCACCTGTTTGAACTCGTTACCTGTATAAAAGACACCTGTCCACACATTCAATCAAACAGACTCCAACCTCTCCACAATGGCCAAGACCAGAGAGCTGTGTAAGGACATCAGGGATACAATTGTAGACCTGCACAAGGCTGGGATGGGCTACAGGACAATAGGCAAGCAGCTTGGTGAGAAGGCAACAACTGTTGGCGCAATTATTAGAAAATGGAAGAAGTTCAAGATGACGGTCAATCACCCTCGGTCTGGGGCTCCATGCAAGATCTCACCTTGTGGGGCATCAATGATCATGAGGAAGGTGAGGGATCAGTCCAGAACTACACGGCAGGACCTGGTCAATGACCTGAAGAGAGCTGGGACCACAGTCTCAAAGAAAACCATTAGTAACACACCACGCCGTCATGGATTAAAATCCTGCAGTGCATGCAAGGTCCCTCTGCTCAAGCCAGCGCATGTCCAGGCCCGTCTGAAGTTTGCCAATGACCATCTGGATGATCCAGAGGAGGAATGGGAGAAGGTCATGTGGTCTGATGAGACAAAAATAGAGCTTTTTGGTCTAAACTCCACTCGCCGTGTTTGGAGGAAGAAGAAGGATGAGTACAACCCCAAGAACACCATCCCAACCGTGAAGCATGGAGGTGGAAACATCATTCTTTGGGGATGCTTTTCTGCAAAGGGGACAGGACGACTGCACCGTATTGAGGGGAGGATGGATGGGGCCATGTATCCCGAGATCTTGGCCAACAACCTCCTTCCCTCAATAAGAGCATTGAAGATGGGTCGTGGCTGGGTCTTCCAGCATGACAACGACCCGAAACACACAGCCAGGGCAACTAAGGAGTGGCTCCGTAAGAAGCATCTCAAGGTCCTGGAGTGGCCTAGCCAGTCTCCAGACCTGAACCCAATAGAACATCTTTGGAGGGAGCTGAAAGTCCGTATTGCCCAGCGACAGCCCCGAAACCTGAAGGATCTGGAGAAGGTCTGTATGGAGGAGTGGGCCAAAATCCCTGCTGCAGTGTGTGCAAACCTGGTCAAGACCTACAGGAAACGTATGATCTCTGTAATTGCAAACAAAGGTTTCTGTACCAAATATTAAGTTCTGCTTTTCTGATGTATCAAATACTTATGTCATGCAATACAATGCAAATTATATATATTACTTAAAAATCATACAATTTGATTTTCTGGATTTTTGTTTTAGATTCTGTCTCTCACAGTTGAAGTGTACCTATGATAAAAATTACAGACCTCTACATGCTTTGTAAGTAGGAAAACCTGCAAAATCGGCAGTGTATCAAATACTTGTTCTCCCCACTGTACAGTGTGTGCAAATGTAGTAAGTTATGGAGGTAAGGCAATAAATAGGCCATAGTGCAAAATAATTACAATTTAGTATTAACACTGGAGTGATAGATGAGCAGAAGATGATGTGCAAATAGAGATACTGGGGTGCAAATGAGCAAAATAAATAACAAAGTAAATAACAATATGGGGATGAGGTAGTTGGATGGGCTAATTACAGATGGGCTGTGTACAGGTGCAGTGATCGGTAAGCTGCTCTGACAACTGATGCTTAAAGTTAGTGAGGGAGATAAGTGTCTCCAGCTTCAGAGATTTTTGCAGTTTGTTCCAGTCATTTGCAGCAGAGAACTGGAAGGAATGGCAGCCAAAGGAGGTGTTGGCTTTGGGGATGACCAGTGAGATATACCTGCTGGAACGCATAATATGGGTGGGTGTTGCTATGGTGACCAATGATCTAAGATAAGGCGGGGATTTGCCTAGAAGTGATTTATAGATGACCTGGAGCCAGTGGGTTTGTCGACGAATATGTAGTGAGGGCCAGCCAACGAGAGCGTACAGGTCACAATGGTGGGTAGTATATGGGGCTTTGGTGACAAAACGGATGGCAATGTGATAGACTACATCCAATTTGCTGAGTAGAGTGTTGGAAGCTATTTTGTAAATGACATCGCTGAAGTCAAGGATCGGTAGGATAGTCAGTTTTACGAGGGCATGTTTAGCAGCATGAGTGAAGGAGGCTTTGTTGCGAAATAGGAAGCCGATTCTAGATTTAACTTTGAATTGGAGATGCTTAATGTGAGTCTGGAAGGAGAGTTTACGGTCTAACCAGACACCTAGGTATTTGTAGTTGTCCACATATTCTAAGTCAGACCCGCCGAGAGTAGTGATTCTAGTCGGGCGGGCGGGTGCAAGCAGCGTTCGATTGAAGAGCATGCATTTAGTTTTACTAGCGTTTAAGAGCAGTTGGAGGCCACGGAAGGAGTGTTGTATTGCATTGAAGCTCATTTGGAGGTTTGTTAACACAGTGTCCAATGAAGGGCCAGATGTATACAAAATGGTGTCGTCTGCATAGGGGTGGATCTGAGAGTCACATTTTTTACATTGACATTTTAGTCATTTAGCAGACACTCTTATCCAGAGCGACTTACAGTTAGTGAGTGCATACATTTTTCATACTGGCCCCCCATGGGAAACGAACCCACAACCCTGGCGTTGCAAACGCCATGCTCTACCAACTGAGCTACACGGCATGGGCAAGTTGCAGCGGAGGGTGCAGAGCTGGTGGCCGGGGTAGGGGTAGCCAGGTGGAAAGCATGGCCAGCCGTAGCAAAATGCTTATTCAAATTCTCGATTATCGTAGATTTATCGGTGGTGACAGTGTTTCCTAGCCTCAGTGCAGTGGGTAGCTGGGAGGAGGTGCTCTTATTCTCCATGGACTTTACAGTGTCCCAAAACGTTTTGGAGTTAGTGCTACAGGATGCACATTTCTGTTTGAAAAAGCTAGCCTTTGCTTTCCTAACTTGTGTATATTGGTTGTGTATATTGGTTCCTGACTTCCCTGAAAAGTTGCATATCGCGGGGGCTGTTCGATGCTAATGCAGTACGCCAGAACGCAGTACGCCTTTAGCTATGTCCAGAGCAATGATGGACATTAAGACTTAGCATTAGCATGCACTGACATGGTACAATAAATTAGCCTGCCTGTTAGCCTGTCTGCTCCCTGAGTGTCCTCATCTTTTGTCAGTATGTGCAGTTATCAGTGAGTCACTACTGACCATCTCTCACAGGCCCTAGAGCCGAACATAGAGCCTGTCTGCTCTGGGAGAGGCATCTGCAGGGTATAGACTAGCCAGAGTAGATAGGCTGCCATGGGAACAAGACTCTTATAAGCAACTACTTCATGTGACTCTTGGCTGAGTCACAGACGTATGCCAACTGTTCAGAGAAACCTGCGATGGAGCTGTTTGTTTTGTAGTGCCACTCAAGGAATGTTTGTCATCCATCTTGTTTTCCAGGCCCGGCAACATCTAGCAGAATGACTAAAGAGCAGACTGCCAAGGTGGATGAGGAGGCCCAGCCGGCCTCTGAGTACCAGAGCCCAGTTCACGAGCCCCGGAAGAGGCCAATGGTCCACCCATCTGCCCAGGCCCCCCTCCCCAAAGACTATGGTGGGTCCTAGACCTCAGGCTCCAGGGCCCATATTTACATTTACATTTACGTCATTTAGCAGACGCTCTTATCCAGAGCGACTTACAAATTGGTGCATTCACCTTATAGCCAGTGGGATAACCACTTTACAATATATATATATTTTTTTTTTTGGGGGGGGTAAGGGTGGGGTAGAAGGATTACTTTATCCTATCCCAGGTATTCCTTAAAGAGGTGGGGTTTCAAGTGTCTCCGGAAGGTGGTGAGTGACTCCGCCGTCCTGGCGTCGTGAGGGAGCTTGTTCCACCATTGGGGTGCCAGAGCAGCGAACATTCACAAGAAGTGTCTCATAGTAGGAGTGCTGATCTAGGATCAGTTTTACTTTTTAGATCATAATGAATAAGATTATATGGACGGGGTGACCAGATCCCAGATCAGCACTTTGGGACGTTTTGTGAATACAGGCCAAGGCCCTTTGTTAATGCTCCCTACTCAACACTGCTTTATATGTAACAGTGGATTTTGGGCTCTGGGCCATGTGCTGCTGTAGCCTTGGTCCACAAAGAGCCTTACACCAAGCACAGACCACTGCCTGGTCAAAACAACCTCTGCAGATTCATAGAAACATAATGAAAAGATGTTATAAAATGTATATGATGATAAATTAGTGAACAAGGACTTTTATAGCATGTTATTGATCCTTTTAGTAGATGGATCTTGGCTTTGGGGCTGTTATATGCAAACAGTATGCTACTGCTGGACTTATTCCACTCTATGCCAATGAATGTAAGTGGTTTCTGCAGGCTAAAATGATGTGAAGCTTTTTTTTTCAGTTTGCCCACAAGCTTCAATGCATTTATTATGATGGTGTATTATAAAAAACAAAGTAAGATCAATTGTGTTATTACAGTGCAACGTTTCCACTTTGGTAGGGCTTCAATCTACCACATGCTGCTTTTAGAAACAGTGCTTTTAAACAGGACAGAAAGATTGGATGTCCCACAGAGAAAACTCCATAAGTAATTAAATAGAGTGCACTAACAGGCCTACTGGAAAATACAACCCAAATATATATATATATATATATATATATATATATATATATATATTTTTTTTTTTTTATATAATAAGAAAATATGATATTTAATGTCACACATTCAGAATGAGTCAATATGCTGTCTGGACAAGAACGGAAAATGGCAAGAGAGGCACATTTAATACTGATTTGATGAAGAGGGTAATTATCTTGTTGGCATTCCCTACCATTCCAGTCTTCACATTCTTTGACCCAAATGATCCTGCATGTCTGGAGATCCTGCTGGATCCGCGCACCACCATCCCAGAGCTGTTCGCCATCATCCGTCAGTGGGTCCCACAGGTCCAGCACAAGATCGACCTCATCGGAAACGAGGTGAGTTACTGCCAGTAGGATTTTCAGCAGACAACAGGCCTGAATACAGCTCAGACACAACACTGGCAGAAACATAAAGATATTTGTAGAAAGCTATAGGCCTAGACCAGGGATGGGCAACTTTGATGGGGGTGGAGGCCACAAAAAATCTGAACTCATCATGAGGGGCCGCAGTGGCTCACGGATCTGCACCCACATTCATACCCACACATGCCGTCAGAGCCGGCCCTAGCCTTTTGGGGGCCCCAAGTTAAATTTTGTTGGGCGGGCCCTACTTTGCGAGCAAAACATTTTGCTGCTCTTGACAGCGGAAAGGAAAAATGTACGTTTTAAAGTACATTTCCTGAAATTCTACACATTTTACCATGGGGTGTAGAAAAAATATTACAGTTATAAAGAAAGTTTGCTGCAATTCTACACGTTTTGCCATGGGGCGGTGAGAAAAATTTGCAGTTTTACAGCCAGTATCCTGTAATTCTACACATTGTGCCATAGGGTGGAGAGAAATGTTTGCAGTTTTTAATATGATATCTGAGTGAGAGTGACTAACTAAATCAATGGGGGCCACCCAGTCGGTAATTCGGCTATGATTAATACAAGTTTAGGTAGCTGGCTAGACTAATTTACCAATCTGAAAAATGTTAGCTGACATGGGCTAGTTGAGTGACTGTCCGACTGACATAACAGTAAAAAACTGCTGATGCACAATCAAATTTGCACCTTGTGTATTCTAATATTTTAACTCTCAACAATAAGTTGAGATCCCGACTGAGTTCCTAAAAACTTGAGTTATGAGTTCCTTTTTTTGTGGAAATTTATCCGCGAGCCTACAAAAGAGGTGGGACGCCAGTTGCCCATCCCTGGCCTACACGCATTAGTACTGGTGCCAAATCTTCTGAATGTTCCAAACGTTGAATTTGGCGTTCCACAAGGCTCTGTGCTTGGACCCATATAATTGTGATACAGTATAACAGACAGATACAGTATATTACTGCATAGTGCACCAAAGATACAGGTCTCCAACCAAAATACAATACACACAGGAAACAAAATACACCATGCAGTCATTAGTTGAAGAGAGCATGGAACCGCTCATCAACATACTGTAACACACAACAATGCACACCTTTTAGCCCAAATTCATTGGAGTCTCATTAACAATTTCAATGTATTAAACCTTTAATATCTAAAGAGCAGTGGCCTTTCAGCTGCATGCAACCCTCTACAGTTGGTCACCATCACCACATGCTGCATTTGCAGTAAGGAGAGAAGTCCATCGGTCTGTGCTCAGCTTGCTACTCTGCTCTCATGCTCTTAAGAGCTGCCAACAGGGCAGAGGCATCAACTTCCTTGATCCCTGGAGGAATGCAGTCGATGCGGGCCTAGTAATTGTGTTGTTCACCTGCTCTTTGTGGTGAACTCCTGCGGCTCTGAGCCGGTCAGCAACGGTGCACTTGGCCAAGGTCCTGCTAATAGATTACAGACTTGTTATCACACTAACCTAATAAGATAGTGTTTTTTGACAAATCCACTAGTAGAGCCTCAACTTTGCTAAGGTACCCCAAGGTGTTGTGTAAGTCATGCCTCCAACTGAAGCTAAAGCCACCAAGCCTCCCATAATAAAGATCCCATTATAAGAAAACCCATTAAGGCACAAGGCAAACATAAGATGAGTATTTCCCAATCCCATGCCCATACACAGCACATGCTTATTCAACAACACATACTGTGTATGGGCATGGGACTGGGAAATACTCATCTTATGTTTGCCTTGTGCCTTAATGGGTTTTCTTATAATGGGATCTTTATTATGGGAGGCTTGGTGGTGTCACGAGTGTCAGTGTAATGCGGTGGGTCGAAGTCAGGCGCAGGACACAGAACTCGAAGAAACGTACTTTACTGAGAAATGAGTAAAGAATACAATACAGAAATCTCTCCACACAGGGAGGAACTAACCCGCTCACAAACGACACAAGAAATGAAAACAACCACGCACAAAACACATTGGGAGCCACTGGGTTAAATAGGGAAGGCGTGATTACAATAATGGGCCACAGGTGTGTGACAATAGACAACAGGTGCAACATAGAAACATAGAACATAGATCGGCAGTAGCTAGTATTCCGGTGACGACGAACGCCGAAGCCTGCCCGAGCAAGGAGGAGGGGCAGCCTCGGCAGAATCCGTGACAGGTGGCTTTGGCTTCAGTTGGAGGCATGACTTACACAACACCTTGGGGCACCTTAGCAAAGTTTAGGCTCTACTAGTGGATTTTTCAAAAACACCTTCTTACTAAGGATGTTGTCATGTAAGGTGTAGTTTATGTTTCAGTTGATTCCCTTTATATTGCTGTTGCTCAGATGAAAGTGCACAGCTTTAGCGCAGGACCAACCATTACTGCAATTTGAGTAGTGGTAATGTGACCATGGGAGCAGGAACTCTCATAACCCTGAAGAGGAAGAGTGATGAGGGTGGGATGTGAATCAACATAAAGTATGCATACTTCACGTTTCAGACTCATTTCCTAATCCCGCCCTACTATCTTGGAGAGAGAGAAGATATGCCCCATAAAAACACATCTACACACACATACAAATACACACTCTTAGTTAACTCGGTTTCCTCTTTAGTGTTAGGATTGATCGTAAAGTCTGCCTCAGTTCCTGGGTGTCCCCCGGGACGCCATGATGGCTGTGATTGATGGCTGAGATAATAGGGTCTTTCCATTACCCAGACAGGCTCTGCACTAAGACAGACTCTAAATCAGACCAGGCTGTCAGATATGGGCAAAGAACCACTCCGCTGCACTCTCAGTAAACAACCTCAGCCCTCTGGCAAATAGTCAATGTCTTTTTGAGAGTATTTGTATTAACAGAGATGCATTGACTTATCTGCAAAAGGCCTATGTGGGTGTAGGCTTTTGCTCAAATCAAAGCAGTAACGCACCTGATTCAACCTAACAAGGTCGTAAATGAAGTTGAATCAGATGTGTATGGCTTTGGCGCGTACAGGTTGGACACCGCTTCTTTACAAGCTACTTGGACAGTAAGAATTTCCACCAATATCAGTTACTAACCCCAAATTCCTTTTCGACAGTGTTAGCCTCGTGTTAGCACTGCAGCTACAGGGATCCATCTTATAGAATCCATGTTGGATTCATGTTGAATCATGAAAGTGTGCATGGTGGTGTCATCGTTATGCCTCAGGAGATGACCTGTCTGATAATATCATGTTAATTCAGTTGGACTACATGTCTCTGTATGAAAAGGCATAATGTCAGGGCTTGAGGAGAGTGTGCTCATTTCATCTCTCTTGATTGACACTGGTGGATAATGAACTATCCCGAGATAGTTGCTAGTCCAGTTCAGGAATCAGGATGGGTCCTTTTTCACTTGTCACTCGGCACCCGTCACTGCTGTCTGTTTGCACCAGAGGAGAGAGCTAATTAACTGGAGTTTCACTGCTTCTTCAATCTTCACCATTGGGAATATGGCTTTACATAGCACATCTGACACTCAGCAAGACGTTGATGGAGGTTATTTGACATTGTAAAGGCTGCCATGAATAGTTTGCTATTATCTCCTATTGGTACTATTTTCAATGTACCACGTACAAGCTTAGATATTCAGTTGAAACAGCATAGTAAATTGATGTCACTTCCAGTAACGACTGCCATCATTTCAATATTTGTGTCCCTCAAATGTTTTACCTATCCAAAATGGCTGCCAGTTCCTCATGTATGCTACTCAGCAATGATAGCCTCTGATGAAATTGCAATGCAGTGGAAATGAACGTAGCGCTTAATTCATGACACAGCAGGAAGCCATCCTCACCTTCCTCATCATTAGAGTTCAATAACACGTGTCGTGTCGACTGTGCTAATTGGGTGTGAATGGCTCATCCTGCTAATGTGGCTACGCTAAGCACAGGGAGCATCTCTCAGAGAGATGAGAGGCTATGGCCCTGGGGTGGTGTGGTCTTTATGTGTGGTGTGAGTGATGGCTGGCCTTAGTGTTTCATAGTGTTTTAAAAGGCATCTGATAGTAATATATACTGTAATATAGTAATATAGTACTGCTCTCTCTGCCTTTCCCATAGCCTCTCTTTCACTCTATCTCTCTCTCTCTCTCTCTCTCTCTCTCTCTCTCTCTCTCTCTCTCTCTCAGTTCACTGAACAATCCTTGTCTCCTCTTAGATCTTGAAGCGTGGTTGCCATGTCAACGACCGTGACGGACTGACAGACATGACCTTGCTCCACTACAGTTGCAAAGCCGGGGCCCATGGAGTCGGTGAGACTCTCAAACCCTCAACTGATTGTTCATTTCAAATGTCTGAATCCTCAATAAAGCTTTCATAAAATAAAGTGTTTTTAGCTTAAGATTTACTGTAGTTTCCTACAAATTTTGTCCATCGTGTGACCCCGTCCAGGTGACCCTGTCGCTGCCCTCAGGCTGTCCAATCAGCTAATTTCCCTGGGGGCAGACGTGAGTCTCCGCAGCCGCTGGACCAACATGAACGCCCTGCACTACGCAGCCTACTTCGACGTGCCAGAGCTGATTCGCATTCTCCTCAAGGCCTCCAAACCCAAAGGTGAGTAGCATCAACACAACTCATGTAGTCTACCTAGCCAACTAACAATATAGTCAGTCCTCATGAGCTGTTGGAGACGAATAAACCTCCCCAAACACTCCCCAGACAACTTTCCTCACCCTGTTCGTACACTCACTCAAATACTGCACACACACACACACTCCAAAGCTCCTGCTTGGGCCTGTCTTGTCAGTTATGTCATGCTCCTCCTGTATGTCCTGTATGTTGCTGTATGTCACCTCCCTCCCCTCCCTGGACTTCCAATCAGAACTAACACTCCATTCAGCCCCTACCAGCATTGACCCAAGGCCATTTCATTAACTCCTACATTGATTTGTCATCGCTCCACCACACTGACCATTGATTTGTCATCACTCCACCACACTGACCATTGATTGCGGCCGTATTGTTATTTTCCTGTCTACGGACCACGAGACTGCAAAGAGAAGGAATTGGTAATGCTTTCAGAGACCCCTAGGAGAAGGAATTGGTAACGCTTTCAGAAACCCCTATGGGAAGAAATTGGTTACGCTTTCAGAATAAAACTAAGATAATAGCTGACTTTGGCAATACAATTCAGATTGATTTGATCTGAAGCTGGTTGTACTGTCTCTGTAGTGCTGAATTCCACCTGCAGTGACTTCCACCATGGCACAGCCCTGCACATCGCTGCCTCCAACCTGTGTCTGGGATCAGTCCAGTGTCTGCTAGAGCATGGAGCCAACCCCACTGTCAGGGTAAGAGCACTATTGACTGTCTAGACCTCTGTTTTGTATGTCTCTTTCTCATGGTAACTAACTACAGACAGAAGTGCTGAAATTGAATATGGCGTATACACTCACTGGACAGTTTATTAGGTACACCACCCCGTTCACGAAGATTGATCACTCCTACAGACAGTGAGTCTTATGGCCTGATATATATAGAAGGCGGACAGGCATCGAGTCATTCAGTTACTGTTCGATTGAATGTTAGAATGGGCAAGACGACTGACCTAAGCGACTTTGAGCGTGGTATGATCGTCGGTGCCAGGCGCGCCAGATCTAGTATCTCAGAAACAGCTGCCCTCATGGGCTTTTCACGCACGACAGTGTCTAGGGTTTACCAAGAATGGTGTGACAATCAAAAAACATCCAATCAGCAGCAGTCCTGTGGGCAAAAACAGCTTGTTGATGAGAGGTCAAAGGAGAATAGCAAGAATCGTGCAAGCTACACTCTTAGAAAAAAGTGTTCAACATGGAACCCAAAAGGGTTCTACCTGGAACCAAAAAGGGTTCTTCAAAGGGTTCTCCTATGGGGACAGCCAAAGAACCCTTTAAGGTTCTAGATAGCACCTTTTCTTCTAAGAGTGTAACAGGCGGGCAACATACAGAGAAATAACGCCGCAGTACAACAGTGGTGTGCAGAACAGCATCTCCGAATGCACAACTCGTCGATCCTTGTCATGGATAGGCTATTGCAGCAGACGACCACACCGGGTTCCACTCCTATCAGCTAAAAACAAGAAGAAGCCGCTCCAGTGGGCACGCGATCACCGACACTGGACAATTGAGGAGTGGAAAAACATAGCCTGGAACATGACAGCGAGTTCAGTTTACTTAAGTGGCCTGCGCAGTCCCCAGATGTCAACCCAATAGAGCATCTTTGGGTTGAGATGGAACGGGCTGTTCGCAGCATGAATGTACCGCCGTCCAATCTGCAGCAACTGCGTGATGTCATTGCGTCAGCATGGACCAACATCCCTGTGGAACGTTTCCGACACCTTGTGGAATGCTCAGAAGAATTCAGGCTGTTCTGGAGGCAAAAGGGGGTACGACCCGTTACTAGATAGGTGTACCTAATAGAATGGGTGTACATCTGAGGTTTCATGTCCTCTTTGATATGATAACTTTCATGGTAACTTAAAGGGGGGCTGAACTTCCTGATTTGGCCTCATTTTTCAGCTTGGTCATTAAGAAATGACTGAAGCCAAACGAGAGTTGTCTTGGGGGGGTGGTTTAATGTGTGTGTCTCTTTTGTGTGTGTTTGTATGTGGCAAGCAGACTATGGTTTGTACATTAACTCTCCCAAAACAGTACACAGTTACAGTCACTCACCCTTCTAGATAACTTGAAACAGTCTAACCAGGTCTTGTGTCTTGAAGTCGCCTAGGAAAGCTATTGCTAGCCAACTTCTTTCACCAATTAGCTTCAGCCAGCTGGTGTGCGACCATGGCAAATTAGTTTGACATTGGATAACTCTGGGGCTTGTTAGGGACCGTCAATAAATTACACAATGTAAATGGCACAATAGTTTAGTTGTCTCATTAAATTATTTCAATATTTGTATATGAATTTCTACAATTTATAGTTGGTTTGAAGTTGTTATGTCATTGAAATTTGGAGCTATTGGCATTTTAACATATTGTCCCATGTACATTGTGTAATTTACTGATGGTCCCTAACTAGCCCCATAGGGCTATCAAATGTCAAACCAAATTGACCATGGACATTTAATGAGGTCTCGTGCAGCTGTGCTCCGAATTGATGGTTACTTGGGTGCTGCCAGCTGTAGGCATGTGGGCAGGATTTAAATAAACCCAACCAAAGGAAAACTGTTACAGTACCCTTCATTCCGTGACATACAATTTTTTCCTATCATCTCGCAAATCTCAGTTTTGGATGAGACTGACTTTATGACCAAACTATCCTATTTACACTTTGTAGTAAATTTTGACACTAGAATAAATGTTTCTGACTCATATCGATGCCACATAGGCCATTTTTTGAAAATGAGAAGTTGCTTTTTAGGGGCAGTCGCTCTTTTAAAACACTGTCTCAGATAAAAACTGATTCTGTTTTATGTGGGGATGACTTTTACACAAAACAGTAAAAATATGCCAATTTATTTATCATGTCCCTTTCTCTATCTCTCTCCCTCTCTCTCTCCCTCCCTCCTCCTCTGTCTCTCTCTCTCTGACAGAATGATAAGGGCCAGGGGCCGGCCGAGGTGGTCCCTGACCCCATGGACATGACTCTGGACAAAGCGGAGGCGGCCATGGTGGCGAAGGAGCTGAAGCAGCTGCTGCTGGACTCTGTGCCCCTCAGCTGCAACCTGCCCCGCGCCACCCTGCTCAACTACGACAACATCCCTGGCAACCTCATGCTTACCTCCATCGGCCTCAAACTGGGCGACCGTGTGGTGCTGGACGACATGAAGGTGTGTCTGTGTGTGTGTGCGGTTTGTCAGAATTGGGAGGCAAAGGGTAAGAAATGGGAGCCTCAAAGATTGGAAACAGTAAATTAAAATAAATTGCTGAATTTTGTGAGCACATTTATGTGCATGAGACCATTTAAATGGCTTTCAATGATCTTTATCTTTTTTTTTTAAGTGGCCAGTATGAGGTCTCATTCATCCTGTATGGTGGAGCCCTGCTGCTTGTTGTACTGTGTGAGAAGAGAACATGTGAATTCTAGCAAACATTTATTCCCACTTGTGTTAATACATATAGCTCCCCAAAAAATCGAGCAGTGATGAAATTGACATCTCAGCTCTGCATCACCTGAAGCAGGTGGGTAGCCCTCGACCTGTGTGTCTACTTGCATAACTGAACACAGGTGTTTTCAGGTGTATTTCCATGACTGACCGCATTACTGACTGCACTAAATGACCTAGTCTCCCTTGGTGCATTAATTTGGTATTTACTATGCATCACTAACTGCAGTTCAAAATGCATTGGAAACCTATGTGTGCCTACTGTATGTGTATTTTTATGTCTGTAATGTGCAGCTGTATTGCACTTCTCACTGTGTTCAAACATACACTGCATGACCAAATGTATGTGGACACCTGCTCGTCAAACATCTCATTCCAAAATCATGGGTATTAATATGGAGTTGGTCCCCCCTTTGCTTCTATAACAGCCTCCACTCTTCTGGGAAGGCTTTCCACTAGATGCTGGAACATTGCTGCGGGGACTTACTTCCATTCAGCCACAAGAGAATTAGTGAGGTCGGGCACTGATGTTGGGCGATTAGGCCTGGCTCGCAGTCGGCGTTCCAATTCATCCCAAAGGTGTTCGATGGGGTTGAGGTCAGGGCTCTGTGCAGGCCAGTCAAGTTCTTCCACACCGATCTCGACAAACCATTTCTGTATGGACTTTCCTTTGTACACTGGGGCATTGTCATGCTGAAACAGGAAAGGGCCTTCCCCAAACTGTTGCCACAAAGTTGGAAGCACAGAATCATCTATAATGTAATTGTATGCTGTAGCGTTAAGATGTCCCTTCACTGGAACTAAGGAACCATGAAAAACAGCCCCAGACCATTATTCCTCCTCCACCAAACTATACAGTTGGCACTATGCATTGGGGCAGGTAGCATTTTCCTGGCATCCGCCAAACCCTGATTCGTCCGTCATATTGCCAGATGGTGAAGCGTGATTCATCATTCCAGAGAACGCGTTTCCACTGCTCCAGAGTCCAATGGCGTCAAGCTTTACAGTACTCCAGCCGACACTTGGCATTGCGCATGGTGTTCTTAGGCTTGTGTGCGGCTGCTCGGCCATGGAAACCCATTTCATGAAGCTCCCGACGAACAGTTATTGTGCTGACGTTGCTTCCAGAGGCAGTTTGGAACTCGGTAGTGAGTGTTACGTGCTTCAGCACTCGGCGTTCCCGTTCTGTGAGCTTGTGTGGCCTACCACTTCGCGGCTGAGCCGTTGTTGTGCCTAGATTGTTCCACTTCACAATAACAGCACTTATAGTTGACCGGGGCAGCTCTAGCAGGGCAGAAATTTGACAAACTGACTTGTTGGAAAGGTGATATCCTATGACGGTGCCACGTTGAAAGTCACTGAGCTCTTCAGTATGGCCATTCTACTGCCAATGTTTGTCTATGGAGATTGCATGGTTGTGTGCTCGATTTTATACACCTGTCAGCAACTGGTGTGGCTGAAATAGCCGAATCCACTCATTCATTTGAAGGGGTGTCCACATACTTTTGTATATATAGTGTATGTCCTACTGACCACAACATAATCACTTAAAACATGTTATTGTGTTGAGATGTGTAGACTACTCTACTAACCATAGCCTAGTATATCAGTAGTCAAGTATGACAGAAAAATAGCAGATCAGCATGCTGCCCTGGTCTAGAGAAGTCTCTGAGACTAGTGCAGCCTACCTCAGTGCTGTGGAGAAGTGTTGTTAACTATTTAATCCTGCCTGGTATCACCTTCAATAATACAATAATAAGAATAATGTGTTTTGTTCGATGAGCCCCTGTGGGAATCAATACGGTTAATTCAATTTGATAGTCAAAATCCAATGTAAACAGGAGAGGTAAATGACAGAGCTGATATTGAATCCTGGCCCTCACACAGTCTCTCCTCCACAGACAGGCACCCTGCGCTTCTGTGGGACTACGGAGTTCGCCAGTGGCCAGTGGGTAGGGGTGGAGCTGGACGAGCCAGAGGGCAAGAACGACGGAAGTGTGGGAGGGGTGCGTTACTTCATCTGCCCCCCCAAACTGGGTAACCACCTGTTATTTCACTCACATTTTGGGAATTATTACTTAAATCTATTGTTGAAATGCGCTAAGATTTCCTTTGAGAAAAGAGCAAAGAGAAGACTTTATTTCATAACTTTTGTGTACAGGTCATTTCAGAAAAACAGCTGTGGTCAATTTTATTTGAGCTTGCAGGTTTTTTCAGGGTTTTCTCTAATCACTTCTATTGTCCTGAAGGTATCTTTGCTCCAGTGTCAAAAATCGCCAAAGCTGTTGAGCAGGCCCCCTCCTCTGTCACCTCCACACCCAAGACGCCCCGCATGGACTTCTCCCGCATCACAGGAAAGAACAAGAAAGAAAAGAAGGAAATAATGGAGAGAGAGAAAGGTAAAAGAAAGGAAAGGAAAGGGTGATATCTAATCAGTTGTACAACTGAATGCCTGTCTTCCACAAAAGAGTCTCCCCATCAAGGGCCATGGCATTCATTCTCATAGGAGCACAACGAGCCATCTGTTTATTCACAGACTTTATAACACATAAATAACACATGGTTCATAGACTTTATAACACATTATAACATGTTAACGAACATTTGATTGATTTCCTCCATCAGCTCTGAGGAAGAAGTCTATGTCCATGGCCAGTCTGGACCCAGATGGGGTTAAGGTGGAACTCGGAGACCAGGTGCTGGTTGCTGGTGTGAAGCAGGGAATCATACGCTATTACGGAAAGACAGACTTTGCCCCAGGTAGGTCTGTTGTGAAATCAAGTCACTGCAACACTGGTGGTGATATTTCTAAGAAATGTTTGACAAATGCTTAGAAATGTTTAATCAAGTTTAAAGATTGATGATGTATGTGTGTCCAGGTTACTGGTTTGGTGTGGAGCTGGAGCAGCCCACGGGAAAGCATGACGGGTCTGTTTTTGGTGTCCGCTACTTCAACTGCCAGCCCAAGTACGGCGTCTTTGCACCCCCATCTCGCGTACAGAGGTAACAGAACACCTTTAACACCTGGTTCAAAAATTGACACTAAGATAAGATAACGTAACAACTTTATTGATAAGAAAGCATTTTACAGTTACCTTTCTTATCAGTCATTGTCAGACAGAGAGCTAGACAATATACAACGTCCTCTGTTGTGATTGTAAAGTTTCATTCTGACCGTCTGGTACAATACTAAGTACTGCTGTTAATGATTTCTCAGAATCTGCGGACCAAAGGACGGTCAGAGCGGCGATGGCACGATGGTGAAAAAAGTACACCAGGTGTCTAGTAAGTATCTAAGGTCAAATCCATCCAGTCATGTTAGCCAACGTGCCACACCACCCCATGTTATGATGTACCTTCTACTCCCACTTCTGCATTCTTTCCAAAGATGTTCATTGTTTATTCTAGTGAACCAGCCAAAGCGTAAATTCAACGCGGTGAGGTCACCCAAGGACATCACGTCTGAGAGTTCAATATCCAGGTACAGTCTCTTCTTTTCCTCGCTCTGTTGTCTCTGAGTCAACAAATAGCAGATTAGAAATAAGCCCCTGTTAATGAATGTGTCCAGTGACACGTATCCCTCTTCCTCTTCCTCCTGCTCATCCTCTTCCTCAGGTTGCTGTTCTGCTGCTGGTTCCCCTGGATGCTGCGTGCTGAGATGCAGTCCTAACCACACTCTCCTTCCTCTTCCTCCACTTCAAAAGATCTACTGCTCTCCTCTTAATGTCCATCTTTCATTTGTGCTTTTCTCTGGCTGTTGCTGTCAGAATTACAGTAGTGAACCACTGCCCCCCCCTCCATGATTGCAGTCAGTCCTATAGCAAAACCTAGTGCCTTGTATTTAACTAACATCCTGCATTCCGTTTGTAACACTAATAATGAGACTAAATAATTGTAACTCGAAATCTGGGACACAAACCCTACAAAAGCAACCATCTAATAGATATAATCACTTAGTTTTTGTACGTTTCTCTATTTTGGTGTTGATTGCTTGTTGTTACCCTGTCAGAAGTTGCCAAAACCCTTAGACCAGTCAGCCAACTTCTTATGCCATGGAGCTTCTACTAGGTAACCTTTCAAATGATTAAGTACATACTGATATACTTTGACTTGCTGCTGCTTCATCCTAATTTTCAGTATTTCCGAGGAGACCAAGGGCCTCATTTATCCTCAAAGTAATACATTGTCTGTTGTGCTAAAGGGATTGATCCAAAATGTGGATGTGTGAGTCAAATCGTGTTACTAATTTATTTTCACATAAACACGCCTTTTTATTGTGAAAAGATGTGACATGAACATATGGTCATGTTCTTCTAATCTCGTATGTCCAAAAGAAAACAGGGTTTAATATTATTCAGGATTCATACATCCACTATTTCTCCACTTGCACTCTGAGATTTTTCCCAAATGTGCAGTTGGAATGATGTATATAATATTGATGTGCTTGTTAATGGGCTTGTGTAAATTGTAATATGCTCACACATGGTACAAAAATGAAGTTCCTGGTCTCCGGTAGTCTACTAAATTCTTTGAAAGATCCCTGTAAAATACTTGTTACCTGTTTTAGGGAAGGTAATGCTAGCGCGTACATATGTTAATCATAATGTCACAACTTAATTGCTGAAGGACATCTTTATCTGCACAGATAGATTCTGTACCCTTGAAAGACAATTTTCTAGCAATGGTTTAACTCGTGGTAATGTAGACACCTCTATTTGTCCATAACTGGGTCAAATAAGACTTTCCTAACTTGGTTTTAGGTGTTTATTGCACTTTGAACCAGTTGGTCTCAGATCCAAGTTATGTTAACCAAAATAGCTGCTAACCCCAAAATGTAATGGCAGGTAATGTAAGGGAAAACCACTTAGGTTAATATTGTTAAAGCTGTTGTCTTTATTGTGTAGCATGAAGTAGCAATAACTTAACTTTTGCTTAACTTTAACTTAAACATAATGTTAGCAAAAAGCTTTATTTGCCCACATTTAAGTTATTTTTAATAGAAATAGGAAATCTACAAGGGTACCACTATATACTTGTTAAAGGTAAGTTTCTTGATAAACTAGTGCCCTCCTCCCCATCTCTAGGTTCCTTGTTGCACTAATAGTGTTAATCTCAGTCTAAATCTGCACAGACAGAACACCTGCTAGCTCAGTGCTACCACAGTTTACATCCCCTGTTGGCTAGCCTCTCATGCTTCTCTCTCCTTCTCTCTCAACGTTAAGCTTTGGTAAGTTTGTGAGTGTGAGCATTAGAAAAAAAATCTGACCATCTAAACTTGTGTGCGCTTAATGTCAAAATCAATGAGTATTTGCATAAAAACAGCAATATTTAACCTGTGTACCTAGCTATGTGGATATGGATAGTGTCTTTGTCTACTTAACACTATGTAAGCACACCATGAGGGTGGAGAAAAAACACCTGAACTTGCTCCTGCACTCTCTGAACACCGTTGTGAACATCCTGTGTTAACAGCACCGTGGAACAGCAAAAAATACTCATTATCAGGAAGTGTCTAAATACTCTTGCACCCTGTCGTTTTCCGAAATTGCCACTTATACAATGTGGCACTGAACAATGTGGAACTGAACGCAACAATGTGTGGTTGTTTTGATATTGCAAGTGTAAGGTTATGACTAGGTTTGTAAGAGAGCCACTGAACAACAAGGATATTATGAGGGAGTCAGCTTCAGCTTCATTTGAACTGAATTAGGGTTATTAGTAGATCCAGTTTGAGAGAAACTCATCCATTACACCTCAAATTCATGTAATAGGATACTTAAGAACCTGTGGCAATTGGAACTTTTATCTTTTTTTATTCCATTTAATTTAATGATGACTATCTCAACACGAAGTGTTGCAAACTTTGACAGGACAGCTCACTTTGTTAAAGTCCTCTGTTAGCCAAGTATGCTAAAATTATACTGTGTCAAGAAGGACTGTGAGTTTCTTTACTATTGTCAGCATTGTTTAGTGGATATGAAAATCATCCTCACCCCATACTGAAATGCTTGATAATGAGGAAGAATACTACTTATGCTGGGAAAATGTCATTAGAATTAAATATAACGTGCAACATTGTTCATACTTACTAAATGGTTAAGTTGAATAGTTGGTTGACTGGCAGATTTAATGCTCAAGTAAAGTTGTTTGAGGCAAAGATTGACCAAAATTGTGTAGTTATTGGCAGAATGTAACACTGGTAGCATAACGTGTACCATAATATGCCAGTAGATGTCACCAATGTGTCACTTTGTAATCATCTACAACTAACAACATGACAAGAATCAACATTGATGAATCCTCCTCTCTTCAAATGTTTTGTTTATTCGAGGACATTATGAAAATTGATATAATGTTATTAAGTGGTGTACTGTCATTATTTTAAAAAAACATGTTCTTCTAAAACTTGATCTCAACGATGGTTAATTTTATTCATAGACATGTCATTGCAGTTTGTTAAAAATATATTTTGATAATTTCACTAAGTGTACTTTTATTTTCCAGTTTTATAGTGTGTTGGTGTTTGTGTCCCAAAACAGGTAATGGGGGAGGGGGGCTGTAATGTTGGATTTATTATAGTGTCATGAATAATATTCATTGCATGCTCTTTATTTTCTGAAAGTTTCTTTTTCCAACGGTGTTATCTCAGCATGAAAATGTTTATAATTACAACTGACTATGAATCTAATAAAAGTTGATGTTGTTTTCTACATTTTCTGTTGCTTGCTTTTGTTCAAACAACTTCAGAGATAAATCACTCAGAGACACATATTGTAATTGCTCAAATGTGCATTTATTGCAGGTCTAAAAATTGAATTTACTTTTTAAATTAAATGCCCACCAATGAATTGCTATCTGGGGATATTTACGCATGGTGAGTAGGCCTAAAGGCCTATGAACTCAAGTGAACATAAATTAGTGTAAAGAAAGCATATGTTCTTATTATCATCAGAGCAGTCGTGATAAGCTGTTTCCCATGAACCTGCGGTTGTTGTAGACTGTCGGCCAGTCTCTCTTCGACGTAGCCAAGTCTGGGGATTTGGCCTTGGTGCCGCTCTTCTGCCTCTTTAGGCGCGCACGACGGTTTTTGAACCATACCTAGAGAAATATAAATAATTATGTCAAGTCCAGAAAATAACGTGTAATTTAGGCCTACACAGTTTCACAACCACTTTTCTAAACAACTTCAAAGTTAAAAGCAAATGTATCCTTCTCTTACCCTAACTGTTTCCTCCGCGAGGCACGCGTTCCTGGCTAGTTCTGCCCGTCCTTCCACGCCGGGGTAATCCGTTTGTTCGAACAGCTGTTCCAGTTGTTTGGTCTGGCTGTTGGTGAACACAGTGCGCATTCTGCCCCGATTTCTTTGGATTCCACCTTGGTCCAAGTAAGTGCACAGAGGCTGAGACCCTGAGATAAAAAAAACATGATTATGTAGTCGAAAGCAAGCAAAGAGAGAAGAGAAAAAAGACGGTAGGCCTGAAAAATAGGCCTAATACTTTATAACAATGTAGCACTACGGTTCAATACTTTGTGGCCTCAACATACAGTCTATGTTGTGAAATAATCAAATGTAACACTATCTCACCTCTTTCATAGTTGAAAACTCTGTTTTGAGTTGCACTAGGATACAGGTTTATATCTGCAAGATGACAATTAAATGATCCATTGCTAAGGTAGCTGCTACTATAATCAAAAGTGTGTGATATGGTCGGAACCTGCAGCATGTGGGCGGCTGTCAGATGCCTAGGCATACCATATTTCCAGTTTCCATTATGTCGATTTGAGTGTCCATGGAGGAAGATCCCAGACAAACATCCAAAATGTTGTAAAGATTCGGCTCCAGTTGGATAAGAAGGTCCCACTTCAGTGCCTAAAATGCGATCGATGCTGAAGTTTGAGATTTTGGTCGCATCCATGCTCAGAGCTAAAAGTCCCTCAAAAACAGTTAGGTCCTTGCTCAGGGCTACTTTTTGTCTCACCTCTCCAACCAAGGCCACTGTCCTCCTTCAAATGTGTAGTCTTACGATGAACCCCAGATTATATACTCCGTTGACACTTCAAAAATAAGATTAGCTGTAAACTGTAACCCGGCATTATTATGCTATTTACATTATTGTACTAAAGGAAATGCCTAATGGTGCATAATGGCTTCACCTTTTTTGAAGACATCAATCTCAAACGGTCCATGCAGGTTCATCATACAATAACATATATTTGGTTCAAAGGTGAATGACTTTGATGCCCTTGAATCAAAGTAATATAAGCAGTGATTGATTGGAATTGGTCTATTGACTGTTTAGATAGTACGGTCGAAACGGATGATACTAACCTTATGGTGCCTTATGGTGCTTCTGGGTTTAGAAGGTGGATAAACATGTCAAGCATTTATGTTAAAATGGTGGCAGACTATAATGACAGATGTGCTATCAAATTAAATCATAAACTAAGTTATTTACAGTGCATTTAGATCTCACTACATACTACAGAGACTACAGAGGAAAAAAAAGGCCTACTGTTTGTTTTACGCATAGACTTATGGGTTTTACGCAGGTTTTACGCGCTCTGGAAATAATATACAGGTGTAGGATCTTAATTTCATCTCCCTTTTGCAGGAGAACTGTCCTGCACTGCAGGAAACGTTTAACTTGTAGTGTATTTGAGGTTTAAAATTACATTTACATTTTGCAGATGCTCTTATCCAGAGCGACTTACAGTTAGTGAGTGCATACATTTTCATACTGGCCCCCCGTGGGAAACGAACCCACAACTCTGGCGTTGCAAGCACCATGCTCTACCAACTGAGCTACATGGGACTTTTATTCTAAAAGGCTTCTGAAGTTTGTAATTTCCACTTTGAAATGTCATACTTGATTTCCCCTTACGAAAATTGTACCCCAACAACGTCTATTAATTATAGTCCACATAATAATTCACAGTAGCCGAGACAAGACAGTTGCATTTGTGAGTCTTATGATCTTTCGTATATGTGGGCTACCCAGACTTCCATTTTCAACTTCGATTTTGTGAGCATTCACAGCAGCATTGTGTAGGCATAGTTATTCATAACCCAGTTATGTAAGGCCTTTGTCTGAAATATGCTGCAAATATCTTTGTAGTTTGCCCTACAGCCAATTCTGTCGAATCAAAATAATGTGCAAAAAACAATCCGATTTTGACAGAAATATGGCTGAGAGGCAAAGAAAATTCAAGGAGAGGGGGTACAGAAATGGTCAGATTAATACTGCCATTGAGAAAATCAAAAACAAATCGAGACATGATCTCTTTAAATGGAAAGTCTCGCAAAAAGAAGCATTCTTGCGTTCTAATTACCCGCTATTCAAAGTGCTCTGAACAAATTAAGGGAATCGTTCACAAACATCCGATGACAGTATAGGTAATGTGTTTTCGGACCCTCCCTTGGTCGTATTCTCGCAGGGCAGAAATCTCAGAGATCAATTGGTAAACTCTGATTTACCACCCCAAAATACCTGCATAACGTCTATTTGCGCCTCTACCCGATGGAAACTACAAGTGTAATGGCTGCGCTCAATATAATGGCACTTACAAACGTAGATCCTTCAAACACCTCCAAACAGGGAAACAGATCCCAATCAAATGTGTTATCACGTGCTCTACTAAGGCAGTTATTTATCTTAGAACTTGTCCTTGTGGTAAAAAATTATGTGGGTAAAACGAAGCGCGAATTAAAAGTACGAATCTCAGAGCATCGTAGCACAATTAGGTGCAAAAACTCGACGTACACAGTTGCGGCCCACTTTTTGGAAGTGAACCACTTGATTTCGTCCCTACGTTATATCGGCATCGAACACGTCACCCTCCCTAGGAGAGGGGTGACCTCGACATGTTAAAACGAGAGGCTGCCTGGATCTTTAATTTAAAGACCCTAGCTCCCTTCGGTCTCAACGTAGACTTTGACCTGAAGCCATTCTTGTAATTATTGTGATTTTGCTATTCATTGTAAATTTTTGAAGGCTTATGTAGCCAAATTGTATCTATGACCGTATGCTATCCATTTCTGTTTTTTATATGTTCTATTTATATCTGTAAATTAACCAGTGATATCAAGCCACAACCGGCCATGATTACAGACACTTGTGTGTGTCCTTTGAAACTATATAAACTAGTGACCCGCAGTGTTTGTCATTATACCCTGATGAAGACAGCTTGTCTGTCGAAACGTTGGTTATTAGGTTATTAAATTATTGCATCTGAGCTCCTAGAATGTGCGGCTCTCCTTTTCTTTTGCAATTATCTTTTTAACCAGCTGGTGGAGCCCTTTTCCTAAAGACAAAAAATATGTTTGTTTACTTTGATGATTAGAGGCGTAAGTAGGGCACGAGCACAATTTATTGAACAAAGCAAAAATACTTCACAACGAGACAACGAAACAATCAACGATTGATAATCGCACCCGAATCCTATAAATGAACAACGTTTGTGAAATATTTAATGCCAGAATTGTCGTGTTTGAAACCTTTTGATCCGTGGTGTGAGACATTTACATTACATTTACATTTTACATTTTAGTCATTTAGCAGACGCTCTTATCCAGAGCGACTTACAGTTAGTGAATACATATATACTTTTTTTTATACTGGCCCCCCGTGGGAATCGAACCCACAACCCTGGCGTTGCAAACGCCATGCTCTATCAACTGAGCTACATCCCTGCCGGCCATTCCCTCCCCTACCCTGGGCCAATTGTGCGCCGCCCATGAGTCTCCCGGTCGCGGCCGGCTGCGACAGAGCCTGGATTCGAACCAGGATCTCTAGTGGCACAGTTAGCACTGCGATGCAGTGCCTTAGACCACTGCGCCACTCACGAGACGGCACGTGTCACTGTTTACGCACTCCATTCCAGTCAATTACCGGAGCCAATCAGAGATGCTTTGTAAATCCCTCTGTAAATCCCCGAATATAAATTAACATTTCTTTTGAATTTTTTATATACGCTATTCATATCTGTCCAATAGACTAACATATGATCCGTTTTTTGTCCATAGAAGGCAGTGCATCCCCATAATCATGAGTGGATACTATATAGGAATATCAATAATATTTTTGATTGTTTTATTTTTATCATACTGTTCCATTAGGAGTACATTATGTATGATCATTTAGACCTTTGACCAAAGGGGGTTTTATGTTCAAAGAAAGATTTGTCTGTTAGAACTCAGTTATGACACAAGTATCCATATGATATTTAGATGGCATATGATCTGTGTAGGTTATATGTAAATCCATGTTTTAGATAAAAGAGGTGTCATCTCAGGCATGTTAGACTTGCAAATGTTGACAGGACTCGAAAGGGACTAGTGTACAGATCAATCATCCTACTCTCTGTGATCCAACATCAATGTAAAGAAACTCAAATGGACATCAATGAGGGAGATAAGAAACCACACCGTAGCTGGCTCTTTGATGTTATCGCTGTTTAAACTATATGTAACAATGTACTCTAAATGGAAGCTTATGTATACAACAACAAAACACTTGAATGAAGTGATCTGTCTCCCAGTGACAGTTTAATGTTTATTGAATGGGATTATATCGTTAACATAGTCATTTATGTGGTTATGTTGTCTTGACAATTGCAGTATCCTACGATGTTACATTTGACATACTGCCAAAGAAAAGCATATGACATCCTTGCATGTGAATCCTGACATCATTACACAAACACAGTCAGGCAGGAGAAAGCATGTCAGGCCTGTGCTACAAGGATTCATTATTACTACCTAGTACCTTAGTTTCAAGGCCCAACCTCTGACAAAATATTACTCTTCGATGTCAATGTACTTCACCTGACTTCCTCTGCCTGCTGTGAATGATTTGGACAAACATTCCCTTAACAAGACTCACGTCATCACTCAGCTTCCCTGTCTGCATGCACTGAGAGTTTGCTATTCTAGAGATTTGGGCTTTAACCCAGAAATGACCTAATTCTCATAAAGACGACCTACATGAAATAGAGAAATAAAATGTGCATATTGTACAATATGTTACCATCAGGGTCAATCTCGTTAAACGGAATAATCAAAGTACAGGGAGTCTTTTTTCCTCGATGACATGCCATGTCCTCTGCACCAATCAATCAGTCATACCATACTGTCTGTTTGCGTGGCAAATTGAGAGACATCTTTGGTCAGCATCAGCATTCCTCCCTGACAAAGAACAGCATTGACATGCTTTTTTAAATCATTGACTCCTCTTAAGATTCATTCAGCTAGGAGGTTAACCAAGGCTTCTACTTGCCCTGCTCCCGCTAAGTGTAACACTAAAATATTTACTCTTGGCTGAGATTAAGACCTGAGCTGACAACTGCAGCTTTTTCCAATGGGAGTAAGAAACTCTAAAATACGGAGTTACAGAGATATTTTTTCTCGGTGTTTACTACTGGGTTTAATTTGTGGAAATTATAGCCTCTTGGGGTTATCGAGATGATGTGACTTGTTAATCTGGGACCTTGAAAACAATCTTAATGCTAAAAGAATAGCTTACATCCTGATCACTGACAACGATGAGACAGCCTATAGGGAGGACGTCAGAGACCTGGCCGTGTGGTGCCAGGATAACAACCTCTCCCTCAACGTGACCAAGACAAAGGAGATGATTGTAGTCCCCTGTAGCTCAGTTGGTAGAGCATGGTGCTTGCAACGCCAGGGTTGTGGGTTCATTTCCCACGGGGGGGCCAGTATGAAAATGTATGCACTCACTAACTGTAAGTCGCTCTGGATAAGAGCGTCTGCTAAATGACGTAAATGTAAATTGTGTCTCACACTAGTAATAGATATTGAATGGCTCAGTAATTATAGTATATATTTTTTTTTATGTGAATATTATATGAGTATCGCGTCAAGTATGCATTGAAAAGCAGCTCAATTTGCCAGCCCACTTACATAATGATTTGGCTTATCAAAGATTCAATGTGCCTACCTACTGACTGTCTAGTGTAGTGCAGTGCAGGCTATGGGCAGTAGGAGGGAATACACATGCCCCAAATTTATAATACCCTCCACAGCCATTAGATAACATTCCAGGCTTTAAAGAACACCTATAGATGTGCTAAGTCTAACTACAGCAGTAGACAAATTCAGTCACAAAGAGAAGGCTGTGCATTACATTGGAGGGACCAATCAGCATAAACATCAACAGAATAGGACACAATTTAATGCTAGGTTAATAGGCCAGACCAGGGACAGACATTTTGCCCATTAGGTGTGGCTTTTATTAAAGGCTCAGCTGCGTCTCCTGGGAGGGCTCTCCATAAATGGAAGGGATCCGCTGTTTGAGTCTCCATCCTGCTGATGCTGCTGTGAACCCTGTCAGACCTCCTCTGCACTCGGCACGCCTCGCTAAACGACTGTCCCACCTACTCTGCCATTGACTGCCAACCTTGCTCCCACCCTATATATTGTATGCCATGTCACCCGAGACAACGCAGGCTCCACTTCCTGATACTAACTGTACACTACATATCTCAATGGAATTAATTAAGTTGGCCACAGAAGACTAGGTTTCTTCCTTGCGTCTCAAATCAGGTCGAAAAATGATTTAACGTGCACCGTCATTCTCTCTGTGGAGCTCTGATGATGAACCTCATCCCTGCACCCTTATGAAATGAAGCCTGTGGCCTCCTCACCTTTCCGCCTCAGTGGCTCGGTGCTCTTTTGTTACTCCGGAAAGGCCAATTGGAGAGCCCCCTTTCCTTTCCACTCCAAAGCGTAATTAAAACAGACAGAGAGGACAGAGAGTAAAACCACTCTGATGCATAATTACAGTGTTTTTTGTTCATAATTAGCAGAGTGGGTAATCCATTCAGACGTGCTCAGTGAGTTATCTCGCATGCCTCGCCCCCTCCCCTATCTCCCCCCTCCCCTTGTTAAAAAGAGATTTGATGTTAGCTTCGGTTGGAGAGCGGGAACATGGTAAGCATATAATCTCTCTCTCACTCACTCCCCCTGTTCCTGCTGAAGCACAAACGAAAATCGTCTGACTGAGCCCTCCTCTAAGACATGAGCTGAGAGAGTGAAGCCATCATCTCAGATACTGATGTGAAAGCCTGAATCTGTCTCTCTCTCTCTCTCTCTCTCTCTCTCTCTCTCTCTCTCTCTCTCTCTCTCTCTCTCTCTCTCTCTCTCTCTCTCTTTGTTTCACTGTAATCATCAACAAAGGGCCTCCTTGGGGAGGGGGGAGGGGAGGAGGGGCTGTCTATTAGTACAGTGTGAGTTAATCTGCTGTGCCTTCTCTAATGACACAAATACAAAAACAATTACAATGCACCCTGAATCTGTATAGATCCCATCTTATTTCACTGTCCCCTAAAACCACAGGGTCTACTCTAAACCATGGGGTTTATGAGTCACATCTTTATACTAGTCACTCCACTATTTCTGGAGGCCTGAGCCAAATAGATTTACCAAGATATTCTCTGTGTTCAAGACAACTCTCTCTTGAAAGGCTGGTCATGGCTCACATCAACACCATTATCCCAGAAACCCTAGACCCATTCCAATTTGCATACCGCCCCAACAGATCCACAGATGATGCAATCTCTATTGCACTCCACACTGCCCTTTCCCACCTGGACAAGAGGAACACCTACGTGAGAATGCTATTCATTGACTACAGCTCAGCGTGCAACACCATAGTGCCCTCAAAGCTCATCACTAAGCTAAGGATCCTGGGACTAAACACCTCCCTCTGCAACTGGATCCTGGACTTTCTGACGGGCCGCCTCCAGGTGGTAAGGGTAGGTAACAACACATCTGCCACACTGATCCTCAACACGGGGGCCCCTCAGGGGTGTGTGCTCAGTCCCCTCCTCTACTCCCTGTTCACCCATGACTGCATGGCCTGGCACGACTCCAACACCATCATTAAGTTTGCCGACGACACAACAGTGGTAGGCCTGATCACCGACAACGATGAGACAGCCTATAGGGAGGAGGTCAGAGACCTGGCCGTGTGATGCCAGGATAACAACCTCTCCCTCAACGTGACCAAGACAAAGGAGATGATTGTGGACTACAGGAAAAAAAAGAGGACTGAGCACGCCCCCATTCTCATCGACAGAGCTGTAGTGGAACAGGTTGAGAGCTTCAAGTTCCTTGGTGTCCACATCACCAACGAACTATCATGGTCCAAACACACCAAGACAGTCGTGAAGAGGGCACGACAAAGCCTATTCCCCCTCAGGAGACTGAAAAGATTTGGCATGGGTCTTCAGATCCTCAAAAAGTTATACAGCTGCACCATCGAGAGCATCCTGACTGGTTGCATCACCGCCTGGTATGGCAACTGCTTGGCCTCCGACCGCAAGGCACTACAGAGGGTAGTGCGTACGGCCCAGTACATCACTGGGGCCAAGCTTCCTGCCATCCAGGACCTCTATACCAGGCGGTGTCAGAGGAAGGCCCTCAAAATTGTCAAAGACTCCAGCCACCCTAGTCATAGACTGTTCTCTCTGCTACCGCACGGCAAGCAGTACCGGAGCGCCAAGTCTAGGTCCAAAAGGCTTCTCAACAGCTTCTACCTCCAAGCCATAAGATTCCAGAACAGCTAATCATGGCTACCCGGACTATTTGCACTGCCCCCCCACCCCATCTTTTTACGCTGCTGCTACTCGGTTACCTCCATATTACCTCAACTATCTCAACTAGCCGGTGCCCCCGCACATTGACTCTGCACCGGTACCCCCATGTACATAGCCTCCCTACTGTTATTTTATTTTACTTCTGCTCTTTTTTTCTCAACACTTTTTTGTTGTTGTTTTTATTTTACTTTTCATGAAAAATAAATGCATTGTTGGTTAAGGGCTGTAAGTAAGCATTTCACGGTAATGTCTACACCTGTTGTATTCAGCGCATGTGGCAAATAACATTTTATTTTATTTTATTTTAATTTGACTCCCGAGTGGCGCAGTGGTCTAAGGCACTGCATCGCAGTGTTAGCTGTGCCACTAGAGATCCTGGATCGAGTCCAGGCTCTGTCGCAGCCGGCCGCGACCGGGAGACCCATGGGCGGCGCACAATTGGTCCAGCGTCGTCCAAGGTAGGGGAGGGTTTGGCCGGCAGGGATGTGGGTTCGTTTTTCCCACGGGGGGCCAGTATGAAAAAAAACAACAACAAAAACAAACAAACATGTATGCATTCACTAACTGTAAGTCGCTCTGGATAAGAGCGTCTGCTAAATGACTAAAATGTAAAATGTAACTGGGGTAAAAACGATAGTATACTCATATGAGTATAAGATGACTGCAGTTTAGAATGAAAATCTTTTTATACCATCCTTATGTAACTGGCCTACAATATGCCTTCATTTGAATAATTACATATATGGGGTAGAGGAGCCATGCACACAGCCTGTATGTCACGATCGTTGGAGGAAGTGGACCAATGCGCAGCGTGATGAGTGAACTTACTTTTATTTGATTCACCACACGAAACAAAACAACAAAACGATACGTGAAGTCCTAGGTAACAGACACAAACCATACACGGAACAAGATCCCACAAAACACTGTGGAAAACAGGCTGCCTAAGTATGGGTCCCAATCAGAGACAACAAGCAACAGCTGACACTCGTTGCCTCTGATTGAGAACCACCCCGGCCAACACAGAAACACATGAGCTAGATAAAGAACCTAGAACACAAATACATAGAAACTACACACCCTGGCTCAAATAACAGAGTCCCAGAGCCAGGGCGTGACAGTACCCCAAAGGCGTGGACTGCGACCGGCGCCAAACATAAACCGACCAGGGAGGGCCATGTGGGCATTCCTCCTCGGAGGCGGTTCCGGCTCCGGGCTTGACCACCACCTCCAACAATCCCCCGTAGCGCCCCTGGTCCGGTCTGGCCCCGCTGGCTGGAGCTGGACTGGACATCGGTGGAGCGGATTGCTTAGGCTCCGATGTGGAGCAGCTGACCGGTACCTGACCAGGCACCGGTGACCCAGGCACGGGCTGTGCCGGACTGACGCACGCGCACCACAGGCTTGGTGCGGGAGCAGGAACGGGCCGGACCGGGCTGACAACGCCGCACCACAGGCTTGGTGCGGGGAGCAGGGACGGGCCGAACCGGGCTGACGAAGCACACCACAGGCTTGGTGCAGGGAGCAGGAACGGCCCGGACCAGGCTGACGATGCGCACCCCTGGCTTGGTGCGGGGAGCAGGAACGGGCCGGACCGGGCTGACGATGGGCACCACAGCCTTGGTGCGGGGAGCAGGCATGGGCCGGACCGGGCTGACGACGCGCACCCCTGGCTTGGTGCGGGGAGCAGGAACGGGCCGGACCGGGCTGGCGACGCGCACCCCTGGCTTGGTGCGGAGAGCAGGAACAGGCCGGGCCGGGCTGGCGACGCGCACCATTGGCTTGGTGCGGGGAGCAGGAACAGGCCGGGCCGGGCTGGCGACGCGCACCATTGGCTTGGTGCGGGGAGCAGGAACAGGCCGGGCCGGGCTGGCGATGCGCACCATTGGCTTGGTGCGGGGAGCAGGAACAGGCCGGGCCGGGCTGGCGACGCGCACCGTAGGCTTGGTGCGAGTGGCAGGAACAGGCCGGACCGGGCTGGCGACGCGCATCACAGGCTTGGTGCGAGGGACAGGAACAGGCCGGACCGCACTGGGAACACACACCACTGGCCTTACCCGGGGATCAGGAACGGGCCGGACCGGACTGGCAACACACCTCAGTACCTCTCGCCGTGCCTCTACATTTTCCTTCCCTCTACTCGCCAATGGCTCCCGTAACCCGGTGGCCTTCTCTCCTCGTCCACTAACTCGCCCCTTATCTGCCTCCAGCAGCCCCGTTGTCCACGGTGTGAGCCCCCCCCCTAAAAATGTATTGGGCTTGTCTCTCCCCTGTGGATATGGCCTCCATGGCTCTCGCCAGACTCTCCATCTTCTGCTCCCAAGTCCAACCTATCTCCTCCTCACGCTGCTTGACCCAGTCGAGGTGGACATCCGCTAAAGTTACCTCCGGCGTGTACTCCTGGACACGCTGCTTGGTCCAGTATTGGTGGGATCTTCTGTCACGATCGTTGGAGGAAGTGGACCAATGCGCAGCGTGATGAGTGAACATACTTTTATTTGATTCACCACACGAAACAAAACAACAAAACGAGACGTGAAGTCCTAGGTAACAGACACAAACCATACACGGAACAAGATCCCACAAAACACTGTGGAAAACAGGCTGCCTAAGTATGGGTCCCAATCAGAGACAACAAGCAACAGCTGACACTCGTTGCCTCTGATTGAGAACCACCCCGGCCAACACAGAAACACATGAGCTAGATAAAGAACCTAGAACACAAATACATAGAAACTACACACCCTGGCTCAACATAACAGAGTCCCAGAGCCAGGGCGTGGCACTGTATAATCCATGTAAACATTAGCATTTATTTCAAATGATCCAGACATCTGTCTTTGACTTTTTTTAATTACAGTCTGGAAATAACCTTTGATGAAGATAGTTGAGTTTTAAAAAATCAGTAAGGGAAACTTCAATTGAATTGTCCACTGTATTTTTCAGTTATGAAAGAATGGATAAGGCAATATTTTTGATAGATACTATTTTTATTTGGGAATTGTCAGTACGTGACACATTTAGGTAGGCGGAAGTCTAATGCAGGTGAGTAGAGCGCGAGCCTGCAAGTACTGTACGCGTTTGAGGGGTGTGGTTTCAAACTACCTGTGACAGGTCAAGTTACCCGCTACATTCAAAACACCGGTGTGCTCTTCCGATAGTGATTACATTTACAAGAGAAAGCAGATAAACTTCACAAATGACAGCCTATGGTTGATGCTTTAAACGTGCACAAAATCCCTCCGAATTTCGAATAGGTGTTTGTCATATTTAGCCAGCTGCATGAATCCTGCCTGTGAATCCAGACGAAGTTGAATCGTAAGTTACCTGTTTTGTTTCCCTGTCTCAATGCTATTGGTGATTTTGACTACAACATAGTTTAAACTTTCGAGTAGGCCTATTAAAATGTGAAATTACAACATGTTATTTCGTTCACGTTTTGTTTGTTTGGCGAGAGACAACAAAGTGTGTCATTAACAAAACATTTGAATTTCATCATCGTTATTACTAGTTCCAGGAGCATGACGGTGTTTATCTCTGGTAGTACCAATTTGTAGGCCTACAGTGCAATTTCCACGTAAATTGTTTTCAACAGGAACCGGTTACTGTCTGTCTGGCTGCTGTGCTATGTAACTACAGTATGCATTAATTATTGTTACAGGTGGATTCCCTGTCATGCCTTGAGGTTATCGCTTTTTGAGGATGTGTCATCAATAGCCTTACTGTTAGGCCTACAGCTCCTAGTGGAACCAAATACTCTTCAGCCATCTAAGTTTCACTGAAAATTGTGCTCTTTTCACAAGGTAGAGAGCACTTTTACACAACAAAATGCAGGTCACTTTTGCGGGCCAATGTATAAAGACCTTGTAATGCCAGTGAATAAACCAAGTTGGTATAGGCCAAATGGGAATGACAGTGTATCTTCACAGCCTTTTGACAGTCCTTTTTTCATCAGTGGCCAGCAATTAGATAAAATGATTCTGCTCCTTTGAGCAGTGCTTGACCTGAAGAAATTGGTGGCAGCTAATTAACTACTGAATCAGTCCGTAACATCCCTCGGACAAGTGCCAGGCCCTGGACCAGAAGGCTGACAACGGGCTGTGAAACGGTGAAACCCAACTCATGAGTTTGTGAGCAGACATGAATCAGGATATCTTGGATAACTATCTAATTTACTATTCCTGACTAGAGATAAAGGGTGTAAGCACATTAATCAGAATAAGAATCGCAGGCCTTTCTCATGTCGGTATTGATATGATTAATTATAATTATTAATTAATTTAATTATAATTATATGCCATTTAGCAGACGCTTTTATCCAAAGCGACTTAGTCATGTGTGCATACATTTTTACGTATGATACCCTCTCATCATTCAAGGTTACAAATCTCTTAATCGTAGTCACACAATGTCCTCTCTTCAGGGGCTCAGCTCCTCAAGAATAGCGTCTGACAGTAGAGGATCCCTACGAGGAGCTGAGAGGGAAAATAAACAGGAAAATGATTTCTGAACTGGATCAAGGGTCGAATTCATTTACCTGATGCTCTCCTATAAGCACAGTTCATTGTATAACAGGAACTTTTCAATGTTGTGGTTATTTTTGATTCCATCCAGACATCCGTTTTGAATGTCTGTCTATCTGTCTGTCTATGCCCCTGTTGCAGACTTCCATCGCAGGCCTCTAAATTGTTTCCCGAAAGGTTGTTTGTGTGTTTGTTGGCTTTAATTCCAGTCAATTTCCGTTGCATTCATTAGCTTGCTCTTTTAGTTATTTAGCAAAGCACATTTAATTATGTTAATTTCCCCTGATAACATCTAATAAAGGAATTGTAGAACACAAGGAACATTGCAAGCCACTGAGTCTTGAGTGAGTGAGTTCCATTCCCATGTCCTATATACTGCGTTGTGTGTGGCTGCATGATGGTCACCCTAAAGAGAGATGCGGTCACTAACGGAGGAATGTACTCTGCATTTGGACAAAGATGATCCCCACAAAGCCATTGTACTCTTCAGTGCTGGGCTTTCTTTGTGAATTATTTTTTTTCTCTCTCTCCTCTTAGCGATAGTATAGCCATGATATACAGAGCACCAGTTTCCCATGCATGATCAAGCACAACATTAGATCAAATCTCTTTAATGAGGGGTGTATCTGAAACCAAGGACAATCTGTGTAACCTAAAGTGTACTTGGCCACAATCTCTGCCTGTTCCCAGCCCAGCCTCTTGTTCCATTGTGTTCACATAATTTCTCTGTTTCCTCGTTGTCTTGTACTCATCACCTACTTTAGGTGTGGCAGTGCATTCAGAAAGTATTCAGACCCCTTGACTTTTTCCACATTTTGTTACGTTACAGCCTTATTCTAAAATTGATTCAATTGGTTTTTTTCCCCTCATCAATCTACACACAATACCCAATAATGACAAAGCAAACATTTTTTTTTTTTTTTTTGGCAAATCTATATTTCAAAACCCCCCAGGAAATATCACATTTACATAAGTATTCAGACCCTTTACTCAGTACTTGGTTGAAGCACCTTTGGCAGCGATTACAGCCTTGAGTCTTCTTGGGTATGACGCTACAAGCTTGGCACACCTGAATTTGGGGAGTTTCTCCCATTCTTCTCTGCAGATCCTCTCAAGCTCTGTCAGGTTGGATGGGGAGCGTCGCTGCACAGCTATTTTCAGGTCTCTCCAGAGATATTCGATCGGGTTCAAGTCCGGGCTCTGGCTGGGCCACTCAAGGACATTCAGAGACTTGTCCTGAAGCCACTCCTGTGGTGTCTTGGCTGTGTGCTTAGGGTCATTGTCCTGTTGGAAGGTGAACCTTTGCCCCAGTCTGAGGTCCTGAGCGCTCTAGAGCAGGTTTTCATCAATGATCTCTCTGTACTTTGCTCCGTTCATCTTTCTCTCAAGCCTGACTAGTCTCCCAGTCCCTGCTGCTGAAAAACATCCCCACAGCATGATGCTGCCTCCACCATGCTTCACCGTAAGGATGGTGCCAGGTTTCCTCTAGATGTGACGCTTGGTATTCAGGCCAAGTTCAATCTTGGTTTCATCAGATCAGAGAATCTTGTTTCTCATGGTCTGAGAGTCTTTAGGTGCGTTTTGGCAAACTCCAAGCGGGCTGGCATGTGCCTTTTACTGAGGAGTGGCTTCCGTCTGGCCACTCTACCATAAAGGCCTGATTGGTGGAGTGCTGCAGAGATGGTTGTCCTTCTGGAAGGTTCTCCCATCTCCACTGAGGAACTTTGGAGCTCTGTCAGAGTGACCATCGGGTTCTTAGTCACCTCCCTGGCCAAGGCCCTTCTCCCCCGATTGCTCAGTTTTGCCGGGCAGCCAGCTCTAGGAAGGGTCTTGGTGGTTCCAAACTTCTTCCATTTAAGAATGATGGAGGCCACTGTGTTCTTGGGGACCTTGAATGCTGCAGAAATGTTTTGGTACCCTTCCCCAGATCTGTGCCTCGACATAATCCTGTCTCGGAGCTCTACGGAAAATTCCTTCGACCTCATGGCTTGGTTTTTGCTCTGACATGCACTGTCAACTGTGGGGCCTTGTATAGACAGGTGTGTGCCTTTCCAAATCATGTCCAATCAATTGAATTTATCACAGGTGGACTCCAATCAAGTTGTAGAAACATCTCAAGGATGATCAATGGAAACCGGATGCACCTGAGCTCAATTTTGAGTCTCATAGCAAAGGGTTTGAATACTAAATAAGGTATTTTGTATTTATTTTTATACATTTGCAAAAATGTCAACCTGTTTTTGCTTTGTCATTATGGTGTGTTGTGTGTAGATTGATGAGGATTTTTACTTATTTAATCCGTTTTAGAATAAGGCTGTAATGTAACAACATGTGGAAAAAGTCAAGGGGTCTGAATACTTTCCAAATGCACTGTATACACTACAGACACTTGAAATCTACAGACAGAGGTATTGCTGTTGGAAAAATGGGATCTGATTTCACCAACGTAGCATTGTATTGCTTCCAAACACACCTTTTTAGTAAATATTAGTAGGGAAGGCTCGGTAGCTCAGTAATTCTAGCAGCCTATGAAATATGAGATAGCTTTTGTAGTGTATTTGATGTTTAACCACAATTTAATTCGAGTGCAGTAGTGGTACAAACTAATATTTGTATTTTCAGTCACTGAGGGCATTGTCCCATGGACTTGCAGCATACATCTAGCCCGAGTGTTGTTCCCCTCCCCCCAGTCTCGATACTACAGTACGCAACTTACTCGCTCTATCACCGTTTCTCCTATCTGTCCCTCTCGGTCTTTCAATCTTTCTCTTCTCTCTCACTTATTCTGCTTCGCCCTCATTTCTTCTCTGTAATTTCTTTCTCATTCAATATAGGCAGAGACTAGTGATGGTGAAAGAAAGTTTCCATCGAGGGTCACCAGATCTCTCCCACCCCGGACCTGCTCCGTTTCTCTCCCACCACTGACAGTGTTAAGTGTTCTGATCTTGGATCAGTTCAAGGGTGACGGATGGTGAGTTTCTCTCCCTGGCTGCCTCTCTCTGTGCAGATAGTGGGATAGATCAGGTGTCCCAGGCCTGTCTTCCGCACTCCATCCGGACAGCAGAAAGGCACATTTGTTCACTTTGTGAGTCTTTTGTGCTCCCGAGACAATGGCCTCAGTCTCTGGGCCATGGGGGTGAGGGGAGAGAGTTTGAGGGGGATGGGTAGGGAGCAGCAGAAGCCTTGAAGCCGTGCTCCATTTTCTCTGCTCCTCGCAGGCTGTCCTACCAACCTTTCACCGGAAACACAGATGTCCCCCACGGCTGTTGCTCCTCACTCTGCCCGCCTTATGGCACAGAAGGGAGTGGGCGGGCACGCTGCAAAACATAGACTGGCATTGTGAACGTGTCAATAGGCATGCTAAATGTTGGGATGAGAATAGATCTAGGTGTTTTGTAAAGCTATGGTGACGTGCACAGTTGTCACTTTTCACAAATAGTATGTAATGTTTCCAATGGTTCTATGTGCTTGCTATTTGTTTCGTTTTGCATACTGTGCCTAGTCCTTTCGATTGGACTGCATTCGCCCTCAGAGTTGTTGACATCCTGAACTAGTTGGCATGGAATATAAAGTACTGAAGTCAAAGTTGAGTTTTGTTGAGTAAGACTAACTACGTGGTCACTGGAGGTGCTGTAGAGTCCATCTAATACAATCCAGGCAGATAAATGTGATTCATGCTGTGGTGTGGTGCCTCGGTCTGTTCAGCCCTGAGCCTCTGCTCCAGGCATTGGACCTGCATACCAATAACTGTGTTTTTTTTTCTCACCATCAGACGAGGAGGAGAGGAGCTGCCTGCACACACCCAGACAAAGAATGACCTGACCCAGCTACCTATAAACTTTTAGTGTCCACCGCAAATCAGACTGCTAAAGGGATGCAATTGCCAATTATTGTCCCCGGACACGGTCCCACTAGGAGCATGTAGCCAGCAGTATGTGAGCTGAAGGTTGAGTCAATGTTAGGCAAATGACAGTTAATACGTTGTGTCAAGGACTGAATAGCAGACTGACTCCACAGGTTAATTATCCTCTTTTCCCTGGTATTGTCCCCACTTCCCGCTCCCAGCCTGTCCATCAGGTAATCCAGGATGCTACCGGTGTCAGCTGATGAAGCGTCCATCAAGGCAAGGAAATGTCAGCGGCCAATCACACTTTAATGGCTGTCATTATTTTTAATTTGTTTCGCACAGCAGCAGGGCTCGTCTGGGCCGTAATTGGCTGATGACGTCAGCAGCTCACCTTTTGTCTGAGCCGGAGAGTTTTTGTTTTTTCTTCCATAGCAGACAGCAGTTTCACTGTTTGGGTTCATTCATCTCCGTCTCACTTATTCAAATGCAGGTATTGTTATGGAAAACGACCAAGATGCACCTGCTTTGCTACTCTCCACCCCTACCCCGACAGTAAAAGGATGCATGCACATTGTGGGCGTAAGCTGGCATTAGTTTACTTCTCATATCCCTATTCATGTATTCATGGGCAAGTAGTTACTCTAATCTGTGCTGAAATGGTGACATGACATTCAGTCTCTTTGGACTGTACTATACTATAAACACTGATGGCTTTTGCCATACTGTAAAGAGGAAGGTTTATCAGAGTAAATGTACTGTCATTGAGAAGTAGCCTATTGGGCAGTATCATCACCTGCAGCCAGGGAAGGCCCCTGTGCTTTGTGCTGTCTAGAGGGGGACTGAACCCCCCCCACACACACACACACACACACACACCACAACACTGGAGACTTTTATTAACCTCTCACCCATAGATCTGGAGCCTCGTTGCCACCCAGCCCTCTCTCTCCCTCCCAGCCTGCAGAAATGACATGAGTGCCCTTTAGAAGCTGTGACATCTGCGGGTTCCATTGTTCTCCAGAATGGAGCTCCACTAACAGGTACAAAAGTAATAAAACTGCTTTTGATTTTGAACTCCATCGCCTCGAAGCCTAATCCAGTGACCCCCCACACCCTGTTGTGATGGAGCATTCAGCGACCCGCTTATGAATGTTGAGATGTGACAGACTGACGTTGCTCTCTCATGAGTAGAAAGAAAAGGATGTTTCATGGTGTTCATTCATATTAAACCAATGGCTGGCTGCCAGCCATTTTATAATCCCTGCATTCTCTTCTATCTGAAGATGAAGAGGAGAAGATGACCTTTGATAAATCTGTGTCTTGTTTGTAGTGTTATTCCCTGTCTCACTCTGGATGCTTAGTCTAAGGGCAGAGGTCAATCTCAGGCCAGTCGGTGCTGCAGCAGTCAGTCTGCTGTGCTGGATTATCAAGTGTGACATTAGCCCGGAGGGGTTCGTTGACTTGCCGATGATTAACAATAGGCCCCCGGTAGCAGAGTAGCCGACCTTCCATGGCGCATTCAGCAGGTAAGGAACCGGGGGAAATCTATTTGGCATTTTCTTCTGCCAGGGCCACAGTGGTGCCCTCATAACTCTTCTGGGCACAATTATGAAGAAGTGATTTATCGACCTCCAAGGCTGAGGGAATTCTTAAAGAGCCTACGGGCTACTTCCACTGTCTGGATTTGTATTTAACTCTGCATAAAAATAACTGGCATGGAAAAGAACACCCCTGTCTTAACTTCTTGTGAAGTATTGAGTCTCTAGGGCATCTCAATCAAGTTGTTTATGGGACTTTTGATTGACAACACTAGTAATGTGAACAGATTGGGTTGGCATAACACCATGGTAACCATGTGAACCTCGTGTTCCCTGTTTGCTGTCGCCGTGAGATAAGCACTAATTACTTTGGGGTGATAAAATCATCCCCTTCCATTTGTATTGATGTGGTCCATAACGGTATCACACATGATGATAGTAGTTATCAGACTCCACCGACAGCCTGGCCTCACACCTGCCCTGCATAAAGTTTTTCCCGGCAGTCGCTAAGACCTATGGGCTTCAGTTTAGTCATTAGAGTTGTGGGCATGTCACTCTCTGAGAGGTTCGCTCAAATGGAAAGTATCTCACAGCTTTGTGCCACACAAATAAACCAACCGAGAACCACGTAAGAAGTTTGCCAAGAGTTCAAACTTGCATTGACTAAAGAACTTCTGCAATCCTGAATGTTCCTCAGGAAGATATGAAAGGAATACAAAGTATAGACAGTTGGGTCGATGGACTCTCACAGGTGGGATTGTAGATTGCCAGTGATGTGTATTGGAAACATCCTCCACACTGTTCTACTTCCCCTGGAAGGAGCTGTCATTCCTTTCACATATCGACATGCCTTCCGCCCTGAAGCATGGCAACATGGAATTACTTTTAAATTAATGACAATGAGAAGATTGCATCAAAAAGTATCCTCAGGAGATAATGAATGCAAAACATCTCTCTAAATCAGTGGTATTCAAACTTTTTTAGCGGGGACTGAAATCTATACATTTACATTTTTACATCAACAAATAACCTTCAATTCATGACATCAAAATGGAAAGAAACCAATAAATACAAGTATTATCTTTCTCAAAATCATTTGTATATTGTCCCATACAATAATCTGTACTCAAGTTTTTGTTTAGTTTTTGGCGATCCCAATGTTCCCCCGCGACCATACTAGGGGTCACGACCCCGACTTTCAATACCACTGCTCTAAATGGTATTTAGATAAGCATTAGTCTTGTTGCTGATCTTTTCAGTTTATAATTCACTATCAAAGATCTGATCGCCTCAGAAACCTGCACCCACTCTGAAACGTTATCTGACAGGCTGCTGCCCAGTGTGCTGTCAATCACTAAATAAGTGCGAGAAAGAGAGAAACTATTGAACTTTACTATACTGTAGAGATGACAGACAAACAACCAGGATTAAACAGACAGGGCCTACATGAGTGCATGTTTCAGACTGGTTTAATTACACACCCTCAGCTTTTGTTGTATGATTTTCTAAAGGCAGGCAGTAATGGATAGTGTCAACATCGATGGGACCGAAAGACTACTCCCTACTGTTTTAATTTCCTATTCAACAGTCCGTAATGTGAAAACGTCCTCTGTTTTCAGCTCCTAACCCCCTTTAGAATGGTCTGAAGTGTGGAACCATAATTCATAAGAGGGATTGCTACTACAAAACGATTAGATGGCCCAGAAAATAACCGCTTGGCCATTCGGGTAGTTGCCTCACTTTGGGAGAGGCATTCAGCTACGCGCCATCTGCGCTGTCTCACTCAATTCTTGGGCAGTCATTCAGAACTCTATTTGTAATTACTTATATGAATAACCCATCAGGGTGAACTGAGGTGCTCACCCAACACTGAGTGTACTCAAAGACATCCCACCCTTGATGATAGTTTTTTCAAAGATGGCACCTTTACTGAGCTCATTGAAAGCATGTAGGTTCCATCTGATAACATATTATAGGCATTGTTACATGTTACTGTGAAAAATGCTTCCAAATGAATTGCATTGAGTATATGTGTTATAATTGTCACCTCATTTCAGATTGTTGTAATGCAGTGACACTTTCCCACCCCAAACAGTTGGAGCCACCCAGGTGACAGGTGGAGCCCAAGATGCCTGTGGAGGTGCCACTCCCAGCCGGTAGTCATGGACACTGTTGTCCCTGCACCACAGGAAGTGACATAATGTCGATGAATGTCGAGTCGTTACCCAGTCTGTGAACAACCCCTTGGGATTGGACCTGACCCTAGAGCACACTGAGCCCTGACTTTCTGAGTTCCACTTTCTGCCTCTACTAGAGATCAGTGAGGAGCCCCAAGACTGTCTGCCACTGGGAACCTGCTTGATCCAAGATGGAAGCCCGTCTCTGGATGGATGTGTCCAGTGAGTGTGTATCTGTAAAGCCCCTTTCCCAACTCCTCAACACATTTGTTTTCTCTTCTGACACCAATGGGGTTTTCTCAAGTGTATTTGCTGATTGAAGGATTAAGACCTAATTAACATGGACAGTTAATTAATGGATAGTAGATTATATTGATAAACAGCAGATACTGCAGTCTCTCCTAGCAGTGAACCATACTACCCTAATTGATGTGCTTTTCCATTTACCAGTCTGGCCTTTGTTTGTTTGTGTATCTCGCAAAGGTTGGAAAGAAAATGGGTGCTATGGCATGAGTTCATGAAGGAGTACTCCTCTCTCTGCAACTGGCTCCGATTGGCTGAGAAGTCTGCCGACGCCCCCAGATCTGCCCATGTGCTCTTTGTCACTGCCAAGGAGGAGCTCAAGAAGTTTGAGGTAAAAGAGATCAGACCATCTAATGGCCATCTAAAGCCCCATGTTGGTGTTTATGTCCTCAGTCATTGTTATTACAGATTTAATAGAGATGTTATTACAGAACTGTTTTGTTCACCTGTATAATAGAAGAACAAGTATCTCTCCGTTGTTCTATCTAAACCCCCAGTTTTTGTACCAACTGAGCTACACGGGCCATGCGGTCAAGCCTGGGAGGCATGGCCAGGGACTGTGGTCAGCGCTGGGACCGCCTACATGGAACCATTGAGAGTGTCTGGCACAGACTCAAGGTAAGAGACACAAGATACCCCCCTCCTCCATACAGATGACTAAGGCAGTGTACATTTCTTTTTTTGAGCTACATCTAACTTCTCCCAAATGTATTCAGATGCCAGCATTGCTCGGAGGACTAGACTATTATTCTGTATCTATATCGCTATACCTCCACCTCTCTTGGCCTACCATTTTTTATTTTCTCCGCTCCCCCTCTCTCTCTACCCTGTCTCCTCCTGCCCCTCCCCTAGCACTGTGTGTCCCAGCGGGAGGAGTTTGAGGGCCAGAGGGAGGAGATGGCTGTGTGGCTTGCTGACATGGACCTTAGGCTGACCGAGGTGGAACACCTCTCTGGAAGGGACACCTGTGACAAGATGCGGGAGCTGCAGGTAACGGACCTGGCCTAGGACTGTACTGGACAGGACTGACCATCCAAGTAATCTGACCACGCAATCAGTGGTCCTCACTTGTTCCTAACATCATTTTGCATCTACTTTACCTGTTAATTTATATGTAATTCCCATTAACTGTCCCTGACTTGCCTGACATGCTTCTACCTGATTCCAGTACCCATTCTTATGGCCCTTCCCCTAGTAAATGTCTCCTCCCTGAATGACTGTGGTGTGTGTGTGGCCTCAGAGCTTCCAGGAGGCAGTGGGGGAGCATGCGGGGCATCTGAACGGTCTCCTGGAGAGGCGCTGATCCAGAAGAGCGAGCCAGACGACGCCCAAGACATTGAGGCGGGGCTGCAGGAGCTGCTGCTTGACTGTGCCCATGTATTTGAGGGAGTGGGCCGTCTGCACACAAGCCTGCTCAGCATGAGACTGGTAGGCTCCGCTTAACCTGTATCTTTAACTGCACCAGCCACTCTAAGGCCCTGCATTTCTGCACAATTTCTTCACTCTTCTTCTAAGCTTCTGTCCACTGTTCTGAAAGGCCTAAATGGGTTAAAGGAAGCTAGTGAAGGAAGGAGAGGGGATTTTGGATTGTGGAATATGCCCATTTCTCTTTTGGCTCTGATCAGCTGTTCCAGGCCAAACTGAGAACAACTCTACCATTAGTGTGTTTATAGCATCCTGTAGTCCTTCTCTTCCATTGATACCTCCTCCTTTCCTCCCTATCTGCCAGGTGTTTGATGATGACTGTGTACTGACTCAAGCCTCTGACTCCGGCTGTCCGTCTGAGATCCTGTTGGAGCAGGATGGTGTTTTTGAGAAGCGCCCCAGACCAACAGAACCCCCCCAACCCGTCTCCCATGACGACGTTGACTTGTCATATTTCAGCGCCAACACAGGTAGGCAATGAAATAATTTACTATGGATTAAAAGAAAGGTTAATGACGCTGATGGAATAATCCACTTGTTCAACGATTGTGATGCCATGAGAACATTTTAAATGATTAACACTGTCATTGTTTTCGATGTGTGTCGGTGAGGCTTGGCACCAGATTTGAGGTGTGCTTGTGTCATTCAAACAGATCGAGAAAAGCCATTGGCCAGAGATGGTGTGAAGAGGCGGAGTTACCTCAGCTCCATAGGCTCTCAGTCTGATATAAATAACAGAGCAGCAGAGGAAATGGTGAGTAGACCGAGCTCCTCCTACTGATCTGTATTCTGGCGCTTCGCTCGGCCACTGTTCCCCTTCTCAGAGGCACAGGCAGGTCAACATGTGTTTGCTATATTATCAGGAATGTAAACTTGTGGTCAACCGGCAAAGGAATTTGAATAATGCATTGAATAGTGTATACTGAAGTATGTGCATGCGCTTGTCAGAGTGAAACAAATGATCCATTGAAATTATGTTGAGGCACAATGTTGTTCTTCAATTTGATTAACAAGGAGTTATTGTGTATGTGTGTGTGAGAGGGGTGGAGAATGTGTGTGTGTGAGAGGGGTGGAGAATGTGCGTGTGAGAAAAAGCAATCTTAGCTCTCTGTTTCTAGGTAAGCCTAAAGCCAATACTTCCATTTATCATCGGTGTTAGTAGAGAGAAGTTTTGTTTTGCTGGTGTGACTAATATCATACTGATTGTGTTGCACTGCTGTTGAACTCCAAACCAAAACCCATTGGAATTAATAGTGAAAGATACAGTAGTGTAGGACTGATTTAGCATCTGATTAAGCCAGCAATATAAAGACATTAAAGCTTCCTCAGGGTTTTTGCATATTAAAACAGAAAATCTCAATGAAATGTGTTAGTTCATTCCTGGTAAAATTACACAATCTATCCTCTCTTGTGGCTGGTGTTTCCAAAGGCCGGAGAGGAGGTTTGAGTATGCAGGCCCAGAGGTGTTCTCACCTCCCACGACACAGTGTCAGAGATGGCAAACCTCTACTCTCTAGCCACTGGACGACCTACACGCCCGATGGACCCTCCCTGGAGCCTGTGACCTTTGACCCTGCTCGCATTAGCGCCTGGCTGGGACAGACGCACGGACACACCGTCCCCTCGGTCCAACAGCACAGAGCCTGCTCCAAGGCTGTCCAGACCGACAGTACACGGAAGGTACACCTTAAACCCAGTAAAACTCCTCTGCCTTTTAACAGACTGATCTAGTGTCCCCTCTGACCCATAATATCTCTTCCAAATTAGAATTCATCATCGTCTCAGTTAATTGGTGAAAACACTGTCTTAGACAGAAACCCTCTGATCCTTTGAGGACATTCGACTTGGCCCACACCCAAAAAAGAACAGCCGCTGCAGTCTGTAACGAGTAAAGTTGGAGGAATGAGCTGCTAGCAACAGTAGCCTTCATTGAACAGCATACTGCATCACATGAGCATGTGTAGGTTTCTGGAACGGCAGAGAAATGTGCCCTGGAGCCTCCACAAGACTCCTGACCTTCCGCACTGATTAGGTTCCGCACTGACTGGCTTGTGTTCCTCTTTAGTACTATTGGTCCAGAGAGGAGCATGTACTATAGAGTGAGACATACACACAACAGTGTTTGGTTCTATGCAGACCTGTTTCGTGGAAAAGGCTCACTTTTACTGTGAAAAGCTCATGCAAAAATGCATTGAGAATTTACCGCAAGTGGCATCACGAAAAAGTAAATATTCATAGAATCATGTGAATCGACAACACTCAGTGTTTTGTGTTATTGCATGCAGCTTTAAATTAATTTCCCCCTATTTTGGGTGTGTCACATCGACTACAAAGTGTCTATTTTATAGCTTGTCTCGCTCATAAACAAATCAATAAAATGGTGATTTATAAATGCATCGGAGTAGCAGAGGCTACGTTTTATGTGTCACCAAAACAGAAACAGCTGAGGAACATTTACCCTTCTGTTTTTTGGGGGAGGGTGCTTTTTTCTTCTTAATTAAGCTGTCTGAAGCCCAGCCTGACTAAAGTATCCTGTTCGCCAGAGGGGGACACGTCCATAAGAAAGTGAATCGCTGTGCTGATGGAAAGCCTGATTTCACTGCAAAGCTTCAAACCTTGCAGAGGAACCATTTCCATTTCAAAGGGTCTCTTTGAATTTCTCCGTGCTCGAGGCTTAATTGGCAGCTTTACAGAGACGGCAGAGAGCCCTGGCGTTAACTGGCTTTTTAATGTCTGTCGTAATTGCAGGCAAGCGCATAAAGACAAGACATACCATAGGCCACGAGTGCTCGTCAAAACCCAGTGAGGGGATGGAGAGAGAGGGGCGGACGAGGGGCTGATGGGATGGTCCCATGAGAGAGGGGGTGTGTGTGGTCTGTCTCTGTCCGTGTGTGTGTGTGTGTGGCAACCTCATTGGACCGCATCTATAAGTCTCTTTTGATTTACAATTGGCCTTTGTTGCATAGAGACACTGTCATGTAGAATGAGTCCAACCTGTGACGTAACCCAAACTGCTTTGTGTATGTGTGACAGTGTGCTGGTCGCTCTGAGGGAAGCCACAGTCTCTGGGACATCCCCGTTCAGACACACCCCCAGGAGCTGTGTTTGGCCCCCTGCTCCTCACAGTCATGTGACCTTCAGCTCAAGTCTGATAGGATGGCTTGTAGATTTCAATTAAACGCACAGGTAACAGTATCACATTATTTATCATTGCCATAACTGTTAATGGCAGCTTGTAAGATCAAGTTTATTCATCTGTTGTGTCTTCAAAACATACAACAATGTACTGAAGATGACAGGTTGTATGCAGATCACAGATCATACTAGAAGTAAAAGTGTTTGCCAGCTGCCTTGTAAAAAGTTGAATAGGCCTAAAGAGCAGAGGCCAATATGAATGCATCCTCTGTCGGGTTGGCTGTGTGTGTTTGTACACAATCCCTCTCTCTGTTGATTCCTCTTTCTCTGCCAGTCTCCAGAGGAAGAGCCGCGTTGCAATGCCTCATGGGAGGTGGTCCATAGTGAGCAACGGTGAGTAAAGTCTTATTCACGTGGAAACTATGGCTGCCTTTAAACAGGCAGACCAATGCTGATCTTTTGACCAATTATTTGTATTTTTAACCAATCAGATCTTTTGCCAATAATTGGGCAAAATATGAGAATTGGTCTGCCTGTGTAAACGCAGCCTATATGTTTTAATATTCAATGCTTTGGTTCAATTTATACATTTACATTTTAGTCATTTAGCAGACGCTCTTATCCAGAACGACTTACAGTTAGTGAGTGCATACATTTTATTTTTTACTGTACTATCATAGTTTTTACTTATTATACATCGATACGCTTAACTTGCATAACGACAACACCGCAAATACCTGTCGTGACATTTCACATTTGATATTCCAATCAATACCAATTAGACGGTGATAGCAAATAACACTCCATGTGATATATTGAAATTAAAAACAGCACACACTCCCAGTCCCCAAGGTCAATAACAACCCCTGACTTAAATAATGCTGAGACTTTGTAATTCTACCACGCTCCTTCTATCCATTTCTAAGCTCCTCCTGTAGTCCAAATGAGTGCCCTAACAGACAAACCCAGTGCAGCTCGTGGCCCCCTGGTGGCCGTGTGGGTACTAGCGACTCTGAGGAGCCCAGTGTTCCTGGTTGTCCTGCTGGCTGTGTTCCTAGCCCTGCTGGTCTGGCCCACAACACTCCTCATGGAACCAGAGTGCCACCGCTCCAACTCCCTGGCCCGCTCCTTCCAACTGGCCCTGCGCTACGTCAACGGGCCCCCGCCAACCTGAGGGACAAAAGTGTCCCAGAAGGACATCAGAGGTGGCACAACACAGCCCTGATGAGCTCGGAACACACCTGATTTAGGGGGGACAGTCCCAGAATTCCCTTTGCATTTCAAATCTTGCGGAAGGCATTAACAAGGAGCCCGTATGAAAAAAGGGAGAAATTAAGAACTATTGGGCCCAATCAAAATGTGGGCTTGGTATTTATTATCTGAATCCCTCCACCAGCCTGCTGGCAGAAGTGGCTCATGACTTAATAGGCCTAATTTATAACAATCTCTAATGGCATTCATAATGTATCTTACTATGCCATGGTAGCACTTTTGTTGATTGGTTTGTCATGATGGTTTTGTAACTTATTTATGTGGTGATTTATAATCTATATATGGAAGACTTAATAACGGCAAATGCTTTGAGCATTTCTCTTTGGGCATTTGATGAGACAAAGAGTACAAATGATCTGTGTATTCATATTTATTATGTCAAAGCTAAAGAGTGCTTTTGATTTATCCTGCACTCTATTGCGAGAGCTTGGGACTGTAAGGTTCTATCTGCATTTCTGTCCAAATTGAGTTATTGATATAGCCTTGTTCTGTTCAATGTTCTCTACCTATATAGTACTCTAAATACCCCAATTCATGTTGTTAAGTTCAAAAGAATACAAGATAAACATTGCTGACACCATTCAAAACAATGAGGGTTCAGAACGTTAAAGCCAATTATCTCAGAATGATCTTTTTGCAGATAGATCGTTATTGTCCCAAGCTCCCAATTTCACATGGGGTTTCTGCAAATGAATGATACTGAATGCACGAGTTCGGATTTACTAGGGAGACTTGCGGAAATACCCCATGTGTAAGTCATTTGTAGGTCAATGGGATAGGTGACCTGGCTAAAGCACTTAGAAGTCATTTTGTACTGCTGCTGTGTGTGTGTGATCTTGTTTGCATGTGTGAGGGTTGTTAGTGTATATACTCAATGAATCTATTTTACATCTGCTGCGATGCCAAAGGGGTCCAGCTGGAAAACAATCAGCCAAAAGCCAATGCATCTGAGGCCAGTGAAGACACAGTGGAAGCCTCTAAACAGACTGTATGGAATATGGAATAGTTTATGGTCAATGCTTATATTTTGACACAGTGGATGGAATCCTGGATTTCATCTATACAACATCACAAATGTAATGTCAATGTGATGTGTGTGATAGGAGTCAGGCACAGGAGAGTAATACGCATCCAAAGAGTTTATTCCGTCGATAAACAGTTGCGCAAACATGCAACAATAACACTCAGGCACTGGGGAAAATACTACCCTGGCAACAACAAGGTAAGGGTAGCTCAACCAAGCTACACACAACAAACAATCACCCACACAGACAAGGAAGCAGAGGGAACACTTATACAATGACTAATTGGGGATAAGGACCAGGTGTGTGTGATTAATTAGACAAGACATGTGGAGTGATGATAAATGGATCGGCAGCAACTAGTAAGCCGGTGACGACGAACGCCGAAACCTGCCCGAACAAGGAGGGGAGGCAGCCTTGGTGGAAGTCGTGACAGTCAAAGTCTGAGAAGTGAATGAAAAAAAATATTCTACTCCATAATATTATGAATGGAATATGTCTGCCTTATGCTTGCAGTTGTGTGTGTGTGTGTGTGTGGGGGGGGGGGAGTGTTTGCACAGAGTTTTGGTTCTTGTCCGGCAGTGTGTATCAGTGTGGAAATATTGCGAAGCGTAACAAATCAGATGCCTCAGCTTCTTGCATTAATGGATGATTTTTAATCTTCCCCTTTTATACAGTAGAGAGGATGTCTGTTTTTTATGTGGCGTTCCAGAGCTGTACATGCATCATGAAATAAAAGAACAGTGTGAGAACAGAGGTATTTTTCTTGTGTGTGGAATGGTATGTCGTGTGATACTGATTTCACCATAGCACAATGGCCTGTAAGTATCTGGGCTAGTGGGTGAACTGAAAGGGGGTTTTGTACTGGCGCATGCAAAAAATGCACCGAAGAATGTTTCAAATTCAATTAGTACGCAAATAATTTAATGTTGGAAGAATTTGCAGATGGCCTTTCAACACCATGGCTTGCCAGTGAACTTGGATTCTGATGCATAGGGTCAGGGATTCAGGATGGCTAAAGAGGAGACCATAGTCTGATAGGCCTTGACTAACAGGGCCACTCAGTTCACCCATGCTAATGCAGCAAATTGTAGTGTATTCAATCTATGCTGTTTGGTTGTTTGTCCTGTTTTCGCAATGACTTACAGAGGGGGAGTAGATATAGAGCAAATTTCTTGTTTGTGTGTGTTTGGCACAACTGTTAACAATACATTTTGGGACCTGCGTAGAGACAGGGGCACGGTGACTAGATTGGACTCTGGACATTGATATACTGCCTGGTATCTGGTGCCACCGGCCAAATGACTGTAAAAACAGAATAAATAAATGCTGCTATTTTCCCTTGAAGGACAAGCATTGCGGGCCCAGGGGAGAAACGGGTGTCTGCTCAGGCAGCTGAGTAAATGAGACTTGTCCCCCGAGACATTCTGAGTAAACAGACCTTTCCAGCTGAGGCACTGACACGCTGATGTGCATACTGTAAGAACCAGTGTGAAGAATGTCTGCTTTTTTCTCCTGTATTCTGGATTTATGCCAGAATCCTCCTCTAAATGTACAGTACTGGCCAATGTTTTTAGGCAAATCTAGTAAAAGCTGAGATGAAAGGAACTGTTTTTTTTTGTCTGTGTGCGGATATGGTTCTCTGCAGCAAAGTGATTTGTTTTGCAATATTCCTGCTAGAGCACCACCAGTTCATTTCACAGCCTCTGAGCCAATAAAATGGTGTGGTATGAACTAGCCTGACTCACATTAATTACCATCGCTAACTGAGCTCAGGAGGACTGCTATGATCAGGCTGACTATCAAGGTTTGGTCTCCAGAAGGAGCAACCGATCTTGCAGAAAGAGAGAGTGCGTTGATACAGACAGTACTATGAGTCTCTGCGCTCAAAAGGGGCCTTGCCTGAAGTTTACCCACTATAAATCACATATAGCATCACCAAACACTTTAAAGATTGTTTTTATCGGAAGTCATATCCTACTTCAACTTAAGAGAAGCAAAAAATATGTCTGTTATTGTGAAGCCAATCTCTTACTGCTCTGTTGAACAAGGTAGCCAAAATTCCAACAGAGCTCTAACAAGGAGGCGTTGTTAGCACTGTAAATAAGAAAAACAAGTTAATTGAATCACAACACAAACCAAACCACAGAAGCCCCTGTGCTTCCTGATTGTAATCCATTACTTTACTCCATACCTTGCCTTGAATTGTATGGATGATAAATTATCAGCTATAAAAGTATCATATAACTTTCTCATATCACATATTTAATATTTGCGTATTTGTCATATACATTTACATGTACACTTTTTATAGTATTAATCCAGAAAATCTCCCTAAGTATCAGGACTGTGACCTGATATGGAGGGTAGTGAGAGAGTGTTGTCATGCCGATGTCATGCTGGCTCACTTGGCTAGTCGTCAGGATACTTAGTGAGAGTAACTCCTTAAGCCTGCTTTCTGCACTACACCCAGTGCGTTACAGCTAAGCTAATGAAAATACCCAGCGTTGGAGGAATATGCACTTGTTTACCTCCTGAGATTTAGAGAACAGTGTTTACATTTTCCCCATCTGTGGAAAGAGGTTTTTCACATCCACTAGGGTTGGCAGAGGGACTGACAAACAAAATGGTGTGTTTCACAGTTGTGTAGCTTTGGTGTTCCCTAGATTTTCTGTGACAGATCCCCTCCCCTTTGTCACAATGGAGAAATCCATGGCCGGTCCCCATCGTATCTCTGCCCTCAGCCTAGCACGGGTGGGGGGAGATGATGAGATAGCATACAGCTAATCGACAGAATGGATCACCATTGGCCCAATGGGAGGCTGGCACAACAACAACCGTAATTGAGATTGACAGGTTGTGCACACATAAAGAGATTATAGAGAAATCCCTGGGAAGGCATCACTTCAGGACAGGAGTGTTGTAGTATTGGGTGGCTACGACAGCTGCGACTCAAAGGTCTCCCATGCATGAGCAGCGGCGTTAGCGTCGACGTGGCCTCCGCCATGAGCAACATATGAACTAATCAGCACATCTAGAAAGGTCAACGTGCTGTGCTGTGTGTGGACCGTTCTCTGGGCATCCAGATGAAGTATCTAAATGCATTCTGAACACAGATGAGGGGAAAGTGCCCATAAATCACCTACAGGTGGTGATGGATGGACATGTGAAGACACAGTCATGGCATCCATTTTGGGGCGGATGAACTTTGAAGTGGCAGTTGGTTTAGGTATGGGTCTGCTAGTCTATGGTTTACCCAATCGTTGGTTTGTTTGGTTACAGGAAGGTTGATTGGGATGGTCTGACAACACACAGGAAGCAAACCACCTCCCTCATTTGGATAGCTAACCAGAGGCGTGTTCCATATTTGCCTCATCAGTGAATCACAGTACATCAGCGAGTCCATCAGAGTCACCATTGTCAAACAGTCATGTACTCCATTGCTTCCTCCCTGCTCTTGACGAGCACTGAATTCAGATAATAAGAAAGAAAGTAGACGGGAGAAATATAATGCATTCCACCTATTTTCCTCCAGGGCAGAAAGTGCAAAAAAAAGAGCGAGGTAGCCTGACCTGTCACGATCTGTTTCGGAGGAGAGTGTGGCTCAAACCTAATTACACAGATTAATGTCCCGTGGAAAGTGCCATTACCTAAATGGACCCAAAAAGAGAGAATGAGAGACTGCGCACATCAAAACCCCAACATTTTCGGTCTAAATGCTAATGGATGTCTCAAATCGGCCAGATTAAAATACATATATATCTTTGCAGTGCCTTGCTCTCTCCTGAGTCAGATGGATAAGATTTTGAGCACTCTATAATTCCAGGGCATAGGCTACTTCAGTTGACAATGACTGTAAGCCCAGATGAGTTCCCCCTCCCTATCGCCTCCACTCTGTTTTAATTCGTCTGAATGGATGTCTTGTGAGAAATATTTGGGGGCTGGCCGAGGCATGCATCAAAGCACAGGCATTGAAAAGTACCCCCCCCACCACCCTCGCTCTCTCTTTAACCCTGACTCCTCCTCCATGGTCTTTCTATTCTTCGTCATTGATTCTGCAGTCCACATTGATTAAATGGAAGGCTTAATCCATCTGTAACCCCACATATTTATAGACAATGATGTCGGCCTATTGTAAATCTATTTGCAGTAAATGAAGTGGCTGCAGATGCAATTTGATTGGTTGCCAGCGCCTCCGAGCCTGTGTGTTTACGGCTGCGTGTCAGAGCACGTGCTGGTCATCAGGCTGCAGAAACCGGCTTCTTAAAATAAGACCCTGTCGCCCTGGACAAGAGAGCAGGAAATGGAGTTGACAGGTAGTGTCGTGAGCCTGACACGTCCTTCAGCTGAGCGTGTCAGAGCTGAGGCATCCAACCCCCCCCCCTCTACACACACATACAGATGCACCCATACACACGCTCACTCACACACACTCATTGACACACACACAGCAGGCGTGCACGCTCAAATACACACACACACACGCTGTTGCCAGGCGTTAGGGAGGCAGAGACAAACACCTTGTGAGCTCTGCCTATGCCATTCACAACGCCCTCGCAGCTTCACTTAAATGTGTTCACACTAAAATCCCTCCACCGCTTGGGGTACATTCGATTTTATGTTTCAGTCCCTGTAGAGGGACTCTGCTGCCTGCTGGCTGAAGGATGTCTGGGTCTGAGAGCAGACAGACATCCAGTACAGAATGCCAAAAACTAAAGTCATTAAGATGACACTGTTCAAAGCTCCCATCCCTTGTAGGTTGGCACTTCATTCGTACTGTCTGTGATGGTGGCAGGTAGCCTAGCTGTTAATAGCGTTGGGCCAGTAACCGAAAGGTTGATGGTTCGAATCCCTGAGCCAACTAGGTGAAAAATCTGTCTGTGTGCCCTTGAGCAAGGCACTAAACCCTAATTGCTCCTGTAAGTCATTCTGGATAAGAGTGTCTGATAAATGACTGAAATGTAATGGTGCATCTGAATGGGTGTTATTTATGATCAAGCCCTTGAATGGCAAATATATCATTATCCTACACACACGTCACCAGAGGGGGCGAGAGCCTCTCCAGGCACAGACAGCTTTCCCTCCGCCTGTCTGTGACATCCAAATGACATTGGGCTTCACTCACTCAGATAGCGGGTGAAAATAATATATTCTCTGGTTGGATCAGCCAGTGGTGGAGGGGAACGAATTATGAAATATTTCAGGCACGTTCGCTCCAGCCTGCCTAAACTGGCCAGCCGTTCTAGCTGGTGATCCCACACAAAAGACAAACACCCCACTCTGGGGCTAATTGGCCACCCCCAAAAGAACAGCTAACTTAGGGTTACTGGGGAGAGCCCAATGTAAATGTAATGTTGTTGTTGAGGAAGCATAGATGGTCTGGGTAGACTAGAGTGTAGAAAATCCACCTACTACAACAGAGGAACCATCCATCCACCCTCCCAAGCTATGCCACCAAATGATTTATTGAGCAGAACTTTGGTGACATTCTGAATTCCCGCTTCAACTAATGTATGCACCTTTCTTAAACCCCTTGATGCACCATGCAACACCCTCCCCCTCCATATAAGGAGATGATTTCACACAGAGCCATACATGACACAGCTGCACTGTGGCCTCCTGTGCCCTTAACCATAAAACGGATGCCTAGCTGACTCAAAGCCAGCAGTGTAGCCTAACCTGCTCAGACAGACACGCTGGCATCCTCCACAAGGAAATTAAGGCTCAGGGACCAAAAGAGACCAAGTCCTCGCAGATGCACTGTCTTATGAAATATTAATCACGCAGCAATGCTTTTCCAGTGCAGCACACAATTTACTCTATCCAGGGGACACATTTTGTCCAATATTAAAACTGAGAGGCACGGACAAATATGATGCTGGCATCCATACAGACTGCCTGAGCACACAGCACAATGTTCCGCTGCATCCTTCATCTGCTCTGGCGCCCCAGGCCCACTGATGGAATTTTTGTGATAGGCTATTTCTCTCCATACACCTTCATTTGTCTTCTGTTTTGCAGTCTCACTGTATGGCAAGCACATGGCCAATCGGCTCTCCAACATGGCTGACTCACTGAATAATGCTGCTTGGTGAAGCGAAGGCTGTCACATAGTGTGGCATCAAGAGATGGTTTCCAGAAGAAGAGAAAACAAAGATGCTGTAATGAAAGGGCTTTTCCTCTGTGTATTTCATTGGTGGTGGACATTGTGTTAGATTAAATACATTGACATTTCAATGTACAGTTCACCCACTCCTGGTGTCAATTCATCTTCATGTGCTTGAAGGTTCATTGTTGCCAAGTCACGAGTTCAAGAGGACGATTCAAAGCAACGGTTCGCTGCACACCAAAATGATGTGAATGGGAGCACATGGGAGGGTAACCTGTCCCTTTGAGCTTTAAATCACACCGTTTTACGCAAATCAAATGCAAGTGGCTCTGAGCTCTGACTGGGCAAATTACTGACTGAAACAATTCCGATCCGTACTCTAACCCTCTTAGTGGTGGGGGTGGGGTGAGATCCATGGTTGCTAAGGGCAACGGAGTGAGATAGATGGTGTGTATTTGCGGAGCCGCAGCTGCGCGGCTGTTAATACCAACGCGACCCTCACGTCCCGGCGCAATTCTCCACACTGGGTTGGCTGCTTCAAGGCATGAGGATGCGAGCGGGGATTTAGTTTTTAGTGTCTTTTGCCGTCTGGAGCAGTTTATTACATTTCTCCCGCACACAGAAACGGATTTAGACACACGAAACAAGGTTTGGAGATATTATTCGTTTTTTTCTTGTAGCCTATTATAGTGTTTGTTAAATGCAGTATTAAATGCATATAATGATTAACTTCTGTGATTTCCATTTACCATTTAATTAACCTTTATAGTCATACAATATGGCTATTGTCGATGAAGAGCGGATGGGGAGCTCAGTTTGGTTTTTGTTGGAGGATCTCAACGTTGAGGGACTGTGAACAGGCTGTTAATGGGTGATGCGTGCTCGCTCGACGCATCTCAACTCTGGGTACATAGGATAGCCTACATAAATGAAATGTTTGTCTCTTTCTGGCATTGCTTTGGTTCGATAACCATTTGTTTGTGAAGACAATTGTGCGCTCCAAAACCATGTAATTTGTTGCCTGAGTCCCTGAGGCTCCTCATTCAATCAACTTCCACGCCATTCGCCAGACGGCCCCCTCACACATTATAAGCCAGACTGCCCCCTCACACATTATAATTAAACGCATTCAAGTGTGAATTTAAACGGGGCCAAGTAGGACCACATTTCCATCATACGAATGTAATCTCTCACGAGAGGGAAAAACATTTTAAGAGAAGACTGGCGCTTGGGATAGAGGTTTCGAGAATGTGTAGTCTAGTCTATGAGCTTCACTACAATAGACAAGCGCTGCATTTGTTGGGAATTTGGCGCTTGAGTTGTTTTCCTCTGAGGATTTGATATTCTACTAATCACGTCTGTGTTGCTTCAAGAATTCTCTGAATGTAATATTGCTTCATTCATCGAAAAGATGGCTATAAAGCATTTTTTTCTCGACATTACTTTTGCCTATGATGATGCATTTACGCGTTATAACGCGGCCCAGCTTTCTCAATAGGCCAGCCCATCTATTGTTCGGAATGAGTCTTGGTAGCAACTTGGAAACCATTTATGTTGTTGTGGTTTAATTAATAGGTTGAAATCCCTTACATAGGCTATATAGGCCAACAATTCCGAGAAGAAAATATCAGTAAAAACATTTCGGTATAAGCTTATTTTAGGCTAGCCTACACAAAATGGGGCTGGTGGCTTTGTGAAACGCATTAGCAATGCAAATGAGCGTTTGAAAAGGACGGGCACCTGCTGTCTCGAGCATTTGCATTGGCTTTTTCACCAGTGTGTCGTGAACAACATTCGCGTGAGCAACAATAGTGGAATCGGCGATTAGCCTTCAAAATAAAAGTCCCCCATTGAAACTTATTCACATTGGAGCTAATATTTGTGTGAACTCTACATAGTTATGTTCTGTGGGTGTCACTGAGTAGGCCGTTACCCCATTTAATGGGTGCACAATCCAAATGTTGTACAGTAAGGTGTGTATATATAAGTATCACAGTGGCGGTCGGTGCCATTTAAGATGAGGGAGGATTATTTTTTTGGGGTGGGAGCATGGGCTTCTTTCTATTACAGCATATTGGTAGAATGTCATTCATATTCCATTCACCCAGCTCAATGTAACATCAATAGGTTTAGGCTACTACATGAAAATTGACTTTTCCCAGTACCCATCATGAGGTTGCTACAACCTAGCCTATGAATTAAAGTTTACAATGTAGGTGCACATCTAGCTGATCTAGGGTGTAATCAATAGTGTAACAGTTGCAAATGAGAGTTTCTATTGGATAAATTCAGATATGTTTATCCAAGTTTCCTTCCATTTGCTTCCGTTTAAGAAATGTTTTTCAACAGAATCGGCAGAATGAATACACCCCTGATCACACGCAAACACAGATCACTTTCATAGCAGCGACATAAAAATATCATGATCACTTTGCTCATTGTATATATAATTCCTTATCACAACTATCTACACACTTTCCTCCTCTCACCTTTTCCCTTCACTTGTATTGTAGAATTCAGTGCACAACACATCAGCTGTCTGTGACCAGGCGAAAAAACCTTTCCAAGCCTAACCTTCATATGATTACAGCTAACCGCTACACACAGCTTACATCATTGTCACAATATTAGCTAATATGTAGTCAATATAGGTACTAGAACTAACGCATTTGTAAACCTGCTACAATCATGCAGTACAGTGTACAGTCAGAAAGCAGTTTAGCAGTTACACCGGTGGGCCCCGGTGGCAATAAAGTAATAAAACCAAAAGCTTACCTTGACTTGGAAGAGTTCCAGTGTTGGATAGCCATAGCCAGCTAGCTAACAGCATCCCTCTCTGTTTGAGCCGGGTATTTGAGTAGGCTTAACTAGCTAGCTGTATTCACTAGCTAAGTGAAAGTTTAAAAAAATACAACCAAATGTAGCTTTCTCTCTCTCTCTCTGGCTTCTCTTTAATTTTGGAAGAAATTAATTTGTTAAAAACAATTCAGTTAATATCTTTCTCTGAGTCAACTACTCACCACATTTTATTCACTGCAGTGCTAGCTAGCTGTAGCTTAGACTTTCAGTACTAGATTCATTCTCTGATCTTTTGATTGGGTGGACAACGTGTCAGTTCATGCTGCAAGAGCTCTGATAGGTTGGAAGACGTCCTCTGGAAGTTGTCATAATTACTGTGTAAGTCTATGGAAGGGGGTGAGAACCATGAGCCTCCTAGGTTTTGTATTAAAGTCAATGTACCCAGAGGACAGAAGCTAGCTGTCCTCCGGCTACACCATGGTGCTACCCTACAGAGTGCTGCTGAGGCTACTGTAGACCTTTATTGTAAAACTGTGTTTTAATCAATTATTTGGTGACGTGAATATATTTAGTATAGTTTTATCTAAAAAGGATAACTTTTGTAATGTTTCACTATTTTTATTTTTATGAAATTCACTGAGGAGGATGGTCCTCCCCTTCCTCCTCTGAGGAGCCTCCACTGAAATAGCAGTGGTGGAAAAAGTACTCAGATGTCACACTTGAGTAAAATTCCATAAATAGTAAAGTAAAGTATAAATACCCCAAAAATGACTTAAGTAGTACTTCAAATATTGTTTTACTTAAGTACTTTACACCACTGATATAAGTAGGCTATGCAGTGCAATTTCAATGAGGGGGGGTCAAATAATAATAGTCTTTTGTTGACTTTATACAACATTGGATGTTTTTTTTTTGCATTATCTAGTCCAATTGTGGCATGATTCCACAAATGTTTTATCCGTTTGCATCAGTTTCAATGGGGGACTTTTATTTTGAATGCGAACCGCCGATGCCACTATTGTTGCTCACGCTAATGTTGTTAACGACACACTGGTGCCCCCCTCCCTCATTAGAATTATGTTATGTTTCTGGAGCGCACAGCTAAACTCAATCGCAGGGGCTTCTAAACCCTCTAGCGCTCACTGCTGGTTTAACGTAACAAAGGGGGAAGAGTGCTCAGATGAAAACGGGACAAAAACGCTAAAGAGCGCGATTGTCCTTGTGGCAGGACATGCAAGCATGGTCTCCACTCCCTCCACATACGCTCCTTTTCACGCAGTAGTATCTTAACAGGGAAATCAGATTAAAATGTGTTGTTGGCATCGTGCTCCTCTCAAAATACAAGAAAATTGTATTATAATGTATGTTACTGTACTCATTTTACGTCACATGCAGTCACAGGGTCCGTTTGATTAATCGAATATTCCAAAGTATGTGACTAGTTTACATCAGAAGGTGCCCCTCTCGTGTTTTAGATTGGAGACAAAATAGATTATTTCAAATTCTCAACTGGATGATTTAATGAATATAAAATAGGTATTAATCTATAAAAATAGTATAACCATGGGTGACATAGCTACATTACAAAATAACCCACTGCTGACTGGAAAACAAGGTCAGTGCTCTACAGCACATGATGGGAGATAAAGGGGTTGTCTGTGGGTGAGGGAGGGGGAGGGGGAATCAAGTCTATAGAAAATCATAGCCAGAGAAAATAGGGCATTTGTTAGTTTACATTTTAGTCATTTAGCAGACGCTCTTATCCAGAGCGACGTACAGTTAGTGAGTGCATACTTTTTCATACTGGCCCCCGTGGGAAACGAACCCACAACCCTGGCGTTGCAAGCACCATGCTCTACCAACTGAGCTACACGGGCCCAGTTTCTAACCTTTAATGATGTAACATTTACATATACGTCATTTAGCAGACGCTCTTATCCAGAGCGACGTAAGTGCATACATTATTTTTTAAATTGATTAAATTTTTTCATACTGGCCCCCCGTGGGAATCAAACCCACAACCCTGACGTTGCAAACACCATGCTCTACCAACTGAGCTACATCCCTGCCGGCCATTCCCTCCCCTACCCTGGACGACGTTGGGCCAATTGTGCGCCGCCCCATGGGTCTGTAAGATGCAATTATGCAACAATTTCCCTGATAAACATTATCAAGGTGGCTTTTTATGTCTTAAGGCCTAGAAATATTAAAATTAGTTACGCCTTATGTAGATTTTCATAAAATAAAAGTTTTCCAAGCTCTTTTTCTTTGTCATTGTTAGATTTGATATTTTTCACTCGCCTCTGCTGTCATTGCATGTTATTGTTCAAGCTTACTATCTAGGATGTCAGCTTGTTTTTCCTGGATACTAAAGCCCAGACATAAACTCTTCAAATGGTGCTGAATACTAAACAAAACCACGGATCCACTTTTCTAAACAGCAATGCTCTCTAGCATCTTGGTGACAGGAGTCAGACCCTTGTGGCAACATTAGATTATCTGGAGCATGTTATACCTTGTGTTTATTTCCCTCTGACTGCTCCGGGCCATACATGTCATTTCCCCATTCTTCAAAATGGCCATCACCTCTCACATAGCATTTGTCACGTTACATTATGTTGGTTTGTGCTTGGATGCATTGGCTTTCAAACCCTTTGAGCAGGCCTTTGCTGTTGTAGAGATGCACTGTGTATTCCATCAGCTCTGTCTGGAGTATCCTAGACTAAGTAATGGACTGTCTGTGTTGTTGATTTATACATTTAATCCCTTTTCATTTAATTCCCACCAGGTTCGTGGCCCTCATTCTCACTACAGAATATGATGCAGAGGCCCTCCTCTCCGAAGGGAAGTTGGATGGGAATACTGCCATACGTGTCTGCTGGTGATCAATGAACTCAGTCCATTCAATCACAAAAGGAACTAACCTGAACTACTGAAGAAAAACAGGATATAACGACACAGACACCTTTTTGCGGATATGGCGGCGACAGATGCCTGTTCAGCGCCTGTACAGGAAGATGGCACCACCACCACCAAGACTAAAACAGAGGTGGAGCCCACAAACTCAGAGACTGTCACAGAGACTGTCACAGAGGCTGTCACGTCTCCACCCGATGAGGTACAACCTGCCGGAGAGACCACACAGAGCACAGAGCACCCGGCCGATGGCAAAGCTAAACAGGCCTCTGAGAATATTTTCTCTTCCTTCCTGAATAAGAGTGGGCTGGGAAAAGTCATGGGAGGGAAGAAGAAGAAGGAGCAGAGCACAGAGGCTTTGGAGGCTAATGGAGAGGGAAACACAGAGCAGAAAAAGTCATCTGACCAAGCAGAGGAGCCGGCAGCCAATGGCACAGAGGCAGCGGCTGAGGACCAGGCCATTGAGAAAGCTCCGGAGAACCAGCTGAAGGTCCGATCCAAATCCTTGGACAGGTTGGAGGACCCTGAGGCCCTCAATGCCACAGTGGACCAACTGGAAGATGCCCCGGCAACAGAAGAGTCAGAGAAGCTTGCCTCCAATGCAACGACCAAACACATGAAACGCTGGCATTCCTTTAAGAAGCTTATGGCCCAGAAGAGTCACAAGAAGAGCACGGAAGAGTCAAAGGAGGCCGAGGGCAGTGAGGGTGCATCTGGGGGCACTCCTGGTGACACAAGTACACTGGACTCCAAGGCTTCAGAATCCAGTGGCCAGAAACGGTGGAAACTGAAAAGGTCATGGACATTCCAGGGGCTGAAGAGAGACCCATCAGTCGTAGGCATCAGCAAAGCCGCTAAGAGTGAGAAGGCGGAAGGGGAGGAAAATGCCACAGAGAACGATGAAGCAGCTGTGCTTGAAACAGACGAAGCCAAGGCACAGGTAGACGGCGAAACACAGGAGAAAACCAACACAGACAGAGAGGAGGAAAAAGGAGCCACCGCCGCCCCACACAAATCAATGAACCAACACGCAGATGACATCTGGACCTCCTTCAAGAAACGTGTTATCCCCAAGTCCAAGCGGTCAGCAGACACGGTGGCTGCCAGCGGGGAGGAGGAAGGTGCTGCCACATCTGAACCGGCCGAGCAGACGGAAGAGGCTGGCAAAGAGCAGGCCAAGTCGGCCAAGGCCAAGCGAACACACTTTAACCGCGCTGTTTCGCTGAAAAACTTCATCATGCGAAAGGGGAAGAGCACCAGCGTGGACCAGGGAGACGGAGCTCCGAAGGAGGGGGAGGAGGCGGCAGACGGGGATGCGAAGGACACAGAGGGCGCGGCTGCCCCAGCTGGCACGTCTGACAGCCAGCAGGGAGAAGCTGACACTGTCCAGGGCGAGAGCAACGATAAAGGAGAGGCTCAGGTGGCCAATGAGCACACAGCCACCGACGGAGAGGCAAAGGAGCCCGCAACGAGCACACCGTCTGGTCCTGAGCCCGAGAAGGCCAACTCAGCTGAGCCCGCAGAGCCTGCGGCAGAGGTGAAAACCAATGGTGAGAATGGGTGCTCTAACGGCACGCCCGAAGAAGACGCCACACACAATCATGAAACGACCCCGAAGAAGGATGGACCAACAGATGAGGCCAAACAAGAAAACACCAACTCATCGAAGGACGCCAAGATCCTGAACCTCGGCACAGGAAATGCAGTTGTCCAAAGCGGTGAGTTTGCAGAAGAAATAGACTGTGGTGATGATGATCTCCAGCAAAATGGAGCTAACATGATGACACAGGCCAAATTAGAACTAGGGACTAGCTTTGAGTTAGAGGCCGGGGGGGAGGGGCCTCCTCAAAATGGAGGGTCCCATTCTGAGTCAGGGGAGGCCAATGCTGAGCCACATGACCAAGAGGAAGCGCGGAAGAGGATGTTCTATGAGGCTGCTGCATCCATCATACAGACAGTTATGTCAGCGGCCACTGAACAGTTAGAAAATGAGAAGAACTTCCTGGACAATGGTCTAAAGTGTTCTCATTCTGCCAATAACGGGAATTACCCCAGCTTTCGTCATTGAGCTTTTACTGATTGAGCAGGGTTCCCCCCGTTATGGTGCTGGGTGAAGCTTTAAGTGGAAGCGTAGTGTAGTTATGTGATATTGAAATCCATTCACCTCCTTTGATGCGACACGGCGAAATCCCTTTAAGGACACTCAACGCTGCAGTAGGTAACATGAAACATGTAAATAGTCAGGGAAAGAACCACTGAACTTAAGGATTACTCATAGGGATCCATGTCACAGCACACAATAGAAAGGTCACTGTGTATAACAGGGCCTCTTCATTATTGTAGGGAAAGCGGGACAACTGACATCAATAATGTTTAGTCAAAGGATTAGTAGTCAAATCAAAATGTCACCTGGGATGTCTAGGAACAAGATTAAGCACCTTTTTCCCTGGGGTACCAGTTTATCGATGAAAGTAGTTTTTACCTCACATGTTTTATTCACAGTTTTCAGTCAGGGACCATGTCTACAATATTGTGATTTATCCTATGGAGTAAGTAGAATATGCTGTGAATCTGTGTCCAATAGTCTGAGTAATACTAACACTTCACAAAGTCCTAAGACTATCTGTCAGCACCATGTCTGCTACTAATTAAAACGTTTTCTATGAATGTTATGATTTAAATATATATTTTAATATATTCAATCTTTTCTGTTATCATTCACCAGAAAAAAAGGCGGGAAACGTGTGACGACACACAAAGAGGATTAGATCTGCATGGGATTCGTTCAGCGAGGAGCTTTGATTCCCCCCAAATGGAATAATCACATGTTTACGCCACAATTCACCATGGTGAGAGCGATGCAATCCATATAGATGAAAAAATACTCAAAAGCAATAATTCAATCATCAATGAGTGCAGTTCTTGCTTACCATTCCATTATCAATGTAAATGTTTTGCTTGTCCTCTACTAGTGAGATTTTATATTGTCAAAAAAAAGGAAGACATTCCATCCTTGTCAAATGTTAATCTCTATGATCTCTCATTCCAGGATAAAAAATACTTAGTTTTATATCAATTGCCATTTTATTTGTAGTTTTGTCAATAGATATTTCAAAGTGCACCCAAGAACACATTTGAAATAATTGCCCTAAAAACTGCCCCCCAATGTGGATTCATTAAGTAATGTGTTCTAATCTCTTTCTGTGTTAATGTTTTTAGACTGTTGTAAACATGAATAAACCACCATAAAATATTAAGTCAAAATGTTTTTTTTCTAAACACATCTTCTCACTGTAAGTATTGATATGTTTTGTTGATCAATGATGTCACATGTTCGCTAGCAAATTGTCAAAAACTAGAACAATAAAGATGAAAATCTAACAACTAAAGAACCATAATTGTGGAGGCTATTTATGCATGAAATGTTGATGTACAGTAAATGGCTGCTTATATACTTAGGAAGGCATTATGGAAATGCTATTGGTCATTCATCTCTATTTTGATAATCCCACATCGTTTTACATAATGGCAGATTTGTACATTATGTATTAGCTGGAGTACTTCAATTTCACATTGAATAGCGTCAAGTGATGTGCTCATTCAGAGTAAATTACTTGTTTCAGAAAGTAATGTCTGCTATTGTCAGTGTCACTGCCCTGGCAGTTGAGGGACATGTCTGTTACCATTCTGTAAATGCGCTTGATACAGCACTATCCATGAAATCACCACCATACTGTTGTCTGTTAATCCCAGAGATTTCGTTTTAAGTTATTAGAGAGATGACAGACAGTAAGAGGATATTATACCAGATATTAACCCAACATAATAGCTACATGTTATGTGAAGTTATAGGCTAGCTAAACATACACAAAATGTGCATAAAATGATAACCTGCCGTGACAGACAAATACAGGGTGGCATCATTGACATGGGATGTTACCCACAAGCCACAGCCATCCAAGGAATGTAGACCTCATTCACCTAAAGATGTTCATGACATGGATCATTACAGTCATTACATTCCTGTTGTTCTGCCAAATTACAAATCAATCAGGACAAATAAAGGTGATATTGTTGTTTTCGTATGTGTGTTAGCAGATCATTTATTAACAAACAAAAGCTCACAATATGACTTAAAGGTCTTTTTGGCAATATAACACAATTGTAATACAATATTGTTGTAAAGTGGCAGCTGTAAGAAAACACCCTCATTATTGGATGTGTTGACCAGACATTTGGTTGTTATCAGTGGGAACAGACACAATAAAACAGTCCTGCAGTGATTCTGCTCTGTCCTCAGGCAGGTCACTGTGTATTGACTATGTCTGGAGAATTTCACCCGCTTAGATAACAGTCACTCTTTAAAAGGCTGCTGTATGATACACAGAACAGTGAGATGTCACTAATGGCCACTTTCGTAGAAAAAAAAAAAAAAAAGGGTGAACCAGGGACTGCAGTGTGTGTGTGTGTGTGTGTAACAGTGAGTGAGAGAAAGAGAGAGAGGGACAGTCAGAGCGATCAAAAGAAAAATTATGAGTATGTGTGTGGGGAGAGTTGTAAGGGAGTGTGTGTATGATTGTGCTTGGCCAAGTGCAAGTCTGCATATTGGAGAAAGAACATTACGGACAAAAATCACATTTAATCACATTCTGCCCTTTAGCTATGTAAACAGTGAAACGCAAGATACCATTTGTAGTAAAGAATCTAAAAAAAATGTACCATATATCCATGAAAATAGAAATAAACAGGCATAAAAAAATAAAAAATAAAAGCAGTCTGCTTATTACGTCATAGTGTATCCCATCGTATTTACAACCGCTGCTTACAAAGCTCATAAGGAAGGGATTATAATATCCATCATACACAGACATAGGGTTGTCCAACATACTGTACGGTCTCTGTCTGCAGTGCGCATCGTCTCCCTCCATCTATTCCATTTTGGACATCTCAAATTTGGTTGTCATTGTCTCCTGTGGGGAAATAACAGCATAGTTGGAATGACTTTCCAAAGGGACATGATGTACTGAAAAACAAAGATGGACATTGACATAAATCGATCTTTCAAAAAGCTTTAATATAAAGGATACATGTGATCTGATCTACTGACTACCCTCTCCATACAGGTATATTCACATTTTGCAATATTACACTTTATAATCTTCAAATATCACTTGACAATCCTAATGGGCTTATTTGGTGTAGGGGTGAAGAAAAGAAAAAAGACAACAGACAGAAAAAGCTCCTCCACCACCACACCACCCTTCCGCACCCTCTCATTGTTCAAGCCCACAAGAAAACAAGGAAGAGATATAAACAGGCTAATGTAAATCTAACTAGCTACTGTTCTTTAGTAAGCATGGAGCTGGCACCCTCTGCTGTTCAAACCAGGAATAACACCTTCTCTTACCTCATCAGAGTCCAGTAGGGGGGGAAGTGCACTGTGAGAGAAAGGAAAATATGTGTGATTCAGTTACAACTGAACTGGATTACTGGTGTCTTCTCATCAGAAAATCAACTATCCTTTCTGTGCTTGTTTCACACATCATCATAGAGTGTAAACTGATTTAAATAATTCCAATTTTCTTACTATGTAATAACCACCCTGTAATACATTTCTAGTCAAAGTGATTATATTATCACAATAATGGTTAATGTTACTAACATTTCTACCACTTCAATTTGTTTGCACTTACACATCTGCCATTGAAGAGGGTATATTCTCTTCTACCCATTTCAGATCCTCATCCTGGAAAAAAAGCATTTTCTATCACCAAGAAAACTTTATCTGAGCCATAAGATGGAGTTTATATCCCATATTCTTAGTATGGGTGGTATCCCTGTGGTATGGAGAAGGCCCTTACCACTTTGTTCGGCTTGGCTGTTCCATTTGTCTCGGACTTCAGACCCCTCATCTTCACGCCCTCTGGAAGTACACAAAATAGGACAGGATCAGAATCACAGATTTGATTACTGTATGTTGCTGAGTCAATTGCGTTTTGTCAATAATGGCTGCTGGGAGAGCGAACCAAGGTACATTATTCCCATAGACTATCAATACACTATGGAAGTGTCACAACTAGGCCAAATATGTCTAGCTACCTATCAAGACATAGAGTATGATACTGTACTTCCTCCTCCAATGAAGCAGTGTCAACTTGTGTTCCTATGAGTGAAATATCAAAACAGCCTAATATAGCAGTGACTCTTACCAAATGTATCGTTCATCAGCTGTTCCTTTGCCTCGTCGTCACTCTCCTCGTCCACTAGGGGTCTGAAGGCGTATCTAAGATGCACAGGACATGACATCACAGATCAGGGGCACGTTCAACATGACACAACGTTGTGGAACGTTCAGATAGAAATATGCTATGTAGAACAAACATTCTCTGACATACAGAATAAGGAATCACATCGGCTCTATTCATGGTTCCTATCGGCAACATTCGACAACATTTGGCTACTGAACATGGCTCATTTGAGTTGATTTGGTCGTGGGATTTCTCCTTACAAATGCAATTTTATGTCCTGAATTGACCCTAACTTTGCCACAGATGTCTCTGGTGACATACTGAAGGATCCTAGCCAGTACCTCAACAATCCCTAGATTAAAAATCAAACATGACTTTAGTTTGTGAGAGGGTTGAGAGGGTTCTGGCTGTGTGTTGATGTGTTGAACTGTTTAGCCGTGACCTCTAACCTCTGGTTGTTGGCCGACGGCCTCCACAGGAACATGATGACCAGAAGGATGGTGGAGAAGAGGAACCGCCAGAACGCATCGTCTATCCACAGCTCCCTCCAGTCCTTTAGAGATACACAGAGAGAGTGAATAAGAGAGAGACAGGGGAGAGGGCCGGAATGAGAAAGATGATCTACCTAATACCAAATACCAGTTCACTAGAGGTCAACTGTGTGTGTGTGTGTGTGTGTGTATGCTAGCCTCTCAGATTTGACAACAACTTACTAAAGGGGTCTTCATTAGGTCTTCAACGAGGTACAGAGGGCCGCACTGAAAATTGGTTATATTTCCTCGCAGTCAAAATTAGCATGAAAATATAATTTTCGATGCTCCCTGACTGTCTAGCTTTCATTTCGGTGATTGTTAGCGAGCTGGACAAAGTCAAGAAACTGTATGGATTTAGGTCCATTATCATTTCTACACAGTTTCGATTTGGTTTTAGACATTTGAAAGTATATTGAGTTCGGTTATTATTATTTTTGCTCAAACCACACGCAGGCCGGATTGGATCCAGCCCGCGGGCCGTATGTTGGACACCCGTGGCTTATTACATAACGTAGTAAACAAACACTACTCACCGACTGGCACTTTGAAAACTTGAAAGTCTTTGTCGTCCAGATAATGAAAATGACTGAGGCTGCAGAGTAAAACAGTGACAGGCCAAATATATTAGTGAATGCTTGTAATCATGGGCACACCATGGTGTAATAGCACACTATGTATGAAATGTCTCTGTTGAGTGGTTGCAGTAGCACAGCCGCAGACAGCTCCTCACCAATAACGGCGATTATGAGGGTGTTGGTAAAGTGGCGATACAGGGAGAGCTTGACTACGTTTCTTCGGAGGCGAAGGAGCTTCATGGTCTGGGCCAGGCTGATGAAGATGTGACTGGCTGTCAAGGACTCCAACATGACCCCAGGACACATCCCACTAACAACAGCCCACCTTTGAAATACAATTCTCAATAGAAACAGTTTACCCAATAATACCAGTCTTCTTCCATTGACTGTCAACATAACCATCACAGAAGAGTTTGCTTACCTTGTCAACTGAGCTGATATGACCTAACGTAACCCCAAGTTAATCAGGTTGTGAGGGTGTAAGTGTCTGAGGGTTTTCAGCCATTATCTCATTACTCAGGAGGAGTTGAGCTCCACTCTGCCCTCCATGGACAGGTTAAGCACGGCTGGAAAACCTGGTATGGTCTTAGTCATCACTATACTAACTGGTTTTCTGGCTAACTGGTTAACTAACCGAATCCACTAAAATACTGTTCTGTCAAACTGCAGGAGGAAATATATGAGCCAGAGCATATTTTCTGGAAATATTCTCTTCTGGGTTATTCCCTTCTCTGAGACAAAGGCAAAGGCAGGGGAAAATAAAGGGAGCAGGGCTAACACCAACTAACATCAAGACACTGCTGCACCAAGGGATCGCAAGAAGTGAGAGTGTTGGGAGAGGAAGGCAGAGGGGAGGGAGAGAAAGAGAGATGTGCCGAGAGGTACAGTACAGGATATCCACCAGCAGAGGGTAGAGTCGAGCACAGCCAAAGGAATGGCAGCAAGCAGCACCAGATCATCTTCAGCCTGGAAGGGACAGAGAGGGGAACGGACAGAGGGGCAGCAGAAAGGGAGTGACAGAAGGAGGCAGGGAGGGAGGGAGGGAGGGAGAGAGGGAGAGAGGGAGAGAGAGAGAGAGAGAGAGGGAGGGAGGGAGGGAGGGAGGGAGGGAGGGAGGGAGGGAGGGAGGGAGGGAGAGAGAGAGAGAGAGAGAGAGAGAGAGAGAGAGAGAGGGAGAGAGAGAGAGAGAGAGAGAGAGGAGAGAGGAGAGAGGGAGGGAGGGAGGGAGGGAGGGAGGGAGGGAGGGAGGGAGGGAGGGAGGGAGGGAGGGAGGGAGGGAGGGAGGGAGGGAGGGAGAGAGGGAGAGTGAGGGAGAGAGGGGAGAGAGGGAGAGAGGGAGAGAGAGAGAGAGAGAGAGAGAGAGAGAGAGAGGGAGAGAGGGAGGGAGGGAGGGAGGGAGGGAGGGAGGGAGGGAGGGAGGGAGGGAGGGAACACCATCACATACTCTTCAGGCAGTCATGCAGATAGATACACACCGAAAGGACCTGTGTAGAACCAAACTGCCACTCAAAGAGGGTTGGAATCAAACTTGTTTGAGAAATTATGAGAGACACTGGTAAAAGGGAGGAGGAGATCTGAGTAAGCTTTAGAAACACAGCTCAATACAAGCATGCCCAGAGGGAGAAAACAACAAGTCTGTGAAAAAAGTGGTCTTAATACTGACAGACTAACTACATACAGTGACTACTAGACTAACTAGCTGACTGGCAGACAGACAGGCAGAACGATGGCCTCCGGTAATGGCTGACCACTCCAAAAGGATATCCACCACGCAATGCACGAGTCAGTGAACGCCAGAACAATGTCACACAGTAGTCTGCTACTGCCCAATTGCCCCTGTGAGAAAGACAGGTAAACACTGCCAGTGGAATGACAATACTACTACACACACAAGATTCCTGGCATCCTTTGACCAAAGATGAAGATATTCAACAAAGGGCATCATGGCATTGTTTGGTTTAGTTCCATATCGAAAACGTATCAACATGGTTTAATAGTCTAGTTACAGATAGTGCAGGTGGACTATATATTTTCGGGAATACTGAGGTAGTATATTGATCAGAAGGGAGAGAGACCAGACTTACCGAATTGACTCTCAGGATTCCCTCGACAACGGAGAATATAAGGTAGAGCAGTCCCATCCCAACCACCCTGTGTAACAATGCACCAAGCCTAGGCCTAGGGAGAGAGAAGAGAGAGAGAGAGAGAGAGAGAGAGAGAGAGAGAGAGAGAGGGAGAGAGAGAGGCAGGCAGAGAGAGAGAGCGAGAGAGAGACAGAATTGGAAATAAAGTTGAATACTCGCCACTGTGACCTGTTATGAAGGGACTGACTCACTTGACAATTCCATAACCAAGACTAGCGATGATGACAAGAACACGGGCCAGGGTCCTCTTCACTGCTGATAGGACCTCCGCAAACACTACTGCCCCCTGGACTGTTGGAGGACACAGCACACAAATAAAGCTTATTAATAGAGTACAACAGCACTTTTAGCACCACACTAGGATCAACTATCTCTTACCCAATTCCAATCTTGTCCACCAGGAGGATTTAGGTAAAAATGTGTGCTTTTTTTAGCCACAGATGTGTGCTTAGGGGAGTCCACCAAAAATGACCACATAAACCACACCCAGAATCCCTTAAAATATCCATTACAGAAAAAAAGGTATTGATGCCCTTACGGAAAAACCTAATGAATTTCACGTCATCACATGTGAAGTGTTCCAAAAACACGTTTTCACATGTGAAATCATGTGGCTTTTCTGTAAGGGTGTGTCTCTCCCCCTCCTGACCTGAGAGTCCGTCGTAGCGGATGCTCTGGAACTCGGCGTAGTACACAGCCTTCTCCAGCATGCCCAGGAAGATGACCCCGCCGATCCAGAACTGGATCCTCAGCAGCTCTCTCCAGTAGCAGGCTGACAGCCCCAGCCACAGCAGGCCCAGCAACACATAGATGACACACATCACCATGTAGAACTGCAAAAGGGACCGTTAGGTGAGCTGGCAAGGAACTAGAGAGTCCGTATTATGTCTGACAAAGTTAGAGAGCATGACCTACAGGCACACACCTTAGATGCTATTTGTATTAATTTTACTAAATGTAATGAAGCTATAGTGTAGTGTTTCCCATGTTTACAACTTATCATGGCAGAATCGACTTACGATCATAAGAGGCCATTCGGAAGCTGAGATAAAGTCATGGGGTCCCTTCATACTGACTTCCACTGCAGGGGGTGAAGATCATAACAGTAATATTAGCCTATTAGCTGATGTAGTTTTAATGTATTGGACTGAGGTTTCATGTGAGTGGTGGAGCTCCTTACATTGGATGTCCCAGTTCTGTGGTGGGACAGAGTCAGTGGCGGCGCTGCTCTTCTCCTTGATCTCTTGGATGTGGACAATGAACATGTAAGGGCCATCCTCCCAGGTCTGGGCCACTGCATGAAAGTGATGCTGGGGAGTCTAGGAGCATAGAGTTACATTATAGGATCTCTATGTCTAGGAGAACCAGGCAGATGAGTCAAAGAACATTAGGAAATAGCTAGCTGAACAAATGTTTTCCCTGCGGTGCAAGACATTACAAAAGACAATGAAAGAAAGTGTGTTAGTGTATCAATATCCTGGTACACTGTTTGTTTAGTAAACAGGTACAGTTGAAGTCGGAAGTTTACATACACCTTAGCCAAATACATTTAAACTCAGTTTTTCACAATTCCTGTAATTTAATCCTTGTAAAAATTCCCTGTTTTAGGTCAGTTAGGATCACCACTTTATTTTAAGAATGTGAAATGTCAGAATAATTGTAGGGAGAATGATTTATTTCAGCCTTCATTTATTTCATCACATTCCCAGTGGGTCAGAAGTTTACATACACTCTGTTAGTATTTGGTAGCATTGCCTTTAAATTGTTTAACTTGGGTCAAACGTTTCGGGTAGCCTTCCACAAGCTTCCCACAATAAGTTGGGTGAATTTTGGCCCATTCCTCCTGACAGAGCTGGTGTAACTGAGTCAGGTTTGTATGCCTCCATGCTCGAATACGCTTTTTCAGTTCTGCCCACACATTTTCTATAGGATTGAGGTCAGGGCTTTGTGATGGCCACTCCAATACCTTGACTTTGTTGTCCTTAAGCCATTTTGCCACAACTTTGGAAGTATGCTTGGGGTCATTGTCCATTTGGAAGACCCATTTGCGACCAAGCTTTAACTTCCTAACTGATGTCTTGAGATGTTGCTTCAATATATCCACATAATTTTCCTTCCTCATGATGCCATCTATTTTGTGAAGTGCACCAGTCCCTCCTGCAGCAAAGCACCCACACAGCATGATGCTGCCACCCCCGTGCTTCACGGTTGGGATGGTCTTCTTTGGCTTGCAAGCATCCCCCTTTTTCCTCCAAACATAACGATGGTCATTATGGCCAAACAGTTCTATTTTTGTTTCATCAGACCAGAGGACATTTCTCCAAAAAGTACGATCTTTGTCCCCATGTGCAGTTGCAAACCATAGTCTGGCTTATTCATGGCGGTTTTGGAGCAGTGGCTTCTTCCTTGCTGAGTGGCCTTTCAGGTTATGTCGATATAGGACTCATTTTACTGTGGATATAGATACTTTTGTACCTGTTTCCTCCAGCATCTTCACAAGGTCCTTTGCTGTTGTTCTGGGATTGATTAGCACTTTTCGAACCAAAGTACGTTCATCTCTAGGAGACAGAACGCGTATCCCTCCTAAGCGGTATGACGGCTGCGTTGTCCCATGGTGTTTATACTTGCGTACGATTGTTTGTACAGATGAACGTGGTACCTTGAGGCGATTGGAAATTGCTCCCAAGGATGAACCAGACTTGTGGAGGTCTACAATTTTTTTTCTGAGGTCTTGGCTGATTTCTTTTGATTTTCCCATGATGTCAAGCAAAGAGGCACTGAGTTTGAAGGTAGGCCTTGAAATACATCCACAGGTACACCTCGAATTGACTCAAATGATGTCAATTAGCCTTTCAGAAGCTTCTAAAGCCATGACATCATTTTCTGGAATTTTCCAAGCTGTTTAAAAGCACAGTCAACTTAGTGTATGTAAACTTCTGACCCACTAGAATTGTGATACAGTAAATTATAAGTGAAATAATCTGTCTGTAAACAATTATTGGAAAAATGACTTGTGTCATGCACAAAGTAGATGTCCTAACCGACTTTCCAAAACTACAGTTTGTTAACAAGAAATTTGTGGAGTGTTTGAAAAACTAGTTTTAATGACTCCAACCTAAATGTATGTAAACTTCCGACTTCAACTGTATGTACACCATACATATCTTCATTCTGGCATGGTTCTTAAAGGACAAGGAAACAATCACCACTTCTTTCTTTGCAGTGGGGGCTGGGGCTTTCCCTGTGGCCACAGTTGCCTCTGCTTTGACTTGGGCTTTTTTCTCAGCAAGTGCCTAAAATACATAAAATATAGTGATTCACCTGATTTCCCTGATATGGAGGCCTGATGCTAGGCTGGGAATCACAGCACCCAATCGCCTTATTCAAATGCATCTACATTTTGCATCAATTTGATTATGATATCAGAGGGTGTTTGAGTTGTTGATTTACCTCCTTTGGATCCTCAGCGCTCCTTTTCCTCATCCCTTGGTCCTTGTCAGTGACAGGCTAAAACAGTGGGATACAGAGACAGTCATTCCAATGACACCTTGGTGAATTACTGTGTTACTATATGCACCTGCATGCTCTATTGTGAACTTCTCTAACATAACAGATCATGTGTATCTAATCTATAATAACAGGTTTATGTATGTGGCACGATTTGTATGCAAAACCTGTCTGCTTTAGCCCACTCACCTGTTCTTGAACTGGCTCAGTAAGCCTAGTCGGCTCCTCAAATTTGTTGAGAAAGAACTGTTACAGAAAACAAAGCAGAGTAGCAACCATCAGACAATGATACCCCATGAACACCTCCATAACATAGCCTCACCATGAGCTGCACTGTACGAAAACACTTATTCAGAATTACAATCACTTCCTAATGATCAGTTATGAGCTGCTATATTTAGGTCACAATTTGTGAACAAACAAACTCAGGAAGACATGAAATAGTGTGGTGGAACATATGTGGTTGTGGTATTTGTTTCACCGTTGTACTTTTTTCCGCACTTTATTTCACTGTACTGATTCCACTGGTTCAATCTGCCATTTAATAGTATGTTAGCTACTAGCGAAACTATCTTATTTAGAAACAAATAAGTAATGCATAGGTCATTCATGTGTTATTAATGTCACAAAACCAGACATGTAGCTCTGAATATTGCATTATATAGTGTAGCTGTAGAGTCTGGCATTACTGTAAATAAAATGTTACCATGTAAATGCCAGGATATTTCTGTAAGGTACTGTAAAATAAAGTGCCACCATGCTTTCTTATGAGACCCTCCATTGCCACATACTGTACCTCACTGCGGGTCATGGACTGTTTGCACTCAATGGTAGGGTACTGATGGAACACATAGAACCCACTGCCTCCTTCCTGCTTCACAGCTGTTGTCCTGAAGTAGCTCCCTGCCTTCAGAGGCTGCAAATCAAACAGGTATGATGAAGTTAATAAGTATGTTAATAAGTATTTACACAAACCACACTGTCTATGTGGTCCTCTGTAGCTCAGCTGGTAGAGCTGGTAGAGCTGGTAGAGCACAGTGCTTGTAACGCCAAGGTAGTGGGTTCGATCCCCGGGACCACCCATACACAAAAAAAGTTATGCACGCATGACTACGTCGCTTTGGATAAAAGTGTCTGCTAAATGGCATATTATTTATTATTATTATTATTATAAAACATGAATGGCACCGCGCCCTCCTATCAAGACCCTGAATCTTGCATTGCTTGTTGTTAAACTGAGGACAAGGAACTAGCTTAAAAAAGGAAATGCTGTAGAGTTTATGGAATACAACAGGTACAGTTAGTCCAGCGTGAACGAGCCCATTCAGAGTGCAGTTAGTTTCCAAATGAGAAAGAGGAACTCACGTCGAGACCGAACACCTCGTCGAAGCAGCGGGAGCTCCTTAGGTACCAGGAGATGTTGAGTTTTACCGGAGGATCACAGTCGTCCGTCAATCCTGAAACTTATGAAAACAATTTAGTCACAGAGCTCTCTCCAGATCTGTTCCTGTCTGAGGGCCAGAGTCAGGGCCAGAGGCTACTACTTCCTCCCCTACTACTTCCCCCCCCTACTACTTCCTCCCCCAACAGGTTTTCCCATGCTCTTAATGTATACTCAATGAAGTAGCATATTGTATACAGTAATGCTATCATACAAATATCCTGCATTGACCAGAAGCCATGGATTACAGGCAACATCCGCACTGAGCTAAAGGTAGAGCTGCCGCTTTAAGGAGTGGGACCCTAACCCGGACGCTTATAAGAAATCCCGCTATGACCTCCAACGAACCATCTAACAGGCAAAGCATCAATACAGGACTAAGATTGAATCGTACTACACCGGCACCGACGCTAGTCGGATGTGGCAGGGCTTGCACAATATTACAGACTACAAAGGGAAGCACAGCCGCGAGCTGCCCAGTGACACGAGCCTACTAGACGAGCTAAATCACTTCTATGCTCGCTTCAAGGCAAGCAACACTGAAGCATGCATGAGAACATCAGCTGTTCCTGACGACTGTGTGATCACGCTCTTCGTAGCCGATGTGAGTAAGACCTTTAAACAGGTCAACAGTCACAAGGCTGCAGGGCCAGCCGGATTACCAGGACGTGTACTCCGAGCATGCGCTGACCAACTGGCAAGTGTCTTCACTGACATTTTCAACCTGTCCCTGACTGAGTCTGTAACACCAACATGTTTCAAGCAGACCACCATAGTCTCTGTGCGCAAGAACACTAAGGTAACCTGCCTAAATGACTACCGACCCGTAGCACTCACGTCTGCAGCCATGAAGTGCTTTGAAAGGCTGGTCATGGCTCACATCAACACCATTATCCCAGAAACCCTAGACCCACTCCAATTTGCATACCGCTCCAACAGATCCACAGCTGATGGACTCTCTATTGCACTCCACACTGCCCTTTCCCACCTGGACAAAAGGAACACCTACGTCAGAATGCTATTCATTGACTACAGCTCAGCGTTCAACACCATAGTGCCCTCAAAGCTCATCACTAAGCTAACGACCCTGGGACTAAACACCTCCCTCTGCAACTGGATCCTGGACTTCCTGACGGGCCGCCTCCAGGTGGTAAGGGTAGGTAACAACACATCTGCCACGCTGATCCTCAACACAGGGGCCCCTCAGGGGTGCATGCTTAGTCCACTCCTGTACTCCCTGTTCACCCATGCATGGCCAGGCACGACTACAACACCATCATTAAGTTTGCTGACGACACAACAGTGGTAGGCCTGATCACCGACAACGATGAGACAGCCTATAGGGAGGAGGTCAGAGACCTGGCCGTGTGGTGCCAGGATAACAACCTCTCCCTCAACGTGACCAAGACAAAGGAGATGATTGTGGACTACAGGAAAAGAAGGACCGAGCACGCCCCCATTCTCATTGACGGGGATGTAGTGGAGCAGGTTGAGAGCTTCAAGTTTCTTGGTGTCCACATCACCAACAAACTATCATGGTCCAAACACACCAAGACAGTCATAAAGAGGGCACAACAAAGCCTATTCCCCCTCAGGAGACTGAAAAGATTTGGCATGGGTCCTCAGATCCTCAAAAAGTTATACAGCTTCCTACAAGCTTCTTGACATCCAGGACCTCTATACCAGGCGGTGTCAGAGGAAGGCCCTAAATATGGTCAAAGACTCCAGCCACCCTAGTCATAGACTGTTCTCTCTGCTACCGCATGGCAAGCAGTACCGGAGCGCCAAGTCTAAGGCTTCTTAACAGCTTCTACCCCCAAGCCATAAGACTCCTGAACGGCTAATCAATTGGCTACCCAGACTATTTGCATTGTCCCCCCCACCTCCTCTTTTACGCTGCTGCTACTCTCTGTTTATCATCTATGCATAGTCACTTTAACTATACCTATATGTACATATTACCTTGACTAACCGGTGCCCCCACACATTGATGCTGTACCGGTACCCCATATATATAGCCTCGCTACTGTTATTTTACTGCTTTTATTTTTCACACGTATTTTTCTTAAAATTGCATTGTTGATTACAGGCTTGTAAGTAAGCATTTCACTGTAAGGTCTACACCTGTTGTAATTGACAGTATACCATCCTACAATACTAGTCTGAGGAAAGGGCAATCATGTTCTTGCTATATGATATTCCACAAGGTTCAGTAAATAACTGAGTTTTATCCTAACTTGCAGAACATAAGAGAGGTTATAGGCTACTTACATTTCAGCTGAATGACAGTATTGTTAAACATTGTCTTGGTGAAGAGGAAAAAGCTCTGCTTCTTCGAAGTTTCCTGTAACACAAGCGGTGACAAAATGTCAAACATATGAGTACTGGAATAGATTTTGACAACATTTAGATAGTCAATATTCTGATTAAAAAACCTGTTGGGTTTTAAATGATCTGAACAAAATAGCTGAATAGTTTATTAAGTAATGCAGGAATGTAGGTAGGTGAGCCTAGATGTAATATTTTCCTAGGGGCAGGTAGTCTTTGAATGAATGGATCGGATCACTTACTATTACTTGTATTGACTAGTCCTAAACAACACCATATTGGCGAACACTGATAAGGTAAAATAATAAGGGAAAATTGGCTGGCCTAATCCAGGGAGAATAATACAATGTTACATTGTTTATAATACAGTGGAAGCGGTTACAATGTTACATTGTTGTAATTACATTGCCGCCAGAACGGTGCATGGTGCGTAAAATTAAGGGAAGCGTTGTCTCAATGCCTGCTTCTGTACATCGCGACAGTATATCAACTGTTGAAATAGATTAATCTGGCTGAAATAAACAATGTTCTTAACAAGATATAATAGCGTTTCTAGGCTACCGATGATGCTTTGATAGCATGATACTATACGCACAAGACAAGGCAACTTACACTGTTGACGTTAAAGGTCCATTTACCCGGCTCTGACACTGCATTTAACGGTCGTGTAAAGTGAATACAAATTAATAAGAATAGCACTTTTGTCAAGTCCCCTGTCAATAACCCTGTTTTCATGGCGCTCGCCATTTGTACCAGGAAGCAGCCACACTACAACTTCGCGAGCGCTCCTGCTTCCTGCTTCGATCTGACATCACCGTGTAGGCGGTCTTCCGTGGAAACCAAACGGGAGAAAACGTTTTCAACTGGGGAAGGAGAATTAACTTTCTTATTGGACAAGTTCACACATTGTAGCTTCTTCTTTTTCAAACGTTTCCCTTCGTTTCAGACATCTACATTGCATGCAGTTTGTAGGTTATGCAAGTAATCTATGGTTCGAATGGAAAAATGCCATTCTAACTAACTTTATTATTAGAGCATGAAAACCTACATTAGAAATGTTTGTAAAACAGCATCAGTTAATGCACTGAACATTAGGTCGATGTACCCCCATTTCATCATTATGTTAAATCAATGTGAATCAAACATAATAAAAGTGTCCTTAAAATGTTCAGAATAAGTCTCATAATATCATCAATATGGAAATGCCAGTCATTCTTGACATAGAGCTACGGGTTATAGGACCCAGAGTCATTAACGACCTGTGCGCACTTCTCTACTGGCCAGGGGTGTGGAGCTCTGATGCACTGAAAAATAACTCCTTACAAAACTGGTTTTTTTTGGACCCAATAGGAGTGCCATCACGTCAGTCTCTGCCGACTTTAGCGAAGCATTTGGTCCCTGTAAGTGTTCTTCTCAATTTAAGGCAATCAGATTTCCTTCACAATTTATCTGACTGTTTCACGTTGATTTGTTTTATCTTCATTCTGTATTATGGCTTGCTTTCGCTCTCTGTTGTCCCCTTTTTGTTTAATCGATCAGATGTTTGATGGTGGAACTCTTATCATTTCTTCTCTCTTGACTCCTTTTGTAGATTTTCACCTCTGACCTTCATCAAGATGTTTCTGGCCAAAAGACTCATTGGTGGCATACTGGATGTTGTGAGGTAAGCCTGGCTCCTTTTCACACACACACACACACACACACACACACACACACACACACACACACACACACACACACACACACACACACACACACACACACACACACACACACACACACACACACACACACACACACACACACACACACACACACACTGTCAGCATACTGACTTCATTCATGATGTTGCACACTCAGTAGTTATTAAATAGTAATAGACAATGGTCCTTCTTGTTTTCTCCAACAGCAACATTGACCCCGGTCAATTCGTGCCCTCAGATCCTGTGAGTTAATAACCCTTTAACACCCATTTTCCTTTATAACAATTTCAGAACATCATGATAGTCGTATGATAGTGCACTCACTGCAGACTGGAAAGTTTTAGAAGTAAACACTACTCTTTTGAGCAAATGAGCCATAGCTGTTGGTGTATGTTGGCCTGCATGCCGACTGCAGTGAAGAGGGCTGAGTGTTAGTGTTAACAGAACCTGGTCTGTGTTTGTGTCCTAGCCCCCACCACGCAGACCTCTGGCCTACGCTGAGCAGAATGAGAATGATGAGGAGAGACAGTTCCGCAAGGTGTTCCAGCAACTCGCTGGGGATGTAAGGACTTATTGTTTTTCAACTTATGCACTCCTACTACTCTCATATCTTATCCTATTCACCTCCGAACCTACTGTCCTATCCTATCCTGTTCAGAGAAGTAAAGAGGCCAGATAAGTCAAGACAACACTGCCTCTCATGCTTGATTCTAACTGAGTCATTGAGAGACATTCATCTTAGGCTTTCGGCTATCAAATACAGTACTATAAATGTGTCATTGTATAATCAGGCTTCTTGTTGAATGGTTTAACGAGGCTGTTTCATTATGTGGATTTTAACCAACCATTAGTGGTTTATTGTAATAGCGTGCAGACCAACAACCAGTGTTAATTAAGTTACAGTGTTGTTTGTGGTATATTATATTTTGAAGTAGATGCAGTATTTCATTTATTGGCTGATGGTACACTGGTACAATCAGTGAAACCCTGTTGTTGCTTCTTGTATCCCAGTTAAGCCTTGTTTAATTTCCAAACCCCTCGCTCCCCCCATTCACCCTCTTTCATCTAGAGCCAGTCTTCAGAATGTGGTTTATCAATCTATCCAGACATAGTGAATTTGTGGCTTCAAATGTGCTGTCCGTCATGCACTGCTGCCAACCAATTGAAGCCTTTTGGAATAGTACAGTAAAGCGCTCCGGTAGGCTTAAATCATTGATTCCGCTACATTGGTTATGGTCATTAAGCCCAGGGCTCCACAGACATTCCCCTTCTCTACAGCTATGCTCACAATTATTCACTGCTGTTGGATCAGGCAGTGGTGGAGTGAGAGGCTGGGGGTGTGGTTTGTTGACAACCCAACCCTGGTTTATTCCACGGACAAGAAGAGGGACTGGTTCCTCCACTATGTGCTTCCTACCATTGTCTGACAGGGCGGCTGTCCTGCCTGGTTAGTTTTGTGTGGGGGTGGGGGGTGTAGATTGTGTGAATCATAGATAGGGGTGGATACATGTTCTACTGGTAGGCTCAGCTGGCAACAATTGACTTTAAACTGATAACTAGCCGACCTCATTGAGGCCTTACTCTTAAAGGGAGGGAATACAAGACGCATATCGAATGAAACCTAAAGACATACCTGCTGCAAATGTATTTGCTGAAGGTTTTGAAGCTGTTACCATCACTTTGGTTGTTCTAATATGTCAGGTAAACACAGAAATACAGAGAAAACGATGTATTTGGTCCATGATTGTACCGATAAAACACCTGTGCAAATGACTGATCATTTATTACTTCATGATAACGTAGTCTCAGTGTCCTTATCCTTTTGTGAGCTGAGTTGTGACCCAAATACAGTTACAGTGCATTCGGAAAGTATTCAGACCCCTTGACTTTTTCCACATTTTGTTACGTTACAGCCTTATTCTAAAGTTGATTAAATTGTTTTCCCCCTCATCAATACCCCATAATGACAAAGCAAAAAGTGATTTTTATAATTTTTTGCAAACGTATAAAACAATTAATACTTATATCACATTTGCATAAGTATTCAGACCCTTTACTCAGTACTTTGTTGAAGCACCTTTGGCAGCAATTACAGCCTCAAGTCTTCTTGGGTATGACGCTACAAGCTTGGCACACCTGTATTTGGGGAGTTTCTCCCATTATTCTCTGCAGATCCTCTTAAGCTCTGTCAGGTTGGATGGGGAGTGTCGCTGCACAGCTATTTTCAGGTCTCTCCAGAGATGTTAGATCGGGTACAAGTCCGGGCTCTGGCTGGGCCACTCAAGGACATTCAGAGACTTGTCCCGAAACCACTCCTGCGTTGTCTTGGCTGTGTGCTTAGGGTCGTTGTCCTGTTAGAAGGTGAACCTTCGCCCCAGTCTGAGGTCCTGAGCGCTCTGGAGCAGGTTTTCATCAAGGATCTCTCTGTACTTTGCTCCGTTCATCTTTCCCACAATCCTGACTAGTCTCCCAGTCCCAGCCGCTGAAAAACATCCCCACAGCATGATGTGCCACCACCATGCTTCACCGTAGGGATGGTGCCAGGTTTCCTCCAGACGTGACGCTTGGCATTCAGGCCAAATAGTTCAATCTTGGTTTCATCAGACCAGAGAATCTTGTTTCTCATGGTCTGAGTCCTTTAGGTTCCTTTTGGCAAACTCCAAGCGGGCTGTCATGTGCCTTTTACTGACGAGTGGCTTCCGTCTGGCCACTGTACCATAAAGGCCTGATTGGTGGAGTGCTGCAAAGATGGTTGTCCTTCTAGAAGGTTCTCCCATCATCACAGAGGAACTCTGGAGCTCTGTAGAGTGACCATCGGGTTCTTGGTCACCTCCCTGACCAAGGCCTTTCTCCCCCGATTGCTCAGTTTGGCCAGGTGGCCAGCTCTAGGAAGAGTCTTGGTTCCAAACTTCTTCCATTTAAGAATGATGGAGGCCACTGTGTTCTTGGGGACCTTCAATGCTGCAGAAATGTTTTGGTACCCTTCCCCAGATCTGTGCCTCGTCACAATCCTCTCAGAGCTCTACGGACAACTGTACGTACAATTGGTATACAGTATACAGTATGGGAAGATTTACTTTTGTATCTATCTTTGTATTATAGGACATGGAGGTAAGCCCCACTGAACTGATGAACATCCTCAACAGGATAATTGGCAAATGTGAGTCCTATCCTAACACAAACACCATGCTTGTGTCCATACTTGTCTTTGTCATTGCGTTCTTATTGTATTTATATCTCTGTGTGCATGTACCTTATGTTCAAGAGCATGTCTATGCATGCCTTTTTGTATTTATGTACTCTCTGTACAAACACACTCACACACACGAACACAAACACACACACACTTTACTCATATCTAGACACCTGTTGCACGCATAATGGTGTCTAAGCAAACGAGTGGTTCCATGGAATGGTTTACTTTGTTGTAGTGAAGCAGTGGTCTGTCTGTGTTCATTTCAGGTGGTGGCCTGAAGACTGACGGCTTTAGCCTTGAGTCATGCAGGAGCATGGTGGCTATCATGGACGTATCCTTCCACATCAGTGTTTGTATTAGGATGGAGGACTATACTATACTACACTACACTATACTATCAGAGTAGTTAATATTAAGTTTTACCTTAACCCTGAGCACACAGAGTGACAGCACAGGAAAGCTAGGTTTCCATGAATTCAAGTTTTTATGGAACAACATCAAGAAATGGCAGGTGAGTTCAGTCCTCTTGTTACATTTTTGACAATCGGCACTGAATTAACAATTGGGTTAAATCATGGACATTTCTGTGAAACGTTTGCCTTGAACTAGAAATGATTTACATGTATTTGCAAGAAATTCATATAACACTCCCTACAACTTCCAATAGTCATCTTACTCCACTACTGTAAGAATGTTGTTTATAAATGTAATGTTAATACACTCTTAATAAAAGGTGCTGTGAACTTTGACCTCTCGGTGTAACCTTATGTCCGCTGTGATTCAGGGCATCTACATATCAAATGATGCAGACTGCTCAGGGGTCATCTCCTCACAAGAGCTGTCCACTGCCTTCAAAGCTGCATGTGAGCTCAGAGATCATGAGAACCAGAACATGGAATTGCATATTTCTTTGTCATCATAAGGCCTTTATAGCAGCGTCATAACAGTGACAACAAACAAGCTAGCTTGTTCCTGAATATATGTGTTTGGTCTCATTGGTTTTTCTCTCCTGTTATGTCCGTGTGCAGGCTTCCCTCTCAACGACCAGCTCTTACAGTTGATCGTCCGCAGGTACAGTGACGAACACGGCAACATGGACTTTGACAACTTCATTGGGTGCCTGGTTAGACTGGACGCCATGTGTCGTAAGTGACTCCTCCTCAATACTCCCCTGCTCAGTCCGATTATGTTCTTGATTTCAGACTATTTTCTTTTCATTACCCTTCAGTAATAGTGTTTTGTGCATTTTCAGGAGCCTTCAAGACTCTGGACAACGATGATAATGGAAAAATCAAAGTCAACATCCAAGAGGTAAATTAGTTTTCACTATTTGCTCTTTGCATTTAAATGGTGTGTTTAGAGTAAGGGACCATTTTAAAGATGAATGACTAGATACAGGCACTGAAATTACACCAAAATAACCACACCTCTTATTGTCTTTTGCTTTCTCCCCAGTGGCTTCAGTTGACCATGCACTCATAAAACACCAGGGAAAGCCTACAAAAAGCCTACATCCATGTCTTTCTCTCTCATTTAAGATTTTTATTTCATAGAACCATTGTTATTATTGTTTACAGACGTTCATACAGCATTCGGTCATGAATGTTCATTCAATTCATCACTAGATGGCAGCATTGCAGCAACACTGGGAAAGCACAAATCTACTTTCTCTCCATTAGGCCAAACTCAAAAATATATGGAATATGGAAAGGTAGTTCAGTTTTGTGTTTTCCATTTTTCTGGCAACACACTTTTGGTCAAAAATTTTATACTGCCATGTAATGTAATGTAACACATACATTATAGTGCTCAATAAAGATACAGTATTACTTAATACTTGCAGCTGTCTCATGTATTACAAATTCTAAATGTTCTGCTTTTGCTCATTAAAGAATTGACCTCTCATATGTTTGTAGATTACTTTAATCTTTTTGTTTTATTGAGGTTACTTAACTGACTTTTGCAATCCAAGTCAATAGTTGATTGTTATTCAGTTATTCATCAGCACCACTCTTGACTTCCACCAAGGGACGCCCCCTTGAACAGCCACTCTCTCGTTGCTCTCACGCCATCAGACGCTATTCTTCTGTGCGCATCTCCTTTTTCCCATGCAGTGTGTAAATAAAGTTAATAGGCAGCCAAGTTTAGGCTATGATGGATGATGATGAACTTGGGGTAGAGCCAATAAAATGAGAGACCACTCGTCCGGGACTAACGTCGAAGATAGAGCCACCAATTGTGATCTGGAGGCATTGACTGGGGGCAGAGCAGACCTGGAAGGAACAAAAACCTAAACGAGGTGACGGATGTGCTCTGTTCATGAAGATTGGTGGGCAAAGTCGAGGCAAACAAGATCACTCGTAAGTTAAAGGTAAGTTTAGAGGGGATTTTAACTGGGTTTATCACTTTATAGACGTAGGCTTAAGTTTTGAGTGCTAAGGCTAAGCTTGATACATCGCATCAACACTGTTTATCTATTTATACTGAACAAAAAATATAAACGCAACATGCAACAATTTCAACGATTTTACTGAGTTACAGTTCATATAAGGAAATCAGTCAATTTAAATAAAATCCTTAGGCCCTAATCTATGGATTTCACATGACTGGGCAGGGGCACAGCCATGGATGGGAGTGGGAGGGCATAGGCCCACCCACCGGATGGACATACTGCCAAATTCTCTAAAACGACATTGGAGGCGGCTTATGGTAGAGAAATTAACATTTAATTATCTGGCAACACCTCTGGTGGACATTCCTGCAGTCAGTATTCCTATTGCACGCTCCCTGAAAACTTGAGACATCTGTGTTGTGTGACAAAAGGCACATTTTAAAGTGGCCTTTTATTGTCCCCAGCACAAGGTGCACCTGTGTAATTATCATGCTGTTTAAAAAGCTTCTTGATATGCCACACCTGTCAGGTGGATGGATTATCTTGACAAAGGGGAAATGCTCACTTACAGGGATGTAAACAAATTTGTGCACAACATTTGAGAGCAATAAGCTTTTTGTGTGTATGGAACATTTCTGGGATCTTTTATTTCAGCTCATGAAACATGGGACCAACACTTTACATGTTGCGTTGTGTATGTTTTGTCTTAATATAAGGGTTAGGCATAATGTTAGCAGTGTGGTTAAGGTTAGGGTAAAGGTTAGGTTTCAAATCAGATTTTAAGAAGATGAATAGCAGAAACAGGCGGGGCTTAGACGTAATTATGACTTTGTGGCGGTGGTAACTAGTGACGACCCCTCCAGGCTGGGTCCTTTGTCTGACGTCACCATGTAGGCGGTCTTCTGTGGACACCAAACAAGATAAAACGTTTTCAACTGGGGAACGAGAATTAACGTTGTTATTGGAGAAGTTCACACAGTGTAGCTTCTTCTTTTTCAAACGTTTTCACTCGTTTCAGACATCAACATTCCATGCAATTTGTAGGTTAGGCAAATAGGTATATCGTCTGAATGGAAAAATGCCATTCTAACTAACATTTATTAGGGCATGAAATTACATTCATTTTTTTGTAATACAGCATCAGTATATCACTGAACATTAGGCCTGCCATTTAGGTTACTTTATGAAGACACAGACTACTTCTGTACTGTTATACTGTTTAATATAACACACATGCTGGCTAAAACATCCCTATAGGCTTCCGCCTTCACCTCGTGACCTTCTTGACCCCTGCGTCACTGCTCAACATTAACATTACACCACATCTCCCTTTCTGGAGAACAAAGGTTAGCCTACCTTTGTTTTAGCAGGTCATAAGGGGTTATTCTGCCAATGTAAAACAGGCCTGCTCCCAGTCTGGATTTTTAACTAAAGCTCAGTATCAGGTGAACATTTCAAAGCAAACTATTTCTATTGAACTGTCCCCAGCACTTTAAACTTGTATACACGTTACTTTCAGTCACTCAAAGATCAAGTCTCTGGTTTTATCACTTCTCTGCCTGATCTTGTTCTCACAGAGGCAGGTGTGACCTGACAGTTCACAGAGGTAGACACCTGAGTCTGCCTGGGAAGGGTTTGTCCTCCTCAGGTAGTTGCAACTGTTGGCTGTCTTCACAGTTGTTCTTTGTAGCAGGCATAGGCACCACATGATGGCAGTTTCTCCTGAGTGTGCCTTGTGGCCCGCTGACAATGTAAGAGCGGGGATTGTGATGTGCAGATGTTTTTGCTTCAGTGATACACACGTTGTCTTCTGGTGACAGTCTGGAAAAGTCTCTCACCTGATGTCTCTTGTCGTAGCATTTTGCATCCATCCACCTCTTCTCTCTTTCCTTGAGTTGAACTGTTTTTTCTTTGACAGAAATCTCTTAGAGCTTTGTCCTTCTCGGCCAGGTTAGGAATTAATTTTCCAAGCTGGTTGACCATTCCTAAGAAACTTCTGAATTCACTCACATTTGACGGCTGTTTCATCTCCTGCACTGCTCTCGTTTTGTCGGGGTCTGGTTTCATCCCATCTGCAGAGATGATATGACCGAGGAACCTTACCTCTCTTTTCCCGAACTCACATTTTTCCATGTTCAGCGTGATGCCTGCTTTTTGGGCTTTTCCAAGACTGTGTGTACTCTCACATCGTGCTCAGCTTAATCTCTCCCCCAGACTAGCACATCATCCATGTGGCACACCACTCCATCAACACCCTCACCATCCGGATCTGGATGTGTTCTGGGGCGAAGGCTATCCCAAATAGAAGACAGTTGAAAAAGTACCTTCCGAATGGAGTGATAAATGTAGTGTAGCGTGCCGACTCCTTCATTAGTGGTACTTGCCAAAATCCCATGTTGCATCAATCTTGGTGAATAGCTGGGCTCCTGCCAACATTCCCAGTGTTTGCCCCACTGTCTGTAGGATGAATTTCTCTCTACACACAAACTAATTTAGCAGGGTCAAATCCACGCAGATGCGATCTGTGCCATCTTTCTTAGGAACAACAACCATCCCTGAGCACCAGTCAGTAGTCTCCTCTATTTTGGTGATGACGTCCCACTGCTCCATTCGCTTCAATTATTTCTTCACCTTTTCCATCAAAGGCAGTGGAGTGAGCAGGGTTCGGCATCTGGCTTGAGTTTGATTGTGTAAGGCTGCTGCACTAAACCACCACAGAGCTTGGTGTAAGTTACTTTAACTGTGTCCATGTCTATGCTATCTAGCCTTGCCACTAGCTTTAGCTTAGTTAAAGCTGGCCTGCCTAACAGAGCTGTGTGTAGGTTTTTCACTACATAAATGTCCTCTGTTGTGCATTTCTCTCCATAGCACAGCGTTTCGTTTGCTAACCCAACTACAATAAGTCGAGCTCCCCCTGGCCCAGACAGTGGTTTATTGAGAGAGGTTAAATTTTTTAATTTTAGTCATTTAGCAGAGACTCTTTTATCCAGTGCGACTTACAGTTAGTGAATGCATACATGTTTTTTTGTTTAATTTTTTTCATACTGGCCCCCCGTGGGAAACGAACCCACATCCCTGCCGGCCAAACCCTCCCCTACCTTGGACAACACTGGACCAATTGTGCACCGCCCATGGGTCTCCCGGTCGTGGCCAGCTGGGACAGAGCCTGGACTTGAACCAGGATCTCTAGTGGCACAGCTAGTACTGCGATGCAGTGCCTTAGACCACTGCGCCACTCGGGAGTCAAATTGTCTATATTGTCCTCTTTAGTGATCTCTCTGTACACCTCCTCTGGTATAACAGTCACGTCAACTCCTGTATCGATCTTAAACTTGACATTGGAGTTCCTGATCTTTATCCGTAGAGACCATGGGTCTTCTGCATTCACTGTCCCCAGGAAAAGGATACCATTGTCTTCTGAGACAGCATTTAGTGCATTACCTGACTTACACACTTTTCCATAATGTCCACAGTTGTGCCACTCAGCATTCTTTGCTGGACACTGAAACTTTGAATGAGTTGGCGTTATCCCACACTTGGAGCATATTTTCTATCCTTGCTCGCTCGGTGCCTCCTGTTAACTTTTTTCCTGTGTGCATGCTTGTCCCTTTTTCTTGAACTTATTTTGTTTGAAGCTCTTCTTAGCATGCACTGCATCCACAGTAGTTGCTTTGCTAGCGCTATTTATTACATCAGATTGTCTCGCCATATTAAAGGCTTTTGTTAGAGTCAAGTCTTTGTCTAACTGCATTCTCTCTGACAATGTTGTCTTTCAGACCTACAACTAGTCTGTCCCATATGAGCTCATCATGTAATGGCCCGTAGTTGCAGTTTTCAGTCAGTGCATATAGTGACGTGATAAATGAGTCAACAGTGTCATTTGCCTGTTGCATTCGCTGATTAAACCTAGCTCGTTCGTAAATAAAAATGTTCCTTGGCCCAAAAAAACCCATAAATAAGCTTTTTCACGCTGGTGTACTCCAGTTTTTCTTCTTCTGTGAAATTGATCCCTCTTAGCATAAACAAAATAAAATAATGTACGCTATGACGGTATTTGACGGTTTTGTATATTTTTTAATAATGAAAGTTCTACATTTGCTTTATGAGTAGTGTGTGACCATAGGTTGGCAACACATCCATTCTAAGTTATTTCAATTATTTCTTTCTCCATTCTGATTGTTTTATTAGCTAGCTAGCTTGCTAGCCAGCTAACTAGTGATTAGCATTAGCTGCTAACAAGCTTTAGGCCCAACTTACTAAGAAAATACAAACTAGCTGTTTGCAGATGTAAGAAACACAAACTAATTGTGAAATTATAGAATGCTAGTGGATTTATATTTTTTGTCATTTTAGCAGACGCTCTTATCCAGAGCGACTTATAGTTAGTAAGTGCATAATTTTTTTAATACTGGCCCCCAGTGGGAAACAAACCCACAACCCTGGCATTGCAAGCGCCATGCTCTACCAACTGAGCTACATGGGGCCTATTACGAAGCAATGTGAAAACAGTATCGTTGTCATCAACATTGCTGCATGTGCTGCATTAACCATGCAGACTGAACGCAAGTGTCTCGTGGTCGAGGAACAACAAATGCGCTCCTGAGTGACAGGGGGCGGGGCTAGGTCTGTGTGGAAAGCGGCATGGAGAGAGCAGAGAGTGACGACTCAAGTAGCTAAGTAAACTATTAAAATGGACGTTACACACAGCGTATCACATTTAACACACCAAACATTCAAATACCGGTATAGAAGGTAAGAACACCAAACCGGTCTGTGCATTAATACAGGTATGTCGTAAAATACGGTTTACTGCCCAGCCCTACCTCTTAGCACATCTGACTCATCACCCATGCAATAAACTAGAGTATTTACCTGGTTTTCCTGTGATGAGGTGTGCAAATTGCTAGCCAGTCTAACATGCTGACAAGACCTGGCATGCACATGGACACGCAGGCAGGGTTGTCAGGTCAAGCTAAAATGTTTAGCTCAATGACCACTGAAAACCTGCACAAAATCAGTTTTTTTTCCCCCACAGCAAGAGAGGACTTGCCACATTAACCTCTACGTGATCGGTGTTCCGTAAACTGGGACGGTTGAGCTAACATGCGCTAATGTGATTAGCATGACTGTTGTAAGTAACAGCAAACCTTCCAGGACATAGACATGTCTTATATGGGCAGAAAGCTTAAATTCATGTTAATCTAACTGCACTGTCCAATTTACAGTAGGGATTACAGTGAAAAAATACCATGCAAATGTATGAGGAGACTGCACAACAACAAAAAACGTATCACGGCAACTGGTTTGATACATTCACCTCTGAAGGTAAATAATGTACTTACATTCAGTAATCTTGCTCTGATTTGTCATCATAAGGGTCCCAGAGATAAAATGTAGCATAGTTTTGTTTGATAAAATCAATTTTTCTATTCAAATGTAGGAACTGGGTTCTACAGTTTGAACCCCTGCCGTCTCTGGCTCTGGCTATATTGTGGCCTTTCTTACATTTAAAAGATGATGAAAAAAAAATATATATATATATATATATATATATGCATGTTTTTTTGTTTGTATTATCTTTTACCAGATGTAATGTGTTATATTCTTCTACATTAATTTCACATTTCCACAAACTTCAAAGTGTTTCCTTTCAAATGGTATCAAGAATATGCATTTCCTTGCTTTAGGTCCTGGGCTACAGGCAGTTAGATTTGGGTAAGTTATTTTAGGCGAAAATTGAAAAAAAGGGTCAGATCCTTAAGAGGTTTATACATTAAATTTTTTTTCCATAACATTATTTTGCCAATTAAGAAGGAATATCGACATAACCCATACACAAAAATGTATGCACACATGACTGTAAGTCGCTTTGGATAAAAGCGTCTGCTAAATGGCATATTATTATTATATTATATTATAACTACATTAGTAGTATAAAATGTGGTTTTCATCAAAATAATAATTATTGAGAACTATGACATGGCGCAATAAACTAATTTGAATATGTCACAAGATAAAATATAATTCGCCCTTATTAAACTTGCCAGATCATTTTCACACACCTCCAGGCTGTGTAAGGGCTATTTTACCAAGAAGGAGAGTGATGGAGTGCTGCATCAGATGACCTTGCCTCCACAATCCCCTGACCTCAACCAAATTGAGATGGTTTGGGATGAGTCGGACCGCAGAGTGAAGGAAAAGCAGCCAACAAGTGCTCAGCATATGTGGGAACTCCTTCAAGACTGTTGGAAAAGCATTCCAGGTGAAGCTGGTTGAGAGAATGCCAAGAGTGTGCAAAGCTGTCATCAAGGCAAAGGGTGGCTATTTGAAGAATCTCAAATATAAAATATATTTTGATTTGTTTAACACTTTTTTGGTTACTACATGATTCCATATGTGTTATTTCATAGTTTTGATGTCTTCACTATTATTCTACAATGTAGAAAATAGTGAAAATAAAGAAAAACACTTGAAAGAGTAGGTGTTCTAAACTTTTGACCGGTAGTGTATTTCCTTCACAAGTTTATCTGACTGTTTCACGTTGATTTGTTTTGTCTTCTTCGTCACTTTTGAAATCTGCTGCAGAGGTTACTATTTGTGCTGCTTACCAATACAGGCAAGGTTGCAGTTTTCTGAGGGAGCCCCACTAAGAACACATTTATTACAGGTGGACATAATGTATATATATTGCTTTCTCTCTCTGTTGTCGCCTTTTTGTTTAAAGTGGACAAATAGATATGAATGATCAAACTCGTATAATTTTTTTCTCTCTAGGTTCGTTTTGTAGATTTTCACCTCTGTCCCTCATCAAGATGTTTCTGGCCAAAAAACTAATTGGTGGCATACTGGATGTTGTGAGGTAGTCCTGGCTCCTTTTGACACGAACACACACAAACACACATAAACACACACACTGTCAGTATACTGACTACATTCATGACGTTGCACACTCAGTAGTTATTAAATAGTAATAGACAATGGTCCTTCTGGTTTTCTCCAACAGCAATGTTGACCCCAGTCAATTTGTGCCCTCAGATCCTGTGAGTTAACCCTTTAACACCCTTTATAACATCTCAGAACACCATCATAGTCTTAAGTTTTAGAAGTAAATACTACTCTTTTGAGCAAATGAGCCATAGCTGTTGGTGTATGTTGGCCTGCATGCCGACTGCAGTGAAGAGGGCTGAGTGTTAGTGTTAACAGAACCTGGTCTGTGTTTGTGTCCTAGCCCCCACCACGCAGACCTCTGGCTGTTCATTCAATTCATCACTAGATGGCAGCATTGCAGCAATACCGGGAAAGCACAAATATACTTTCTCTCCAATACGCCAAACTGAACCACCTTTCAATATTCAAAATATTTTAAAGTTTTGTGTTTTCCTTTTTTTCGGCTACACACTTTTGGTCAAACAGTCCATACTGCTATGTAATGTAATCAATTCTAGTGCTCAATAAAGGGGCAATATTACCTAATACTTGCTACTTGCAGCTGTCTCAGTAATTACAATTTCTACATTTTCTTATTTTGGTCATTAAAGACATGTCCTCTCATGTGTTTGTAAATAACTTTAATATTTTAGTTTTATTGTAGTTATTTGACTGACTTTTACAAGCCAAGTCAATAATAAAGTTAATTGTTATTCAGTTATTCATCAGCACCACTCTTGACTTCCACCTCTGCCGACTAATAGCCTAAACTTGGCTGACTATTAACTTTATTTACACACTGCATGGGAAAAAAGGAGAAGCGCACAGAACAGCCGCTGATGACATTCACAGGTACCCGGGCCGTTTCCAGAGCAACGAGAGAGCGGCTGTTCAAAGGGGCGTGATCGAGGAGGAAGGACTTGGAGTAGAGCCAATAAAATGAGAGATCCCCTTGTCGGGGTGTAACGTCGAAGACAGAGCCACCAATTGGGTGAGCGGGTGGTAATCGGGGCGTGTCCTCGGATTTACCTGGGGCAGAGCGGACCTGGAAGAAAGGAACAAACACCTCGAAGATGATGCTGAGGGACTGGGTAGATCAATGAACAAACAGGTGAAGGATGTTCCAGTGAATTGTTCGGCAAAGTTGAGGCAAACACGACCACTCATTTAAGTTAAAGGTAAGTTTAGAGGTGTTTTTAACTGTGTTTATCACTTTATAGACATAGGATTACGTTTTGAGTGATTTTTATATTATAATATAGGCTATGTGGCGGCTAAGCTTGACCCATCGCATCGACACTGTTTATCTATTTATTTATAGCCTAAAATAGTTACAACAAAATATGGCAAAATCCATTGTTTGATAAGTTTGATAAAGTGAATGTTATTTAGAAAATCAAAAATATCAGTATCTAGTCTTGATGTAAACATGCATGTGACTTGATACTATGTAAACATTGCAATTATAGGTCTCCCACAACACAATGTGCTGAATCCTCCCATGCCTCGTAGCTGCACCCAGTCCTTCATAAGGTTATCAATAACATAATATTATCTTATTAGTGTTTTAGGGTAGGGGGTAGATTATTATTCTAGTGGGGGTGTACAATGATTGGTATTTACTCATCAGTGGTAATTTCTGTGACATAGGATTCTCAATGCTCCCTCCACATGGCAGTCCTCTTCAGTGGGTAACCATGACCCATGATGTCAGAAAACAAGTCATGCTGTGAACAATAATCTCTGCCCTTTTCAGGGGCCATGCAGGTTGACATTTACAGCAGGTTAACGTTAGATTAATATATCGCTCTGAGCGTGTTGGCAAACACACGTGTTGGCAAACAAACACACACTTTGTGATCAGAATCAGATACTGTATGATACTTTCACACGTTTGTCATCTGTTGAATTAGAGGGAAATCAGATATTCAGATATGTCCCTTCAGATAGATTATATAAATGGTTATGTAATGTACATAGGCTATGCATCCATAGCGGTCACTCAATTTATAGAGCATGGCCAGGGGTCTCCTTTGGTGTAGGTTACAGGGGGGGTGGTGGGTTGCATGACAACTTGCACTTCATAAAGCAAATGTGGAAGATAATAATAAACCCTACACTACCAATTAATCAGCCTTTTAAAAGGCATCAAAGCGTTCCCTCCCAACGGTAGCAATTTTTCCAATGGCTAAGCTATGAATCAGCATGCTTGTCTCATTTCAATCCTTCTGTTTTATTCATTCGTCCAACGTGTTATGAGAACACCCTAACTTTACACACTGTGCTGTTGTCTGTGCCCAATAATGTTTGTACCATGTTTTGTGCTGCTACCATGTTGTGTTGCCACCATGCTGTGTTGTCATGTGTTGCTGCCATGTTATGTTGTTGTCTTAGGTCTCTCTTTATGTAGTGTTGTGGTGTCTCTCTTGTTGTGATGTGTGTTTTGTCCTATATTTTTAATCACAGCCCCCGTCCCCGCAGGAGGCCTTTTGCCTTTTGGTAGGCCGTCAATGTAAATAAGAATTTGTTCTTAACTGACTTGCCTAGTTAAATAAAGGTTAAATAAATAAAAATAAATATGAATTACCTCTGCTTGTCACATAACTGTGTTGCTTGTGACTGTGACTTTTCTTTTATACTCGTTCTGTTCTATTTAAGCATACAAAAACAGGCACGTTGCACACAATACTTCTGAGCTTTTTTAATAGAGTACGTTCTGTGGCTGAAAACCCTGTTATGTCTCTCTCATGAGTTGTGGAAATGGCTGTCATGACCATCAACGATGGGATGCGTAGGTGGGGCAGTAGGAGTGCAACAGGAAGCCTTTGGTTAAGATGTATTGTCTGTCTTACTCTCATCTGTCTATCTTGCACAGCAGATACAGTTCTCATTGAATCAAGGGCAGGAGACGGGGAATCTGCATTGAGATAAAAGAGCTCTGTTTTTTCTTTGGCAATTAAGTTCTCAAAGTCTCATTCCAGGTGTGACTCCCCAGAAAACCAGCTTTTCCTGTGGGCCTCCTTACACAACAACTTCTAACCGTCATCATATATACAGTATGTGTCACAATCTTTACAGCCCTTCATTCCCAGACAAAGCATACTGTTGTTACTTCTGGTTGCCTCTTTTCTTTCCTTCTGTCTTTCTTCCTCCCCCACCTCTCTCCCTCTTTTTCTCTCTCCATTTCTTTCTCTCCCTCTCCTCTTGTCTCAGCGTGTTGCCTGGGTGAGGCAGGTGGTGATTAATGGTAATTATAAGGATGCTGCTGCACCTCAACTCCCTCACAACAGAATGGAAGGAGTGTAGGTGGGATGCATGTAGGTGTGAGGGTCTGAGGAACAAGAGAGCTTTTGTGAAACAGACACTAATTATGCTAAGCAATGAATGGAATATGATCTGAAGGAATAGGCAGTAGAGGCACAAGAGTCGAGTGGGGATGGGGAGGGGTGAGGACAAAACAAGCAGGGTAGAAAATTCAGTAATCAAACTGACATGCCAGGTGCAAATGGGGCTCCAACTATGGGGCTCCAACTGCGCTCGAGAGAAAGGATGTGTAGCCACAGAGTTGAACCAACAGATCATTTTGAAATCATGATTGATCCCATATAGTATTGACCTTAATAGTATTGTTCCATGTCCTCAAGCTCACTCAAAGAGCAATGGGTAATTAGAGGGCAAATTTCATTCAGCTCATGGCATGCCCTTCCTGAGTCAATGATAAACCACATTACTGGGTGTAAGGTTTCCATGTCAGAGTTTCTGGATGATACTGCCTACATTTTATAATTTGTATTTGTACTTATTAGGGATCTCCATTAGCTACAGCCAAGGCAGCAGCTACTCTTACTGGGGTCCAAACATATTAAAGCACTTACATTACATATAAAACAAAATATAAAACAGTACATCATATGACATTATTACACCACTACCTATCTACAATACAAAATGTTTAATACCACCATACAACAATATCACAATGTGTGCGTATGCATGTGTCTATACCCTTGTGTGTGTCTCTTCACAGTCCCTGTTGTTCCATAAGGTGTATTTTTACCTATTTTTTAAAAATCTGATTCTACTGCTTGCATCAGTTACCTGATGTGGAATACAGTTCCATGTAGTAATGGCTCTATGTAGTACTGTGTGCCTCCCATAGTCTGTTCTGGACTTGGGGACTGTGAAGAGACCTCTGGTGGCATGTCTTGTGGGGTATGTATGGGTTTCCGAGCTGTGTGATAGTAGTTTAAACAGACAGCTCGGTACATTCAGCTTGTCTACACCTCTTACAAAAACAAGCAGTGATGAAGTCAATCTCTCTTCCACTCTGAGCCAGAAGAGACTGACATGCATGTCATTAATGTTAGCTCTCCATGTACTTTTAAGGGCCAGCCGTGCTGCCTTGTTCGGAGCCAACTGCAATTTTCCCAAGTCCCTCTTGGTGGCATCTGACCACACTACTGACAGTAGTCTAGGTGCGACAAAACTAGGGCCTGTATGACCTGCCTTGTTTATAGTGTTGTTAAGAAGGCAGAGCAGCGCTTAATTATGGACATACTTCTCCCCATCTTAGCTACTGTTGTATCAATATGCTTTGACCATGACAGTCTACAATCCAGGGTTACTCCAAGCAGTTTAGTCTCCTCAACTTGCTCAATTTCCACATTATTCATTACGAGATGTAGTTGAGGTTTAGGGTTCAGTGAATGATTTGACCCAAATACAATGCTTTTAGTTTAGGAAATATTCAGGACTAACTTATTCCTTGCCACCCATTCCGAAACTAACTGCAACACTTTGTTAAGTGTTGCAGTTATTTCAGTTGTTGTAGTAGCTGACGAGTATAGTGTTGAGTCATCCGCATACATAGACACACTGGCTTTACTCAAAGCCAGTGGCATGTCGTTAGTAAAGATGGAAAAAGCAAGGGGCCTAGACAGCTGCCATGGGGAATTCCTGATTCTACCTGGATTATGTTTGAGAGGCTTCCATTAAAGAACACCCTCTGTGTTCTGTTAGACAAGTAACTCTTTATCCACATTATAGCAGGGGGTGTAAAGCCATAACATATATGTTTTTCCAGCAGCAGATCGATAATGTCAAAAGCCACACTGAAGTCCAACAAAACAGCCCCCACAATCTTTTTATCATCAATTTCTCTCAGCCAATCATCAGTCATTTGTGTAAGTGCTGTGCTTCTCTATAATCATGCTGAAAGTTTGTTGTCAATTTGTTTACAGTAAAATAGCATTGTATCTGGTCAAACACCATTTTTTCCAATCGTTTACTAAGGGTTGGTAACAGGCTAATTGGTTGGCTATTTGAGCCAGTAAAGGGGGCTTTACTATTCTTTGGTAGTGGAATGACTTTTGCTTCCCTCCAAGCCTGGGGGCACATACATTCCAGTAGGCTTAAATTGAAAATATGGCAAATAGGAGTGGCAATATTGTCCGTTATTATCCTCAGCAATTTTCCATCCAAGTTGTCAGACCCCGCTGGCTTGTCATTGTTAATAGACAACAATACTTTTTCACCTCTTTCACACTCACTTTACGGAATTCAAAATTACAATGCTTGTCTTTCATAATTTGGTCAGATATACTTGGATGTGTAGTGTCAGCAATTGTTGCTGGCATGTCATGCCTAAGTTTGCTAATCTTGCCAATGAAAAAATTATTTAAGTAGTTGGCAATATCAGTTGGTTTTGTGATGAATGAGCCATCTGATTCAATGAATGATGGAGCTGAGTTTGCCTTTTTCCCCAAAATTTCATTTAAGGTGCTCCAAAGCTTTTTACTATAATTCTTTATGTCATTTATCCTTGTTTCATAGTGTTGTTCCTTCTTCTTTTTATTCAGTTTAGCTACATGATTTCTCAATTTGCAATACGTTTGCCAATCGGTTGTGCAGCCAGACTTATTTGCCATTCCTTTTGCCTCATCCCTTTCAACCATAACATTTTTCAATTCCTCATCAATCCACAGGGATTTAACAGTTTTTAGAGTCATTTTCTTAATGGGTGCATGCTTATTACTAACTGGAATAAGCAATTTCATAAATGTGTCAAGTGTAGTGTCTGTTTGCTCCTCATTACACACCACGGACCAACATACAGTGGCTTGCGAAAGTATTCACCCCCTTGGCATTTTTCCTATTTTGTTGCCTTACAACCTGGAATTAAAATGGATTTTTTGGGAGTTTGTATAATTTGATTTACACAACATGCCTACCACTTTGAAGATGCAAAATATATATTTTTTGTGAAACAAACAAGAAATAAGACAAAAAAACTGAAAACTTGAGTGTGCATAACTATTCACCCCCCAAAGTCAATACTTTGTAGAGTCACCTTATGTGCAGCAATTACAGCTGCAAGTCTCTTGGGGTATGTCTCTATAAGCTTGGCACATCTAGCCACTGGGATTTTTGCCCATTCTTCAAGGCAAAACTGTCAAATTCTGACCAGTTTCCCAGTCCCTGCCGATGAAAAACATCCCCACAGCATGATGCTGCCACCACCATGCTTCACTGTGGGGATGGTGTTCTCGGGGTGATGAGAGGTGTATGGTTTGCGCCAGACATAGCGTTTTCCTTGATGGCCAAAAAGCTTAATTTTAGTCTCATCTGACCAGAGTACCTTCTTCCATATGTTTGGGGAGTCTTCCATATGCCTTTTGGCGAACACCAAACGTGTTTGCTTATTTTTTTCTTTAAGCAATGGCTTTTTTTCTGGCCACTCTTCTGTAAAGCCCAGCTCTGTGGATTGTACGGCTTAAAGTGTTCCTATGGACAGATACTCCAATCTCCGCTGTGGAGCTTTGCAGCTCCTTCAGGGTTATCTTTGGTCTCTTTGTTGCCTCTCTGATTAATGCCCTCCTTGCCTGGTCCGTGAGTTTTGGTGGGCGGCCCTCTCTTGGCAGGTTTGTTGTGGTGCCATATTCTTTCAATTTTTTAATAATGGATTTAATGGTGCTCTGTGGGATGTTCAAAGTTTCGGTTATTTTTTTATAACCCAACCCTGATCTGTACTTCTCCACAACTTTGTCCCTGACCTGTTTGGAGAGCTCCTTGGTCTTCATGGTGTCACTTGCTTGGTGGTGCCCCTTGCTTAGTGGTGTTGCTGACTCTGGGGCCTTTCAGAACAGGTATATACAGTGGGGAGAACAAGTATTTGATACACTGCCGATTTTGCAGGTTTTCCTACTTACAAAGCATGTAGAGGTCTGTAATTTTGATCATAGGTACACTTAAACTGTGAGAGACGGAATCTAAAACAAAAATCCAGAAAATCACATTGTATGATTTTAAAGAAATTAATTTGCATTTTATTGCATGACATAAGTATTTGATCACCTACCAACCAGTAAGAATTCTGGCTCTCACAGACATGTTAGTTTTTCTTTAAGAAGCCCTCCTGTTCTCCACTCATTACCTGTACTAACTGCACCTGTTTGAACTCGTTACCTGTATAAAAGACACCTGTCCACACACTCAATCAAACAGACTCCAACCTCTCCACAATGGCCAAGACCAGAGAGCTGTGTAAGGACATCAGGGATAAAATTGTAGACCTGCACAAGGCTGGGATGGGCTACAGGACAATAGGCAAGCAGCTTGGTGAGAAGGCAACAACTGTTGGTGCAATTATTAGAAAATGGAAGAAGTTCAAGATGACGGTCAATCACCCTCGGTCTGGGGCTCCATGCAAGATCTCACCTCCTGGGGCATCAATGATCATGAGGAAGGTGAGGGATCAGCCCAGAACTACACGGCAGGACCTGGTCAATGACCTGAAGAGAGCTGGAACCACAGTCTCAAAGAAAACCATTAGTAACACACTACGCCATCATGGATTAAAATCCTGCAGCGCACGCAAGGTCCCCCTGCTTAAGCCAGCACATGTCCAGGCCTGTCTGAAGTTTTCCAATGACCATCTGGATGATCCAGAGGAGGAATGGGAGAAGGTCATGTGGTCTGATGAGACAAAAATAGAGCTTTTTGGTCTAAACACTCGCCGTGTTTGGAGGAAGAAGAAGGATGAGTACAACCCCAAGAACACCATCCCAACCGTGAAGCATGGAGGTGGAAACATCATTCTTTGGGGATGCTTTTCTGCAAAGGGGACAGGACGACTGCACCGTATTGAGGGGGAGGATGGATGGGGCCATGTATCGCGAGATCTTGGCCAACAACCTCCTTCCCTCAGTAAGAGCATTGAAGATGGGTCGTGGCTGGGTCTTCCAGCATGACAACGACCCGAAACACACAGCCAGGGCAACTAAGGAGTGGCTCCGTAAGAAGCATCTCAAGGTCCTAGAGTGGCCTAGCCAGTCTCCAGACCTGAACCCAATAGAAAATCTTTGGAGGGGAGCTGAAAGTCCGTATTGCCCAGCGACAGCCTCGAAACCTGAAGGATCTGGAGAAGGTCTGTATGGAGGAGTGGGCCAAAATCCCTGCTGCAGTGTGTGCAAACCTGGTCAAGACCTACAGGAAACGTATGATCTCTGTAATTGCAAACAAAGGTTTCTGTACCAAATATTAAGTTCTGCTTTTCTGATGTATCAAATACTTATGTCATGCAATAAAATGCAAATTAATTACTTAAAAATCATACAATGTGATTTTCTGGATTTTTGTTTTAGATTCCGTCTCTCACAGTTGAAGTGTACCTATGATCAAAATTACAGACCTCTATATGCTTTGTAAGTAGGAAAACCTGCAAAATCGTCAGTGTATCAAATACTTGTTCTCCCCACTGTATATACTGAGATCATGTGACAGATCATGTGACACTTAGATTGCACACAGGTGGACTTTATCTAACTAATTATGTGACTTCTGAAGATAATTGGTATCACCAGATCTTATTTAGGGGCTTCATAGCAAAGGGGGTGATACATATGCACACACCACTTTTCCGTTATTAATTGTAGAGACGTTTTTGAAACAAGTAATTTTTTTCATTTCACTTCACCAATTTGGACTATTTTGTGTATGTCCATTACATGAAATCCAAATAAAAATCCATTTAAATTACAGGTTGTAGTGCAACAAAATATAAAAAACTCCAAGGGGGATGAATACTTTTGCAAGGCACTGTATATTCTTTACATCAACAACATAGGAATCACTACAAAATGTATTGTATGACCTCTTATACACAATATTAGGCCCAGCCTTTGGAACTTTGGTTTTCCTAGATATGGCTACTATATTGTGACCATTACATCCAATGGATTTGGATACTGCTTTCAAACAAATCTCTGCAGCATTAGTAAAGATATGATCAATACATGTTGATGATTTAATTCCTGTACTGTTTGTAACCACCCTGGTAGGTTGACTGATAACCTGAACCAGGTTGCAGGCACTGGTTACAGTTTGAAGCTTTCTCTTGAGTGGGCAGCCTGATGAAAGCCAGTCAATATTTAAATCACCCAGAAAGTATACCTCTCTATTGATGTCACATACATTATCAAGCATTTCACACGTTATCCAGATACTGACTGTCAGCACTTGGTGGTCTATAGCAGCTTGTCACGTCTCCTCCCGTTGCTCCTCTCCCGGGGCTCTGATTCGCCGGTCTACTGAGCCACCGGTCTGAGCGCACCACCTCGGCAACACCGAAATGGAAACCCAACGCCCCCTAAACACCTCCAGCGCACTTGCACCTCATTATCTCATCACCAACCCTATGTAGCCCTGGACTGTTCAGTGTTGTGTTGTGTGTGATTGTTAGTGTCTTGTCATGTAGTCGCTCTTTGTTGTTCTCTTGCTCAGTGTTAAGTAAACCTTTACATTGTTGATTCCTGCATCAGACGCTCTACCTCTCCTGCCTCCGCCAACTTCTTCTTTGTGGCCAAAAAAGATGGAGGACTGAGACCGTGATTGACTACCGGGGGCTGTACGCAGTCACCATTAGGTACCGGTAACCCCTTCCTCTGGTTCCGTCGGCCATTGAGCAGCTGCGAGGGGCCCGGTACTTTACCAAGTTGGACCTGAGGAGTGCCTTCAACCTGATCCGAATCCGGGAAGGAGACGAGTGGAAGACGGCATTCAGCACTACCTCAGGCCACTATGAATACTGTGTCATGCCCTACGGCCTCGCCAATGCACCTTCCGTGTTCCAGTCCTTCATCAATGACGTGTTCCGAGACATGCTGAGTAGACAGGTGGTAGTGTACATCGACGATATCCTGATCTACTCGGCTACGTTCGAGGAGCACGTCAGGGACGTCAGAGCGGTCCTACTCCGCCTCCGGGAACACAGCCTGTTGGTGAAGAGGGAGAAAAGTGAATTCCACCAACAGGCCATCTCCTTCCTGGGATACAGAATCACACACCAATCGCGAAGATGGATGCAGCAGGTAATCCTCCTAGAGGTTGCACTTCTCTAATCAGGGGCTAACGGACACCAGGGATACTCATACTAGAGTTTCCCAGCGCCTCGACCAGCACCAGCAGCAGATTGCCCAGCTGAACGCCGCCATGCAGGAAGTGCTCCAAACGCTGCATAAACTGACCATCGCTCCGGTTCCACCTCAGGGAGCGGCGAGTGCACCCAGACCACCTCCTCCCGGGCTATCACCAACATCTGAGGGACCCCTCGCCCTGCCAGAGCGCTATGACGGGAAAATGACAAAATGTAGAGGCTTCCTGCTACAGGTTTCACTGTATCTGGTGCGTCAGCGTGGGGCATCTCCATCTGACCAAGCCAGGATAGTGCTGGTGATTTCGCTACTGAAGGGAAAGGCACTGGATTGGGCCACGGCAGTCTGGGAAGGAGGTGAGGCCGCGGCGCGTCCCTACCCCACCTTCCTCGCTCAGTTCAGGGCGGTGTTCGATCATTCCACGGAGGGAAAGGACGGGGGTGAGCGTCTCCTCCGGCTACAACAGGGAGTCCGGCGTATGCGGTGAGGGACCTGCTGGACTCCAGGTTCCGTGGGGGACGGCTTCGTTACCTGGTGGACTTGGAGGGGTATGGTCCTGAGGAGAGGAGCTGGGTTCCGGCTGGGAACGTTCTGGACCCCAACCTAATTCTGGACTTCCACCATCGCTGCCCTGACCGGCCCGCTCCTCATCCTCGGGGTCGTCCCCATGTATGACAATGTCCTGCGGCGATAGCCACGCGTTGGGGGGGTGTACTGTCACGTGTGCTCCCATTGCTCCCCTCTGGCAATCTGATTCGCCGGTCTACTGAGCCACCAGTCTGAGCGCAACACCGGAATGGAAACCCAACGCACCCTAATCACCTCCAGAGCACCTGCACATCATCATCTCATCAACACCCCTATATAGCCCAGGACTATTCAGTGTTGTGTTGTGTGTGTGTGATTGTTAGTGTCTTGTCGTGTACTCGCTCTTTGTTGTTCCCTTGCTCAGTGTTAAGTAAACCTTTACATTGTTGATTCCTGCGTCCTGCCTCTTCGTATCCTCAGTACTCGTCACACAGCTTCCCACCAGAATTGGCTTTAGGTGAGGCAGATGAACCTGTAGCCATATTACTTCAACAGTATTTAAGATTAGCTCCTCTCTAATCTTCACAGGAATGTGGCTCTGAATATAAACAGCAACACCTCCACCATTGGCATTTCTATATTTTCTGTAAATGTTATAACCTTGTATTGCTACCACTGTATCATCAAAGGTTTTATCTAAGTGAGTTTCAGAGATAGTCAGAATATGAATGTTATCTGTTACTAGCAAATTATTGATTTCATGAACCTTGTTTCTTAAGCTACACATGTTAATGTGGGCTATTTTGAGCACTTTTCTTCTGTGATGCTTACTTGTTTTTATTGCTTTACTGAGAAGCTTAGCAGCAGTAGATGTGCTCATGTTCTTTGTGTTAGTGCAGGGTGAGCTGCGCAGTGGACTGCCTCCTCGGGCACACCGACTCAGTGCTAACAGTATAAATCTGGTTCCTAGGCACATGATCACTGTACACAACAGCTGCAGGATCAGCAGAGGCACCCAGGGCAGCTAGAGGGACACAAACCAGGTTACCCACATTGTGTCTACCGACGCCCCTGATGTAATGTACATTTGCTGAAGCATTTTGACAACTCTGCATCACAATGGTAGGGATTAGCTGAGCTGGGCTAGGGTCATTGCTAAGTCATTGTCTCAACGCAGCCTTATAATGCTGTGAAAGGATCCAGGAACCCAAATGATTTGGGTGGATCCCATCCTCATAAAACGTGTTTTGTTTCCAAAAGGTATCGAAATTGTCAACAAAAGTTACACCCATTGAGCTGCAATAATCACGTAGCCAGTTGTGAAGAGCATGAATCCTGCTAAAGCGTTCAATGCCATGATTCAGAAATGGCACAGGGCCAGATATGATGGTTTTCTGTTAGTGTCTAGCAGAGAGTCAATCAGCTCTTCAAATCCAGTTTCAACTGTTCAGAGCTGCCCTTCATAATGTCATTAAAACCCACATGGACTACGATAGAATTGATTTCCATGTCCTGACGTAATACATTCGGGAGCAGCTTAGTAATGTAATTTACTCAAGCTCCGGGATAGGACATTGTTTTAGCACCAGGAACGGTCACATTTCTTACCATGGAGCTGCCCAAAATAACGGCTGGCAAGAAGGACGAGGAAATCCACCCACTCACACACTTCACAGGATGCAGGCCTCCGACAGATGGAGAATCCCTGCTCAATCCAGAGCATGGACAGCACAGGCAATTACTGTACTCTGTACAAAAACTGTCCATAAAGAGCTTTGTACTGTTGCACTGTTTTCATTGTCTTTACCAGGACTAGTGTCAAAGCCACCTGATGCTCTAGCCTTGCCTCTTGGGAAAGAGGCTACTGAGCAAACCATACTGTGCTCTCCTCCCCTGGCTGCTGCAGATGTCAGGCAAGATGGCTGCCGACACGCCCGTGAGGACAGAACAGGAGGAGCTGCAGAGGAGGGCCAACCAGGTGACAGATGAGGTAATGTCATATATCGTCTAAAGAGCGCTAACCTCTTTAACTTTGAAATATCAACAACAGAAGGTTCAGTTGTACTTTTTAAGATCAATACACAATGTCGCCATAGCCGTTGGCTGTTGACCATTGGCCTCCAGGATAAAGGGTAAATCATGCCAGGAGCTATAGAAAAGGTTACCTGCCATACCCGGGCATTGTTTTCAGAGTTGCAACATTCAGAGAGATTACACAGTGACATCACCCTA